>NW_027185759.1:19152012-19165610 GCF_028583685.1 Petaurus breviceps papuanus
CTTTCTTTCTTTCTTTCTTTCTTTCTTTCTTTCTTTCTTTCTTTCTTCTCTTCCTTTACATTTCTTTCTTTTTTCTCCCTTTCTCTCTCTCTTTTCCTCCTTTTTCTGTTTCCCCCTTTCTCCCATCTCCTTAATTTCCTCCCTTCCTTCTCTTTTTCTTTCCCTCTCTCTTTATTTCCTTTTCTTTCTCCCTTTTTGCCCTTTTCTTATATTTCTCCCTCTCTCCTTCCCTTCTCTTCCTTAATTCCTTCTTTCCATAGAGTTGTAATAGACTGATTGGATTTTAATGCTAATATGAGGAACTATGCATTTATGGTTTGCGCAGGTGTATGTTATGTCTGCATATGCCCAAGTTAGAATCAGTTTTAACCTGACTTGGCAGTTCTGTCCCTAAATATATAGGCTCCTAAATCTCTTTATAAAGAGAAGGTTTGTAGTTGATATAATTGTGTGGGTTAGAAAATCCACTGCCCAAGGCCTTGTGAAGCCACCAAGGTTTGTGGAATAAAGGGGGATTTAGAAATAATAGTGTTGGTATAGTGTGATTCTCCCATGGCTTTTTCAAAGTCATTGCTGTGCTGCAAGAGCTGCTGGGTGATCCATTAAAGAAAGTTTATCTTCTCTTAATGTATTTGTCTTAGAGACATATTGAAGAGGAATCTAATTCCATTTAGAACTGGAAGAGCCAGTGCTTTAACAGAAGAAAGCAAACAGACAAAAACTCATCACCTCTTCCTTACTCTTAATCTAGACCCAGATTGGGAAATCTGTCTGTCAGGACAGGAGGCTTAGGTGATGTAACCAGTGAAGAAATCATCAAGCATTTCTGATGTACCTGAGCTGGAGGGATTAATACAAAAATCGGGCCAGTCCCTGCCCTCAATGAACTCACATTCAGATTTGGGACTTGATTCTCTTACTGGATGTTCAAAACATATAGAAAGTGCCAGGACTGGAGACAGGAAGATCTGAGTCCAAATCTGGCCTCAGACACTTAATAACTGTGACCCTAGGCAAGTCACTTCATCTTGTTTGGCTCAGTTTCCTCATCTGTAAAATGAGCTGGAGAAGGAAACAGCAACTATTATCTTTGCCAAGAAAACTCCAAAGGGGGTCATGAAGTCAGACACAAATAAGAAAAGTCTGAACAGCAACAACAACTATGTTCACACAACTGAACAACAACAAAATATAACACTAGTCATGAACTTACACAATTATAAATTTGAAGGAGAACTTTATATGAGCTTTAATTCTTATGCTTTATAGAGGAGGAAACTGCAGTTTAGGGAGGTTTCATGAGTATTTGTGTCAAAAATCTAGAGGCTAGAAATGTTGATGGAATTTGATAGGATAGAATTTATTAGGTAGAAATGTAAATTCTTAAGCTTGACTTCCACAAACCAACCTGACAAGTCAAGGCTGCTAGATCTCAGTCAATCTGGAAAAGAAAAAGATTTGGAAGTTTTAGTGGACTTTAATTTCAATAAAAGTCAATTGATTTGTTGTTGCCAAGAAAAGTAATGAGAGACAGACAGACAGACAGACAGACAGACAGAGAGAGACAGACAGACAGAGAGACAGAGAGAGACAGAGACAGAGAGAGACGGAGACAGAGAGAGACAGAGAGAGACAGAGACAGAGAGAGACAGAGACAGAAAGAGAGACAGAGAGAGAGAGAGGGAGAGACAGAGAGAGAGACCGAGAGAGACAGAAAGAGAGACAGAGAGAGAGAGAGAGGGAGAGAGAGAGACAGAGACAGAGAGAGAAAGAGAGAGAGACAGACAGAGACAGAGAGAGAGAAGGAGAGACAGAGACAGAGAGACAAAGACAGACAGAGAGAGAGAGAGAGAGACAGAGAGACAGAGAGACAGACAGAGAGGCGGGGAGGGAGAGGGAGAGAGTTCCTGGGTCTGGGGAGACTCTGGTTAGGCCACATCTTCAGGACCAAATTCCATCTAGCTGCCATATAGTAGCAAGGACTTTGATGAGCTGAAGAGAAACAGAGGACGGCAGTTCCCAGCATTCTGATTACCATCCTCTGCCCTATGATGATTGGTTGAAGGAATTTTGACTGTTTGACCTAAAGATAACTAGGGGAATGGGGAAAACAAGATTGTTGACTTCAAGTATTTGAAGATCTGTCACATAACAGAATCCAATTTACTCTCTTTGTCCCCAGAGTCACAATTAGGAGAGATGGGTGGCAATTACAAAGGCAAAGTCTGGCTAGACATTATCAAAAGCTCCCCACCAGATCTAACCAAAGATGGAAAGGGCTACCTCAGGAAGGAATGACTTCCCTCTCACCAGAGATCTTGGAGCAAACACTAAATGCCGCCTATCAGGAGAGGGGATTCTCAGTCATGTATATGGGTTGCACTAGATGACCTCTAAGGGCTCTTTAACCCCTGAAATCTGGGGATTCTGTAAAAAAAATTTTTTTTTACCTTGCCAATCTATTCAGCAGCTTCCTGTGCCTTGGCTCATGGGATCCAAGCTCTTAAGCTAGAAAGACTCTCAGGGGTCGTTTTAGTCCACCGCCTCATTTATAAATAGTTAAGAATGATTTCTCCCCATTACAGATTCCCTTCTAGTGGGTTGCAGATACCACACAATGGGGTTATATCTGCAGGCATGGGAGGGTCACAGGAGATTGGCATGGCACTATATCTTTCACCATTCTCTTCCTATCCTGATTTCAAGCTGCAAAGAAGGATGATATTTGGTGTTTAAGAGCTAAGCATATTTTCAATGTTGAAATCACGGTTCTTGTTTAGGGGCAGCCCTTATATACAGTAAAGAAGTGTCATTGTGAAGATTGCTACATGTGCTATTTGTGAAAAGGAGTTAGTGGGAATGGCTTTCTTTTCAGCTTGGTGCTCACAGCTGAGCTTACAGACAAGCAAAACAGATTATTTGTATAAGGTACAATGGATTTTTAATTGGCTATAAAATTTCAAACTGCTTTCTGACCCTTACCTAATAGCCTTTGTTGATCTACTATCCAAAGAAATGTGTCATTAAGTAAGCCCCTTTCAGCTCTGAGCGCATCGTTAACCAGAAATGAAATGCCTTTGGGTGGCTCCTGGAGTCCGTGTGCCTTCCTCCTGATGTAAGTTTCAGGATAGTGAAGAAGGAACATGAGGCAGATACATTTTTACACGGAGCATCTTGGTCCAGCACAATCACCGGGAGCCGTCTTCACGTTCACTGGTACACGGAGCATCTTGTCCAGCACAATCACCGGGAGCCGTCTTCATATTCACTGGGTCACACTTTGGGATGTGCCATCACCCACTTGCCCCTAAATATCTCCTATATCAGGGCATCATCTTCCCCTCCCGTGAGGCCTCAATTCCTACCATTTAATTGGACAAATGTTTTAAGTGCCTACTCTGTGAGTGGTCAAGAGGCAGAATGATATGTTGGATGGTGAGCTGACTGAAAGTCAGGAAAACCTGGGTTCAAGTTCTGTTTCTAACACACACTGGCCATGAGACCCAGGGCAGGTCACTTAGCCTCTCAGGACCCCAGACAGACTTTTAAAACATTAACTTACTTAGCAGGTGGATGGAATGCTTGAGGGAGTTTCTTCAATGGGTTTTCCCTATCCTAATGGGACCATAGGTTCAATTCAACTCTTGAACTGGTTTTTGTTTTTTTTTTTTGCTTCTCAGGAAAAAGGGAACATGACTCTCCTTTGTGGTTATAGTGTCCTGCAAGGGTTTGCCCTTTAGAGACATCACCCCTAGCAGGAAGCATTCTCAAAAGACAGGGCAGGAGAACATTATGAGAAAAATGACCACAATGCACCAAGAAGAGAGCCACTGGGTGTTGAACTGTAGAGACGGAAAGAAGCTCAGGTGAACACTATTCTTAGCAATGCTGTTGTTCCTAGGGGGAGAAGTCTAAGTATGTCATGAGAAGGCTACAGGGCCTCTGCTGGATGGGTGACTTGCCTGGGCCATCTGTGTTCCCTGTGTGTGTCTCTCTCTACTTTATGTATGTGTTCATTCTCCTCACTGACATTAAATGAAACCATGGGAGAGTGTGCCCCAGGTTTAGTTGGGGAATGTTTTCTTAGTATCGTTCTTTGTTTTATTTTCTCAGAAAATACTTTTTCTTTGAGGTAATTGTGTCTATTTGTTACCTATTACAGATGTGCACTTTAGTGGGGGCTTGTGAGCTATGGTTTTATGATTGTATCTCAGAGTGTCTCAAATATGTGGTGACTATTTCCCCAAAGATCCCAATCTGAATGTGTGAATGAAGGGAAGAGACAATTAGACTTGGAGGGGCCACAAGAGTTCCTAGACTCCTTAAATGGACGCCTCAGGTGCCACCTCCTCTCCCAATTCTTTTACTTATTAATATTCTCTTTCTCTTAAAATTCCTTTATCCCATGGCATAGGCTTGGTTTTCACTTATCTATACACATATTGTCTCCCCAATGTCATGTAAGCTCATTGAGGATGGAGCTTTTTGTTTTCATCATGCATCCCCAATGCTGAGTAGTCATTTAATGAATTCCTGATGAATTGAACTGAACCGAAACCTCTCTTCTGTGGTCCTGTTCACTGACACACCTTCTCTATTACTTTTGATCCCCCATGTTTTTAATCATTTCTTTGTTGTAACTTCAGTAGGCTTACTTTTCAAACCTTTTGCCCTTGTAAATTTTTTTCTATAGAGTGTCCATACCACTCTTCAGAAATGGGGCTCCAGACCACAAGCTCTTAATAGCATTTAAATGGGCTAAATTAAATGCTGAGGACGCAAAGAAATGTGAAAACAGCCTCTACCGTCTAGGAGCTCACATTCTAGAGGTGGAGACAATATGCAAATATCTAGGTCTACAAAGATCAGCTGGAAGGGAATCTGAAAGGAGAAGACCCTAGTGGGGGGCAGAGAGAAAAAGGAAAGACTTCTGCAAAGGTGGGATTTGAGTGGAGACCAAACAGAATACCAACAAACAAAACCAGAATCACAGAATCCGATGACCAGATCTCATGCTGAGAGCTGGAAGGGAGTTTTGGAAGCTCTTCTCATGTTCTTCAGGATCTCTCTTTTTAAGAAAGAGGAAACAGAAGCTAGAGGTGAAGTGACTTGCCTAAGGTCATATAGCAGCTATGTGGTACAGTGTATAGAATACTAGGCTTGGATTCTGGAAGATTCATCTTCCTGAGTTCAAATCCAGTCTCAGACCTTACTAGCTCTATGACCCCGGGCAAGTCACTTACCCCATTGTCCTCAGTCTCCTCATCTGTAAAATGAGCTGGAGAAAGAAATGTCAAATCTTTGTAAAGAAAGCACCAAATGGGGTCATAGCTGGACTCAACTGAAAATGATACAAGAACAATAACAGCAGCAACTCGGGTCGCCTGGGTGTCAGAGCTGGGATTTGGACTGAGATGCTCCAGCTCACAATTCAGGCCTCTTTCCATTGGTCCACACTGGAACTAAACATCTTGTTCTGCATGTTCTGGGGGAATCATCTTGTAGTGAGACTATATCCTTCACCCTGGCTAATCACCTTACAGATATGTGCCATTGAGCATGGTCAGGAGAGTGTGGATGGCTCAGGACAGCTTATCACCACTTCTAGAGAAGCCCTCTAAAGGCCTGTCTCACTGATGGAGGCCCAGCTAACTTTGAGCACAAAATCAGCATCTGGAGAACAGCTGCCATGCTTTATCACCAGTCTTACTTTTTTTAGTGAGTACTGGACATTTTCCACCCCGACTAAAGGGGGAAAGTAAAACTAGGACCTTGTTCATCTGAATAGAGATTTGCTCTGTCTTTGGGAATCATCCTTCATTGATTTCTGCTAAGCTAGAGTCTGCTTTTATCCACCTCCTGCTCCAGCTTGCCTATCTTCATCAGGCCTTCTTGGGCTCCCACAGCTCTGAATCATCTGGTAAGGAGGGGAAATTCCATGTGGGTGCTTCTTGTCCTGTTTTCACAGGACCTTAGGAGCCTAAATTTACAGGTTATCAAATCAACTTAGAGGTCATCATGTCCAACTCATTTTACACATGAGGAAACTGAGGCCTAGGGAGGCAAAATTACTTGTATGGGTCACTAGAAGAGTAAAAAAATGGAGCTAGAATCTGATTCTAGGGCTCTAGAGCTCTTTTCATTAGCTGACAACTCTTTCTCAAGACCTAAGGACTCTTATGGGTATCTTGCATGGCCAAATACAAAAGCCATGCATTGACATCTTTGTGTGCTGTGGCATCAGTATGAAATTTCCTGGTTTCTCCTAGTTTCTACTTTGAGGGATGCTGTCCTCTGTCTTTTATTTTATTTATTTATTTTGGCTGTGGGATCTGCTTTATTGGCTTGGGATCAGCCATCAGATGCAGTTTAAAAAAAATACAGACTGGGCTTCAACTAGGACCAGGACAGCACCGTGTGTTTTCCATGTCTGGAGGGTTCCTTGATCAGAGTCAATTGGTACAAAACACTGGGGTGGGGAGAGGGACAGGATACAGAAATGAGGCAATCTGGCGTTGAGTTCAGTGGTAGCCGTCGGCAGAGGAGTTGACAGTGAACAGGTGGGCTGGCTTCAAGCTGTTTCCTTCTCGTAGGTCCTAAGGCAGACTGCACTGCCATGAGTTAGTGTCAGAATGAGCTTCACATCCTGGAGCTCCCGAACAAGTGTGGTCTCCTGCCCATTCCACTTCTGGAGATGGACAAGTTTGCCTCCATCCAGTGTGACGAGGGACTTGACTTTCCTGTCATCATCAGCTGTTGTCTCATCAAACTCTACTCCGAGCTTGAAGGAGATCTCAGTGTTCTTGAAAGTGCTCTGAGTCTTGATAGTGATGGTGTCCCCACTGACCTTGATGATGGTGGTGGGCTTGGTCATGCTGGCCACCTGCCTTGTGGCAAAGCCAACACCAACGGACTTCATGTAGTCATCGAAGTTCTTGCTGCCAACCAGCTTCCAGGTGCCAGCGAAAGCATCTGCCATGGTGCTAGGCTAGAGGAGAAGAGGCTGGGCTGGGCTGGGGATGCGCTGCGAGGCGCTGGGTCTGGATCCACTGGGCTGCGCAGCGCTGAGCTGCAGAACTGAGAGGGGATGGGCTGGGCTGGGTTAAGCCGCAGGCAGGCGAGCAGGCTGGGGAGAAGAGAGGTGATACAGAAAGGTTCCAGGCTCTCTGTCTTTTATTTTTTTGAATGATATACTTTGATATAACCTTATCGAAACAAACAAAACCCAGGGTTAGCTGTTCAATGATTAAAACATTTCTGTTTAATATATCATTGGATATATAATATTCATATATAATATAACCCCCCTACAAACAACCTAAATGTCCAATGATAGGAGAGTAGTTGAATAATTCACAGGACACTAATGTAACAAGAACTTAGCATAGTGTATAGAGGACTGGTAGCTAAGTCAGGAAGATCTGGGTTCAAGTCCTACCAGGCTGCCAAGCTGACTGTGAGCAAGTCACTTAAGTTCTCAGGGTCTCAGTATCGCTAAATTCTATGGGTTTCAGATATGCATTGGTGGAAGGACCCACTCTTGGGGGTTCCTCTTGGTGTTGGACCAAAACACCAAGCAAACCAAAATGAAATAGTAAAATATAATTAAGATAGATAATGATGAAGAAGAAAGAGATCTAGAAACACCTTTTTGATATAATGCAAGGCGAAAAAACCCAGAATGATAAGAATAAAGTACATACTAACTTCAATCAAGTGCAGAGAAGAGTGGTGTAAATGAGAAGAAAAGGACCATTCTCGTGGTGTTGGCCAATGCCTTTAGCTTTGCCAACACACGATGGCTTCTCTTTTGTAAGGTAGGTATCATCCTTGCCCATCAATGCCAAAACCACAACAAGCTTCTATGATGCCTCAGATTTATTTCAGAAGACTTTCTAAGAGCTCAAGGCTACATGAGCCCCATTTGTTGCCATCTAAATTATTGCAATCTGATATATTCTGTATTGCTTTAGTCATACATATTTACATATGTAGTTTATATTTATATATGTCCTGTTTTACAAGTCCTTTTCTACCTTTGATGTAACTTCATTGCATAGTTAATATCTTACGATTGCTGTATCGCTTCAGAGCTTTCCATCAATACCCAATTGGCTATAACACTCAGTTATGCTGGTGATAAAAACCTACAGACCAAGAAGGTTTTATTGTTTTATTTTCATTCATCTTTTTTTCCAATTGATAAAATATGAAAGCTGAGAGCTGGGATATTTTGAAATGAAGAGTTATGGGAAAAACCCAAGGTACCACAAAGCCATCAAGAATGTGATGACTGAATAAACAGTATACTTTTGGGGGAAAAAAGAGGCAAGTGGGGCTCCGGGAGTCACTTTCTTGCTGTCAGAATGGGTTTCATGGTGGTCACAGCCCTGATGTCATGAGGGCAAAACTGCCGAGAGGAGCAATAGACTAGGTTATAAAAGCTTTAAACAATATTTCTGATCAGACCACAAGAACAGATGGGAGGGGAGGAGGGCTGAGCAGTGGGATGTATATAGCACAACTCAGTAGTAGTTATGATATTGCTGCTTTCATTGTAAAATGGGATTATTCATGGGGATTTAGAGCTTCTTGTAAAGTTAAACTCATCCAAACTCCTCACTTTACAGATGAAGAAACTGAATATCAAAGAGGTGGGCTGATTTGCCCAAGGACATACCCTACTATTATAGCAAAGATTCTAAACTTTTGGAATTCCAGACTTTGGAGTATTTGGACTCCAAATCCACTGCCTTCTAGATCTAGGTGGATAATTTTGTGTGTGTGTTACCTTTCTCATCAGCTCTTTGGAGAGCTGGTTCCCTTGTTCCCCACTTACATAGTCACTACTCTAATTCAAGCCCTCATAACCTCTCACCTGGACTGTTGTAATAGCCTATTAATCCATATCCATGATTACAGTCTTGCCTCTCTCCAATCCATCTTCCAGACAGCTATTGAAAGAATATCCCTAAAGTACAAATCTGGTCATACCACTGACTTGTTCAAAAACTTTACAATGAATCCATCCCCATTGCTGTTAAGATGAACATTGAGCTCCTTATCTTGAATCCAAGGACATTTGTCCAGCCCTTCATGGGCTTCCCTTTTCTTGGCTTCTTAGTCCACTTACTACATCCTACTTTTCAGGTGAACTGGCCCACTTGCTATTCCCCAAACTTAGTCCTGTTTTCTGCTTCTCTACCTTTGGACACCCTGTCCTCCATTCCTACAACACATTCCTTCCTCATCTCTGTCTCTTGGAATCACTAACTTCCTTCAAGGCTCATTTCATGGGCAATCACCTACTGGGAACTTTTCCTGATCTCCTTAGATGTTGTCTCCCCTCAAATTATGATGAATATATTTGTATGTTCCCGTGATGCATCACCCCCAGTATATTATAAAGTCCTTGAGAGCAGGGATGTTGATTTTTGTCCTTGAATCCCTGGTTCATAGGAAGTGTCTGGCATGTAGAAGCCACCCAGTAAAAATTTTTTGATTGGTTGATCATTTTCCTAACTCTAGCATCTAGAGCAGCGGCCTGGCACACAGAAGGCAGGTATTTCTTGCTGAATGATTTATTTATTGTCTTTTTATCTATAGCTTTGTACTTAGTAGGCACTTAATAAATGCTTATTCAGTTGCGTTGGATTAATCCTTTGAGAATGATACTGATTTGTTCCTTGTGCTTCTGTGACTGAACAAACAGGAAAGCAAATGCCAACCCTTCATTCCACTTTATTTGTATACACACATTTTAAAAACAAATGATCTTGTTTGGTGGCAATTAGGGCTGCTGTCCTGAGTCAGTCATTTTAAAATTTACCCTTTAGCAGAGTTGTGACAAGATAACAAATGTGCAGTTTATGGGCGTAGGAGTCGAGCCCTGGAGAAGTGAGAAAAAAAAATGAACTCATTGAGTCTTCATGGACCATCAAGTCCAGAGACCTTTTCATTTGAAAGAGTCCCTTCGTAAAGCATTCTTGGATTGCAGCTTCCCCCATATGGGGGAAGGGAACTCTCTCTCTTGCTAGATGGGGTGCATTGGCCAGAGTAAAGATACTTATTAAGACAAATCCAGTCTAATCAGCCAGTCATCACTGAGTGCCTCCAGGACCTGTTCAGGAGCCAGACTCTTACAAAGAAGTATGTGTTCAGACTTAAAGAATTTCAGGGCTGGAAGGGACCTTACAGGTCAGCTAGGCCAACTCTGTCATTGTATAGATGACAGAATTGAGGTGAGGGGAGAGGAGGTGTCTAGCCTGTGGCCATAGTTCCTTCTTCAAGAAACTTTTAACTTAGTGGTAAGAGAATAGCTCACCACATGAAGAGTTAAAGGAAAGGACAGTATTTATATAGCAATAATGAGAAAAATGCAAGGGATGTTATGAATCTTTAAATGAGCAGCATAAATAATGGGTGCTAAGAGATCAGAGGACAGGAAGATCACTGGCTGCCTATGGGGTCTAGGAATGCTTTATGGGAAAGGAACAACCCAAGAAGACATCTTTCTACCCATTCATTAATTCAGTAAACATTTATTGGCTACAGTATGTAATTAATCATTGGCAATCCACTGCCTCCTACTTATTCATATTGTAGTCTCTCCATAGCTCTTTGGTCTCATCTCCTCTGACCTTGATTCTTAGTGGGCTAAGATTCATAACTATCAAGGACGGGAGAAAATGAGTGTTTAAAAGACTGGTTTTTCTGTGTCAGGGAGTAGTGTTGGATCATTGACAATGCTGAGCACTTTCCCAAATGGATTCCAGGTTGCTCTCTTCTTCCTGTTCAACTCTGGGCCCAGCTCATGGCACATCTATATTGTCTGAGATATTTAATGATTATATTTAATAAGCATATAAGGGCAATATTGATAGTAGGCCAGGAAATGTGAAACTAACAGTAGACCAGGACCTGCAAACACTAAAAGACTTACTCAGATTTGAATTTTTAACAAATTTGTAGCCATGTTCAGAAGGTCTGCTTATGAACGAGACAAGCGATTGTCAGCTTTGCCAACAGCCAATTAGCCAATAAACATGTATCAAACATCTAATGTGTGCCAGGCACCTCTAGGTGCTATGATTACTATGATACCTTACAGACTTGGAGAGCTGACTGGGTCTTGGAGAGGTTATGTGATTTATTTTTCTTGTCTCATCACTACTGGGCCCACTCTTTCTGATAGAGTGGAGGGAACACTGACTCTGTGTCAGAGGACTTGGGTTCAAGTCCTGCTTTTGATTCTGCCTGTGAAACTTTAGGCAAGTCGTTTCAGCACCATGGAATTGTTTCAACCCACATTTCATTAAGTGTTATTTATTTATTTATAATTTTTAAGGCCCTGTATAATCTGATCTCAAACTGTCTTTCCAGCCTCATTGGACATTATCCTTCCTCTCACATTCTGTGATCTGTCAAGCTGGCATTCTCTCTCTCCATCCCACACACCACTCCATCTTCTATATCCATGCCCCTCTCCATGCCTGGAATACATTTCCTTCTCATTCCTGCCTCTTTAGGGTTGCTCTTCCTTTTGGATGTAGCTCAGGTACCATCTTCAGCATGAAGGCTTTCTTGGGTCCTTCCAACTGCTGGTACCTTACCTCTCAAGTAACGTTGTATAGAACTATTTTTGTATATTTTATTTGTTCACTTTATTTTTGTGCTGTACATATTTTCATGAGTGCTTGGTGATTTTCACATTAGATTGTAAGCTCCTTACAAGCAGGGATTGTTTCTTTCTTTGTATCTGATTCCTTAGTGCCAAACACAGTCCTTGGCACATAGTAACCTCTTAAAAATTCTCATTAGTTGTTGATTTATCGATAGAGTAATCAATTCAAATTCAGGAAGACTTGAGCTCAGATTCTGATTTCAACAGGTGTTAACCGTGTGACCAAATTTGTCATGTAACTGGGGCTTAGAAATTTCCTCACCTGAAAAATAGAAGTGATATGCTTGTATCAGCATTGTATCATTGACTAAGTTGTAAGGTTCAGGAAAGGTTGTGCACATCAAGTGTGGTGCCCACTTAAAGCCCTACATAAATGCCATCTATTCTTACTATTAACATTATTGCTATTGTAATTATTATTTCCATTTTTCTCATATCATACTCTAAAGAGTTTGGGTACAAGCAGTCCTGGAATAAATAATTTTTCTACTATTGTTCCTACATATTTAACATTTGGCATGGTATTGCCCAGGTGGATATATGTGCCTTTTGTCATTGTATAATATTCTATTTTGGAGGCTTCCTGAAAGTATCTTTGGGACCCCTCTTGTAGTAGATGAACATTATGCTAATTATCATGATCATGGATGCTACTATTTTTGTATTTGTCTCATTCATCCCCTCTTCTGCAGATTTCGAACTGCCTAAGAATAGGCACCATTTCTAACTTCATATCTCGTGTCCAGTTTATTGTAGTCTAGAGGATCCTTAATGAATGAATGTATAAATGGACAGATGGATGAATGAAAACAATGATTGAAAGAATGTTGGAGAAGTGAGGGGGGAAGGAGTCAACACTCTAAACAAGTAAACAATGACTTTTTGTTTGTTTTATTATCTTTGTTAAATCTGGTGCAATTTCTTAAGGAATATTCTTAATTGTTAGAGGAAAAAAAATACTGTTATTGTTTTGCCAGAGTGTAATGTTAATGGAATGTAAGATCTTCCCTGCCCATCAATAGGCCTCAGATGGAGCCCATTAAGGGAAGCTTGCTTAGGGGGGGTCTTGCTTATAGGAAGGCTTTCACACCTTTTGCTAATTTCTAATTAGGCACTGAGTCAGGAGGATTGTGATGCCCTCTGGCTCTGAGAAGTGTATATATACTCTGAATTGGTATTTTGCTTTGGGGGCTCGCTGAAGAGAAGGATCTTGTGATTCCCTGGTCAAGATTCTGGAGCTCCCCAACTGCTCAGATGTAAAGGCTCTTTCCATCCAGAAATGTATGAAAAGTGTATAGTTGATTCAGGCAGTCACAGCCCTGCCTATTGGTCTTTCTTTTGCCTTTTTTTTGGAGGGTCAATTGGGGTTAAGTGACTTGCCCAAGGTCACATGGCTAGTTTTTGAGTTAAGTGTCTGAGGCTGGATTTTAACTCAGGTCCTCCTGACTCCAGGGCTAGTGCTCTATTCACTGTGCCACCTAGTTACCCCTGGTCTTTATTTCTATGCTTGTATTTTCTCTGAAGTTCAGGAAGCTGACTTTTCCTCTGAACTAGTAAACATAATTTTAAAAAGATTGTTGACTTTTTAAACAACTGTCTTTCCTAGTAAAGCAGATCTAAGGACCTGTGCTAGCAGCCATCCTGGGTATGCCAGTGTGGTTGCCACTACATAGAGACAGAAAGCTCAATATATAAAGTACTGAGCCTATTGTCCAGAAGTCCTGAGTTCAAATATGGCCTCAGACACTTTCTTAGCTTTGTGACCCTGGGCTAGTTACTTAACCTCTGTTTGCTTCAGTTTTCTCATCTGTAAAATGGGGATAATAGTAATACCTACCTGATAGGGTTGTTGTGAGGATCAAATGAGATATCTTCCTTCCTTCCTTCCTTCCTTCCTTCCTTCCTTCCTTCCTTC
>NW_027185759.1:19165620-19184150 GCF_028583685.1 Petaurus breviceps papuanus
CTTCCTTCCTTCCTTCCTTCCTTCCTTCCTTCCTTCCTTCCTTCAACACATATAATAAAAATTCTCAAATCTTGCTTCTTGGAATGTGTTGACCAAATTGCTTAATGTCTACTGTGTCCTTAAGCCCTATCTTATCAATGAAATCTCAGGCAGCCAGCTTGTAGGACTATCAATAAAGCAATTTAGATGAACAGTTCTTTAATAAACAACCAGTCCCCTTATCATTGTTCCTGCCAGGATCCTTATTAGTCAGTAACCCTGTATTAGCTTGAAAGGGACTCATTAGGATGTCTTTTGTTTCCTGATCTTTGCCTCATCGTCTGCTCAGTCTGGGCATTTCTGCCCAAGCTTGTGTCTTGCTTCTTGAGTGACACACCTGCATATTTTTTCCTCCTTAGAGACAAATGTCTGGGTGAGAGCCCACACAGCCACTTTCTGATCTCTGTGATTTTCAATTTGGAAATAAAAGGAAGAAATTTTAGCAAGTTGCTTCCTCAAGCTACCCTTGACAGAAAGATAATAATGACATTTTTGAAGAAAAGGGGAGCAAATGGTCTGACTGTGATAATATATGAAGGTAGTGAGGCGAGCTAGAATGCTCAGGGAAATTGACTATCTGAAGTATCGCTCCTTGCTTTACCAATTAAAGAGATGGATTTTTCCCCTAGTAGACTAAAATGTGTAGAAATTTAGGACCAAGGACTCTATACTTTGATGGATAAGGTGTGTGATCTTTGAAAACTGTCATTTAAGATCTTCAGGAGAAGGCTATTGAATAATTTTAAAGACATTTTGTTATGTGGTAATGCACTTTGCTGAAATTTTTTCCATGTGGTATTAAGAACTCCAATGAATCAACAAGCCCTTCTTACATACTTCCTATGTACCAGACACTGTGCTGCATAATACAAAGAAAAGGCAAATACAGCCTTTTCCCTCAAAGAGCTTACATTCTAAGTGGGAAACATATGTATGGAAATTAGCACTTAGAAGATATGGAGTTGGAAGATAACTAAAGTGATCCTCTAAAGAGTGGAAAACTCTAGCAGTTGGGGGAGCTGGTGGCATAGGACAGAGTGAAAGCCAAAGAAGCCCACCTGCAAGATGTGGGCCTTAAAAAAAGCACAGTACCTGGCACATAAGAAGCATTTAGCAAATACATATTCTCCTATTTCGACATAAGCCACCCCCCTCCCCCACCTACACACATACTCTGGTCTGGAGAGGACCCTGTCTTCTTGGAGGGTGTTCCATAGGGCACAAGCACATCCTTTGAATCAGGAGAGACTTTCTCTACATCCCAGAAAGCTGATGTGCATCTGGCCAGTCCACCCAGATTCAGGGCATTCCTATGACTGATGACTGATCATAAGATGATTAATATTTTTGGGCACAGCAATAATAAAGACCATTTAGTAAGGATTGGAGAAGTTGTGATTCACAAAGCTCCCTGCCTTCAATGTCTTGCCACAATAATCCATCTGCCACACAGCTTTAAAAATGATTTTTTTTGAGTCTAGACCTGACCATGGTACTGCTCTACTCAATATATACCAATGACTCCCTATCCCCTCTAATCTCTTGATTTTAAGGTCCTTAATTATCTGACTCTTACCTTTATTTTCACCCTTATTATACATTGCTGCTCCTATGGGTTCTGCTAAACAGGCCATCTGACACATGATTCTCCATCTCCCCTTATTTCATGCCTTTACACTGACTATAGTACATAAATGGTTGCACTTTCCCCTCATCTCCTGGCCTGGAATTCTACAGCTAACTTAACTGAGGCCCAGAGATGTGATGTGACTTTCCTAAAAATGCACAGCCAATTATTCCTTGATGATGGAACATAGGACACCCAGTTCTGTGGCCCCTTGGGAAAAATTATTAAACAATCCTCATCTTGATAAAGGCAGAAAGGGAAGAAATAGAATGACTTAATTATATCCCTTGAAACTGGAATAACAGAGAGTTTCCTTCTCTTGCATAAATTGGACCTGTTGGGTAGGAAAAAATGGGGCAGGCATTGGGGAATGAAAGAAGAGAGATCTAGGAGTTTTGGGGCTTAGGTATTTTTATGTTTGGGGGTAAAGGAAGGAGAGATTTTCTATTTATTTTTTGCTTGGGGCAAAGTAGAGAGAAGTTTCAATCCAATAGCTTAAAGAAAAACAATTCTACTGAAAATGGGTGTTTTGTATCTTAGTTTGAGTAGATACACTTAGGTCAATTATGGCTTGAGGTGATATGGGTAACAAGGCAGGCATGTGGGTCTAGAATTGTTCGTCTAGTTTCTCAGACTACAAACACAAAGAAACATTTAAGTTATAAGTAAGGAACAAGTTGATTTTAGGCTTGAAGAAAGACTACATGCTGTCAATGAAGGGCCAGTCTTAAATGAACTGAAAAAGGCTTCTTACCATATTGGTTTCAGGTGAAGAATTTTTTTTTTAGCTACAATCATTATCTAACATGGTGTGCTAAGATAGAGGGGTTTTTACGTTAGTGCTGGTGGAGAGAGCTCTCACTGAAAAATTCTTCATTTGAAAATTATAATCTGATCCTACTTCCAGTATCAGACCAACAGGGTGTATTACTTCATCACTTTTATAAGGAAAAAAGCCCTTCTAATAGGAAGAATTCCTTTTATCTAACTGGCTTTTTTAGAGAAATTTTTACAGTTTGTTCATTTCATCTTATTTAAATATTTTATTTCTGAATGCGAGAAATGAGAAAAGACAAAAATCTAGTATAGTGTTCCCCCCTGCTTTTTCATCCATCTGAATTCAACAACAGTCCCCTTTAAGAGTATGACATATTCTTTTTATTCCCACTGTGTCAAACTTGAGATGGAAGGCTCTACAGAGGGCTTAGAAAAAGAGAGCTAAGAATGGGTGCACTGGGGAAGAATAAATGTGCAATTCAGTTAAGTTTCTGTTCATTTGCTTCTTCCGGGATTTGAATTCAGAGATTTTGTATAAATATGGAAGGAAAGTCTGGCATTAAGAGGGAAACAACAGTTGAGTTACAAGCATCAGAAAATCAATTTGAGAATGAGAGAAGAGAAAGCATGTGAATTAAGAATGAAGACAGAAAAACAAATGGAGTTATAGCCACAAAGGTATTTTTCCCCCCACATGTCAAGCTGTCTAGTATCATAAGCCCTCTGCTGAGAGGGAAGCTTCAAGGGCTAAGGGACACTTTTAAAGGATGGGATTTTAAAGTGATCACGTGGCTGCTGTCCGAGGTCCTGGAGGAAGATGCCTGAAGGTGATTGCATCTGAGTGGTTTTCTACAGGGAGTCTCCAAAGTCATTATAAATCATGACAGCTTCCTTGAAGTTGAAACAACCTGCAGAAGCCTTTGAAGTCCCACGACTCTAAGAGCCCATCCTCAGAGAGATACTAAATTGGTGCTCTTTTTAAGGCCTTTCCTGTTGCTTGGCTATATTCCTGATGGACATGGGAGGAAACGGGGACATCATGATGTAATGGTTAATGCTCTCGCTTTGAAGTCTGAGATCATTGATAAGTCACAGAATCATAAAATCTTAGAGGCTTCCCAATACCTGAGCAAGAGATTATACTGCAGCATACTCAAGCAGCTCATTCCACCTTTGCTTAAAGACCTCCAGGAAGGGGGACCTCCTGAAGGAGTCTATCATATTTTTAGAAAAGTCTAACTGGAAGTTTTTTTGTTTAATTCTAGTCTTACCCTTTTCTTTGCAACTTCTATCCATGGCTTCTAATTTTGCCCCACAGAAGCAAGTCAAGAAGCATTTATTAAGCATCTATAATGTGCCAGGCAGTGTTAAACCAAACAAATCTAATCCCTCATATGCTATTACTGACTTTACAACTTTCTCTCACCTCAACATTGAGTCTCAGTTTTCTTATGTGTAAAATGGTAATAATAATACTTCTTACTCTACTTTCCTCAGGGATAGTTTATGATGTGCTCTGTAAAACTTAAAGTGCTTTATAAATACAAATATTGTTATTATCATTGTTGCCACTTATTTTTGTCTGGAACTTTATCATTATCAAAGTGCTTTCCCATGCATTTCCTTCATTAACAAACTGAATACCATAAGGGAACAGGTTATGTCTTCCTCACTTTTTCCTATTGAAAGAAAGGGATACAAAAGAGAAAAATTAATTTTGGAAGTGAATAGCTAACTAAAAAGTGGTATCTAGGAATGAGATTTGGATTTGTGCATCACAGCTTATAAATATAGCTGACAGATTTCTGGCTAGAGATGAAATGTACGTAAAATGACTTATAAGAATGTGTATGCCAGATGTTTTACAAATCTAATCAAAGGGGCTTTAACTAAAAATGACTGGGGATAGAGAAGATTGCCTATGTACAATCTATCCTTAATAGATAGTACAAATAGTGGTCATGTAAAAGGAAGAGGAATATTAGTTTTGATACCTAAAAAGTTACAGGAGACAATATCCAATCAAGGAACCAATGAATTTTACTCATGGTCTCACATGTCTATACACAAATGACTAAAGTTTAGGCCAGTGAGCAAGAGTAAATAGTCTTAACTCAAAGTGTGGGGGGTTTCAGCATATTTGACCTTATGTGCATCATTGAGGCTTGATGGAATAAAACCCAGTACTGGACTATGCCTCTGCTTGGGTATACTTCATTAAAATCATTTTTAAAGGGTGATGAGGTAGCATTGTATATTAAGAATGTATCCTTACATGTAGAAATTCAGGAATCAGAAAAGAGGAAGTATCATGGAGAATATCTGGGCAAAGGTCCAAAGATTGAGAAACCAATTGATTTTGTCATTGGATTAGAAAAACAGACAGGAAAAATGAAGAACTTGAAGAAGGGATCACAAACCTAGCACCAAGGCATAATAGGGTAGTGGTGTGGGACTTCAGCTATCCAGATATCTGCTGAGGAGAGAGCCTCTAATTTTTTATTGACTTGCCTTAGTTATAATTTCATTCCCCAAAGAGGTAGAAGAACCAATAAGAGAAGATTTTCTTCTGGATTTGATTCTTACTAATAGGGAAGAATTGATTGCTAGGACAGAAATGATGAGAAACTTGGGGAGAAATGACCTTTCAGGTTCAGAGTCTGTGATAGATGAGAAATAATCTAGGGATAGTGTGACATACAGCCTAGATTTGGGGAAAAAACCCAGAATTTAAAGGGATCAGAGGAAACATAAGTAGGAGGTAATGGAATAATACTTCAGGGAAGTCAACCCAGGAAAGGTGGGAGATGCTTAAGAAGGAAATGCTAAGATTATAAAGGAAAACAATTCCAGTGGTGAAGCAAAATAGGATTTGTCTGAGGACACTAAAGTGATACCCATGGTTGTTACTGAATGAGGTTCATTTTAAAATGAAATACCTATACTACGAATGTCAGAGTATTGTATTGTCCTATCAGGAAAGTTAATCAGAATGACCTGATGCTGGTGAGGGAAGGTAATGGCTAAGAAAAGGGTTTGTAAAACTATATTGGGAGAAGAAGGAGGATCACTGAATGAGTAGTTTTGGTGAGGTTGGGATGATGAGAACAGAAAAACTGCTTCATTCCTATTTGTCTATATTTTCTCTGCAAAGAAGAATGGTTGTTACACTAGGAACGTCATAAAAATGCCAAACAATGCGTTGTTATTCAAGATTAGTAAGGAGCTTCTAGCAGGCCTTGATGAATTCAGCTTACCTGGGCCAGATGAAGAAAATTCTTAAATCTTGAAAGAGCTGGCAGATGTGCTTTCCAAGCCATTTTCTGAGAGTTTTGAATGATGAAAAGGGGAGAGAAACCACAATGTTGGGGAAGGGCAAACGTTGTTCTGCTTGATAATGAAGAAAAGAGATCCAAGTGTGTCAGTTGCAGTCCAGTAAGTTTCACTTTCTTTCCTAGGAAAGTTCTAGAGCAGATCGTTAAAGAGATGATTGGCACATATCAAGAAATGCATGACTACAAAAAGCCAAGATGGCTTCATGTTAGACACGTCATGAGCAAACTTCATTTCTCTTTTTGAGAGGATTGCTAAAGTAGTATATGAAGGGAATGTTGGGAATGATAAAGGGAATTCTAGCCATATGGTTTTCCCAGATTTTGGCAAACATTTTGGTAAAGTATCTCATACTCTTCTTGTAGAGAGGATGGAGACATAGGAGCTAAATGATAATATAATCAGAGGGATTCAGATGGCTGGATATTAATGCTCAAAGAGCCTTTGGAAATAGTTCAATGATAGCTTAGCTGAAGATCTCCAGTGGAGTGCCCCAGGGATCTATACTTGGCCCTATGCTGTTTAACATTTTTATCAATGTCTTGGATAAAGGCAATATTTCATCCAATTTGCAGATGACAGCAAGTTAGATAGGATACCTAACACATTGGATGACAGAGTAAAGATACAAAAAGATCTTGATAGGTTAATTCTAATAATATGAAACTCAGTACTGATAAATATAAACTTTTGCACATGAGTAAATAATCAACACTATAAGTATAAAATAAAGGAAGTATGATTAGATAGCCTTTTTTTCTTTAAAAGATAGAGATTTTAGTGGACTGTATTCTGAGTATGACCCTATGATATTATATTACAACAAAAAAGGCTAACGTAATCTTGAGCTGTGTAGCTTCCAGGAACAGGGACTGAGTACTCTCTCAGTAATCTCTATTCTGTTTTGGTCAGACCTTTTTGGGGGTATTGTGTGCATGGTTAGGAAGGACATCAATAAGTTGGAGAAAATCTGGAGATGGACAACAAGGATAGTGAAGGACCTTGAGTTTTTGACATATAGGAGCGGGGCTTAAAGGAACTTGGCATGTTTAGCTTGTGGAAGATAAGACTTCATATGGGATGTTATAATGGCCTACAAAGTGGTTGGAGGACTAGCACATGGAGTTGGAATTAGACATCAAAGCAGGCCAATTTGATTTTAATGGAGAGCTTGTGATGGAGAATTAATGAGAATCCCAAAGAGCTGGAGTGAAGGGCTTTAAAGGCCAAGTGAAAGATTTTGGAGGTAAGTGACTGTTGATAGCTTGAAAATACTAAGAGCTTCCAAAATGAGGCACCAAAAGAGGAGAATATACCAGACTATTTCAAACTTTATTTCACTGAAGAAAGACAGACATGCTGAATGGTATTAGTAAGGAGTTTTCACACGGACTTTTGCTAGATGGCTAGCATACTTGGGACACATTTCCCCACAGGACTCAAATATGAAAGTTTTGGGAACTGGAGAAATGCCTTGACAACTCTGCAATTAAAAGTATTCTTTCTTTTTTTAATAGACCAAAGGATTCAGAGAGTATTAGCTCAAATAAAAACCAAACAAAAGTTTGTGTGTCAGGAGAGGGGAGGGAAGGAGGGTGCTTACATGTGCTGGATTTGTCTTTATTTGCTGATTGGAGAGAAAGGTGAACAAGGGGCATTTAAGCACATACATTAGATTGACTTCAGTTAATACCAGACAGATGCTGAAGTCAGGAGGCTTAATGAGATGGTGCAAGGCTGTTATGTCTTTGAGTTAACAGGGAAAAATTCTAAATGATCCAGGTTGGAGTGATGGGATGCTTTGTGAATCATTCAAATTTAGTTGACTTCATGAAAAAAGAAGATGACACATTTCACCTTGAGAATGCACATTTCCTCAACTATCAGGAAAGCCCAAAGTATGACCACAATAAATTCTATTTTAGTAAATTTGTAATTATCACAAATTATTAGGCCAACAGAAATTGTGCCTAATTGATTTCTGAGGTCTATTAAAGCTTGTAACTACCTTCGTTGCTATTTTTGAGACATGGGAACCTAGTGCTAGGGCCTTTTTATTCCCTGTGATATGTCATGCTTTTTTCCTTGAGCTACAATTTCTAAATATATGTGACCTCCAGATTTGGCTATCAGGTGGTGTTTGACGACATTGTAATTGCCTCTTTAAATGTAATGCATTATGGATGATATAAGTGTCTTCTTATCCCAACACCTTGTGCCTTGCTATGTGTGGTGGGCTCAGTAGGTATCTAATCATTGTTTATATGATGAGCCTCTCAAACAAAGTGTTGGAGAGAAGAGATATTAGGCTGACTACTGAACTGAGCTGTTGTACTGACCTCATTGTCATATGCTTGCAAAACCTGGACAGTATGCCAATGTCACACCAAGAAATTTAATCATTTCCATTTTGATTTTCTTTGGAAGATTCTGAAGATCATCTGGCAGGTTAAAATACCAGAACTGAGGTCCTTTCTTGAACTAAACTGCCAAGCATTCAAACTCTACTATAGAGAGTGCAACTATGATGGACTGGCCACCTTGTTCAAATGCCAAATGTACGCTTGCAAAAAAGACTATTTAATGGAGAACTCACACAGGGCAAGTGTTCACATGGTGGTCAGACAAGGACATATTCAAGGGCTCTATTAAGAACTTTGGAACTGATTGTGTGACATGGAAGAAACTGGCACAGGACCACCAAGCACAGCATGCCCTCATCAATGTTGTCTACATTGCCAGAAGTGGTCCTCATATGATATAGTTTTGCCTAATTGTTTTTCTTTCTTACAAGAGGGATTTCAGTTTTGGGGAGAGAAGGTGCTGTGCTCTATTAGCAAAGCAGAATTGAAGTAGCTCAAAAGAAATATGAGGTGTGCAAATTTAGAGAAATCCTGCCCAAATGTTCACATTCACTATTTGTGCCCAACCTGGAATTGAGCATTTTGAGCTCATTTTGGTCTGATCAGCCACAATAGGCCACACTGTAAAATGACATAGTGATGTCATTCTGGTCCTCTTCAAGAACAAAAGACAACAACCACCAACAACTATGATGAACAAAATTAAGAATTCTCTGGCTAGTGATGTTAGGGGAAAAAGTATTATGCCAGAATGTTGTCTACATTGCCAGAAGTGGTCCTCATATGATATAGTTTTGCCTAATTGTTTTTCTTTCTTACAAGAGGGAGTTCAGTTTTGGGGAGCTCTGTCTACTATTTATTACCCGCTTGTTCTTGGGCAAATCACTACAACTCTCTGGACTCCAGTGTCTTCATCTAAAAATGTGGGTTGGACTAGATGATCTGTGATTTCCAGTTCAGATCTAAATCTATGATCCTAGGGTGTTATTACCTCCCTCCTCAACTCTGAGAGGTGGCTTGCTGTGGAGACAGAATGGTGCATACACTGTTAAGTACAGTTATTATACAACACTATGTGTTTCTTTTGTTTCACCATTTTTCTTTGATACAAAAGTAGGTTTGACTGGGTGTGAAGTGGGCCATATCTAATAACTTAAGTATTTAAAAATAAAAGTTATCAATAAATCATATTTCAAAAGCATCATGCATAGATCAGACATTCCTAAAAGTATCAGTGGTTGGGTAAGTCAATATGCAGCCTATAGGGTTCATTTCTATTTGAGCTTGACCTCATTAATCTAAATGGCACCTTTCAACCTTTCTAACTCTAAAAACTGTGATCTTATGATCATAAATTGGTAGTGGAATGAAGAGAGCAAACTGTACTTGCAGACAGGAAGGCCCAAGTTCAATTTCGCCTTCAGACACTATCTGTGTCACCTTGGACAAATCACTCAACATCCCCCAGCCATAGTTTACTCATCTGTAAAATGAGAGGTGCAGACCAGAGCAGTAGCTCTCAAACTTTTCAGTCTTAGGAATCTTTTACATTCTTGAAGTTAGTAAGGACTCCTCTCCCCTCAAAGAGCTTTTGCTTTTATTGGTTATAGGTATTGATATCTGGCACATTAGATATATCCTAGAATTATTATGAAAATGGTTTTGACTGTGTAGACTCCCTGAAAGGGCTTCAAGATCTCCCATGATTCCACGGGCCACCCTTTGAGAGCTTCAGGTTCTTTCAAGTTCTACACCCTGGAACACTGAATGCCGTCATCTCTTCTCTCTTGCTTTCCTTTTTTTATTTCAGAAAAACTACACTTCCTCTTATATATTCTCTCAATTATGCATTGAAAGTTCATGTTATGAAAGTTCATGTTATCAACATGCCATTTAACACTACTGGTACTTCTATTTAGTATGACTACAAATACACATTTATAGTGCTCACTAAAGTTTTAAAGGAGTATTTGTTAAGTTTCATCACTTCTTCATTCACTCATCCCACGATTTTTAAAGCAACAACAATCAATCCACTAGCCAACATGTATTGATAAGATACTTCATACATGTAAGCCATCATTACCTAGTAGTACTCTGTGTACAAAGAGAGAAAAGGGAGGAGGGAGGGAGAGAGGGAGACAGAGATTGAGAGAGAGCGAGAGAGCGAGAGAGAGAGAGATAGATAGATAGAGAGAGAGAGAGAGAGAGAGAGAGAGAGAGAGAGAGAGAGAGAGAGAGAGGAGAGAAGAGAGAAAGAGGGCAATGATCTCTTGATCTCTTATGTAGATTGCAGTGTATGGATTCCAGTATTACCTTGACCACCTAAAACAGATTGATGTGTTTAATGGAAGGGATGAGGAAGAAATACACCCCATATATGAGATTTTGTTTTGTGAAACTATGTTCTAAAGTTGGAGGTGGAATATAAATTTCAGACACAGCAAATTGTACAATTTGGTTGGAAATTAGGGGACATGAAATGATGTGATAGTAATGGAGTAAATGGTATGACATTGGAAATATAGGCTGGAGCTAGTTTGTAGAGAGCCTTCAATACTAGGCTGAGTAATTTGTCTTTTGTCCTAATGACAATAGAAAGCCAAAGAAGGTGCCACTGACTGGCATGCAGTAAATGTTTCACAACTTGACTTGATTTGATATATTTAAACCAATTCCTTAGGGAGACTATGTTGACAGCTGGGTGGAGGATGAATTAGAGAGAAGAATTACTGGAGACAAATAGATGACTACCACAACATTCAATGACCAGTTCAAAGGCTATTACAATAGCACATCAGTGCAAGGCCATTGCCACCTAGTACTGCTCTGTGTACAGTACAGTTCTGAAATGGGTTAGTAGCCATGTGAGTAAAGAGAAGAGGGTACATTCAGGAAATACAAGTTATGAAACTGTCAGTAGTTGGAAGCTGAATGAATATTGGGGTAGGAGAGAAAGAAAATAGTCAAGGTTGATTACATATCTTCAGAAAGATAGTGTAGTTAGTGTAATTTTTAGTAAAACTAGGGCAGATAGTGTAATTTTTAAATAAGTTGATGCTTTGCTATAGCTCAATCATCTTCAAAGTGGGAGCCAAGTGACATCCCCCAAGGAGGGCCATTGTCTAACCCCAAAGAGTTAGTGATCAACTAATTGGAGGTTGAGGAGACAGGTCACACCCCACCTTCGATGTGAAAACCAATGATGAAACAATGGCATTGTCTCCAGTATAGCCATGTTTACACTTATCCACCAGTTGCCCCTCCCCCACATCTCATCCTCCTTGTGCTGTGGAAGATCATCCAACTGACCTTTAGCCAGGCGTTGGTTCTTCAGGTCAGCCACCTATAGCTACCTTGAAGGTAGATTCCCACCATTCTGATTCTCCACATTAACTTTTATAGCAGTTATACATACTCTCCACACCAGCTATAACTGGCAACCCTCTGGGGGTAGCCTATGTACTTGGGGATGTGACTGGTGTGTCAGAACTCCATTTCCTCCTTTTCAGTTTTAGATGTATCAGAGAGAAGGACATATGATAAGCAGGAATGAATGGATTGTGATTTGTATCACAGATATTAAACGATCTTTCTACCCCAACCCACCCATATTCCATATCTCTCAAGTACTGTCAAAGGTCCTACCATTTTCCTCGTCATCCAGATTCTTACAGTGTGACCATCTCTTAGGACTCTTCTCATTCTCTCATCCCATATCCACATTCACCATCAATCGTCAAAATTTGTTGACTCTGCCTCATACCCATTACATTTATCCTCTGACTCAAGGAATGTCACTTGCTGTCAGTCCTTCTCATCTCTTGCCAGGAGTATTTCCATTACCTCCTAATTGGACAGCCTGCCTCAAGTCTCCCCCACTCCAATCCATCTTGCATACAGCTGCCAAAGTGATTTTCCCTAAAGATCTGACCATCTCATTCCTTTACTCAGTGAACTCTAGTGACTCCCTATTACTCCTAAGATAAAACATTTATTCTTTATCTCATCCTTTTTAATTTCCGTTTTAACAAGCTTTATAATTTAAGTACAGCAAGATTATATCATTTCTAAATGATTCAGTATATGTATTTTGGTGGTTCGTGTTCTGATTTTTTTATTTTTAGCTGACAGAAAGCATGGAACAAAAAATTTGGTGACCATGACTTTTAATGATGGCTTAAGAACCTAAGACCTTGTGCCATTCATAAGAGAGGCTGGCCAGCAAAAAATATTACTGCCTTCTGCAGTTTGCTGCATGGGCTAGGTGTCATTGTTTTGCCAAGCATCTGGACTTCTCTAGACTTTTTCAGGACACTCAGGAGAGACTGATTAAGAGGCATCTGGGAAACCTGCAGTCACCATTCAGGCAATGTATGGTTTAAAAGATTTTAAGTCGAGAAGGTGGCAGATACTATGTAAGAGGAAGTTAGGAGTCCAAGCTTAATCCTGAGCTGAGGAAACCATTGCTTGGGAATTGTTCCATATCTGAAGACATGGTCTGGTTAACAGTGGGTTCCAATGTTTTCATACAGCCTGGGTAGCATTGCTTTAATATCAGCACACCTGATAGTATAATAGAGGAGGGCTAAGGAAAGAAAGTCTCAGGCTTATCTTTGACATTGTGACAATGACTTTTATATCACACCACCCTTCTGGTTTTTGTGTGTATGTGCCCGAAATATTTAGCAGTTTAAAGCACAGCCCTGTGCACAAGGCTTCCCTAGAGACACATACAACATATGTGAAGACAATTCCATCAAGAATTTATTAAGTACCTGCTGCATACCAACTAGGGCATCTAGATGGTGCAGTAGATAGAAGACTGATCTTGGAATCAGGAAGACTTGTCTTCATAACTTCAAATCTGGCCTCAGACATTTACTAGCTGTGTGACCCTGGACAAGTCACTTAGCCCTATTTGTCTGAGTTTTCCCATCTGCAAATTAAGTTGGAGAAGGAAATGGCAAACTATTCCACTATGTTTGCCAAGAAAACCCTAAATGGGTTAACAAAGATTTGGACGTGGCTGATCAATGACAACAACACATGCCAGACACTGGGGAAAGAAAAACAAAAATTAAACCATCCTTGCCTTCAAGGAGTTTGCATTCAACATTTCCATGTATAAGTCCATATAAAGTGAATATAATCTAATGGGGTAACAAAGTTCAGAGAATCAAGTAAGAATTCATGGGGGAGCTGAAATTCATGGCTCTTGAGCTGAACTTTGAAAGAAACAAGGTTTTCAAAGATGTGGAGGCGAGGAAGGAGGGAATTCCAGACATGGGGATCATCCTATGTAAAGACTCAATGGCAAGTGAAGGAATGCTGTATATGAAGAACCATGAGAGTGCCAATGTGACTGGATGGAAGACTGTATAAAAGGGAGTCATGTGTGATATCACTGGAAAGGTAGTTTGGGCTTCAAATGCTTATCAGATGAGCTGATACTTGATCTTAAAGGCAATAGGGAACCACCTACATGTACTGAGCAGGGGAGTGACATGGTCAGAGTCCGCATATCAGCAAAATCACTGTTTGGTAAGTGTGTGGATGGATTAGAGAGGAGGAGAGACATGAGGCAAGAAAACCAAGTAGTAGAGAAGAGTTTACAGACAGGAGCCATGCCCACATGATGGTTCTAAAGACCTACTGCAGGGCACTCTTTAAATGAATAGCTCACTGGAGTTTAGCCCAGATTAAATGAATTAAAGAACTATACCTTTGTTCTTGATCCGAATCTACTTTCATTTTGTGTCTGGTTGAATGAATTCAGATACTAGCTTTGTCCTACTGGCTGTCAGACAAGAGAATAGTATCCAACGTGCCTATAAACATAACCTTGGTAGAAAGGCAAGAAGAAAAGTAATGGTGATACTGAAGCAACTCTGATGACCCCATCATATTTCTATGCAATAGGATGGTTCCTGTGCCTGAGACAATGTAGTAAAAGCCACAAAGATGATTCTATGGAGATGGAGAATTTAACTTGCCTCCTATTGTAGTCACAGAAGAACTTTGTGCTGTAGTATGAAGAAGTTTCAAAATGAGCATGGAAAGTGCTGGAAAGACATGAGAACACCTTCTGAAGTCAACTATCACCCCCTCACATCTTATTTATCCATAACTGAGTTGGAGGAAGTCTTTAAATGAGTTGCTGATACACTATTAGATTTCACCCCCAAAGAAAATCATGTTCAGTAACATTGCTCTATGAAATTTACAGATCTGTCATCCATAAAAATATTAATGAATAAAACATAAACAAAACTTATACTCTCCCTGAAAAAATGGTGGTGAAAGGGAAAAAAAAGATTTAGATTTTTCGCTTCAGAGAGGGTGAAAATGAATCTTGTATTTTTATCCTCAATGCCTTTTTTTTTTGCAAGGGGAGGGTTATATGAGATGACTATTAATGTCCAAATTCACAGCAGGGGTAGAAGGGAAATGGTAGTAAATTTGAAAGTACATTTACATTATAGCAAGGTTTATAGAGGCATTGTAATTCACACAGTTATTCCAACAGAAGTTTGGATTCTCTCCAATTTAATTTTCTGAAGTTCGAGTTTGCAGCTGGGTCACTCATAGTCTAATCTGTGAAATGTATCTCTTAAGGCTGTGGATTGGAACCACGACATCCCAGCTGTCACCAAGGATCATCATTTATAGCCATTGGGGTCTGAGGGCAAAACATCAGAATCACTTTATATGGACACAGCAACACAGCCAGCTCCATAAATTTTGTTGCAAAGAGCAATAATCAATACTTCATGTTTAATGATGCAAAGCAAAAATTAGTATAGATTTTTATGTCTTCTGCTTTTCCAAATTATACACACATTAGTGATCCCTTTTGCACTTGCTTATTACACTTTAAAAAAATACACACAGAAAAAAAAACTAAAAAACAATGCCCAGTGATATAAAATGGAATGACTTAACAGTCAAAAATGTCAAAACCATTTTTTTAGCTTTTAAAAAAGACATCTTTGGGTTAAAACAAAATTATTCTAAATATATGCTATGATTTATGTAGGTGGTGTTGGTTTTGTCGCCCAAAGCTTTTGTTACCCAAATGAAGTAAATTGTAGACTATTCTGTTTTAAATGACCATACATGATTTTGGGTTATGCAGGTAAGAAAATGGCCAGAGTGGTAAGTCCTAGGGTTAAAAGGTTAGCTTTGAGTGCATGGTAGAAAAAAGCAAATTTGAAGGCATTTCAGATTTCAAGCCTGTCAAAAGAACATGTCCTGTGAGATTGGAAGGTGGATATTCTATGAGGAAAGCCAAGGAGGCAGGTTGATTGCTGGACAGCTCCAATGGCTGCCTAAGTGGCTGGAAGTGATAAGATTTCTAACTAGCATTTCAATATTTATGCAAGAGGAAAACCTACAGGGGCAAGGGCAGGAGGACCAATCTGGCAAATCAAAGGGTGAAGTTCTGCATTCACACTCCTGCCAACCAGTTACTGGCTGTGTATCTTGCAATGACAGGCCAAGTCTAAGGACACCAGAAAACATAGGGTGCTGGTAACAAATCTGTGGCTGCTGATCTATGGTGTTTTATAAAAATCACACAGGGGTTGTTTTGTCATAGTTGTGGATGCTTCCTAAATTTTCACAGCACATATTGCATTTGTGAAGAAGGGATAGAGAATAAGTGTGTGAAGTTCTGTGTCTTTGCTGCACTTGAATAATTCAAGATCAGGTTCACAGAGTGGCTTAACCCAAATTCAAGGAAGGCAGAGAGTTATACAGAGGAAAACAGTGAAGAGGATCTCAGCATCCACCATAGTACACTGATCTGAGAAATGGTAGAATCACAGATCTTGAGATAGAAGGAAGGAAACAAGCATTTATTGAGTGCCAACCATGCCAAGTACTTACTAAGCACTTTACACTATTATCTCATTGGATTCTTACAACAACCTGGGAAGTAGGTCCTATTATTATACCTACTTTACAATTGAGACAGTAAGGGGTTAAGTGACTTGCCCAATGTGTCTGAAGCCAGATTTGAAATCAGGTCTTCCTGACTCCAGGACCAGCCCTCTATCCACTGCACCATCTAGCTGCCTAGGTCCCTGGAAGGGACCTCATAAGCCATCTAGTCCAAATGCCCTTTTACATATGTGGAGATTGAGTGACTTGTCCAAGGTCACACAAGTAGTAAATGTTAGAGAAAGCATTTGATGCTGCTTTTCCTGATGAATGAACTGAAGAAGCTGCCTCCACACAGGTCTAAGGAATCAATAGGTACTACCCTTTTTGCCCCCTCATAAGATTTCAATTTAACGTAAAAAAGAAAAAGGAAGCAGAGGATGATGACTGGGGGTGTGGAACAGAGGACATCTGGGACTAGAAAAGGATTTTTGAGACTTCTTTGACCTTGACTTTCTTCTGTTATTCTAAAGAGAAGTATGATTGGGAAAAATGGTGGGAAGAACAAATAACAGGAGAGATTTTTCATATTACATTTCTATGAAATTAGAGTTCTGGAAGCTATGAAGTATAATTCAAGGCAGCATGGTGCAATGTATGGTAGACCAGTCTTGGAGTCAGAAAGATCTGGGTCTGAGACCTGCCTCTGAAGCACATTGGCTATGTGACTATATGGGCAAGTCAGATAATCTCTCAGTGGTCCAAGCAATACTCTAGAATGAAGAGGTGGATATGAGTAGCCAATCTGCATCAGTGTAGGGGTTTTTCCAACCTGGATATCCCCAAACCTATGTAATCATAGTCCTAGATCAATGGGAGTTTTGTGGACTTAAGTAAGAACCTATCAAGTAAGACTTTCCTCTCTGCCAACTCTGTCTCTGTCTCTTTCTCTGTCTTTATCTTGTTATCTCTATTACTCACACAATCACTTGGATACACACACATACAGAGTTAAGAAACCTCTCTGCCAATTGCATTGTGGCATTTCCATATAGTTAGCTTAAATCGCCAAATGCAGAAATCAATCCTCCAAATTGTCAGTTGAACAGCTGTTCAGAATGTTCTGGGTAGTCATTGACCTTCTGTTCAATAGGATTTCATAGAATATAGGAAGTTGAATTAAAGGAACATTGCATGAATGGCCTTCTCCCCCAGCTCCCTTCAAATGAAAGAATTGTCATAGATGGCATCTGGCATGTTTTTATAAGGAAAAACATTTCCTGCAATATTCCATGTCCTAGAGGAAATGAAATAAGAAAATGATACCAAGAACAAATTCTAAGAAGAGAAACATTTGAATACCCCCAACTTCATGATTTCTTCCCTACTCATTAAAAGACAAGAACCATGAACCAATCAGTCCAGACCTTTCCTTGCCCCTGCCCTCCACCTCTATGACAGATTGTAATGTAATGCCAAGGAAAGACAACTTCCCAAGGTTCAGAATACCAGCATCGGTGCTCTCCATTTTATTCAGTGACAAATCAAGAACAGAGAAGATCAAAATATGACATCATTCAAAATACAGGATTTACTAAGTGTGATTAAATAATCTCCAAGTACTACCCCACCCCAGGACCTTCCATTCATTCAATCAATTACAAAGTCCCTGTTCTAAATACTACTCCACCCCTAGGCTGTACCTTCATTTAGTCCACCACAAAGCCCCTCTTCTCAAATGGAGATTAGTTTCCAATCTAAGTAAAGTACATTCATTTGTTCAACCATAGAACACAAAAAGGTCAAAAGTTCCCCACCCCTGCATCACAATTGAATCTACCCCAGAGTTACATCAAGTTTAAGCACAGCACTTAATACCCAAATGGAGGTCTTTTCTTCATCTTGACAGGAGGCAAGTTCTCAGCAATCTTAGTTCCTGGGGAGACAAAGCTTAGCAAGGCCACAAGATACATTGCCAGTCTCTTCATTAATTCATCCTCTGTCTGCAAAACAGTCCTAGAACCCCTGAAAACACTAGCAAAACCCTCTCCCAGGATTTCTGTAAACATACAACAAGAAAATCCTTCTTCAGGGCTTCTAAACCAACAGAAAGGTTCCCAGACCCCTGCAACAACAGCACTGTCCTTCACCAGTGGACTGTATTCATTCTCTGTCTGCAGGACAGTCTCAGGAGCTCTTAGCCAACAGCCAGGTTCCAGGACTTCTTCAACAAAAGGACTGTCTTTCATCAGTGGACAAATCTGGCAAAACAACATCAAAACAGACAAAGTACCAGCAAAACAGCCATGTCTCCTCAGTCCTTGGCAGCTCAGGGGGCAGGTCTCAAAAGTCCAGGGCAATTCAAAGTGGCCCCCAGCCATTCTCTCAGTCTCTCTCTGCCTCCACGAGGTGCTGCTTCCAAAAAGTTCTTCTGCCTCATTCTTGTCTCTCCCAATCTACATCACCAGCTCCTCCCAGTTCGTGTCTCTCTTTTCAAGTCAACAAGT
>NW_027185759.1:19199150-19244097 GCF_028583685.1 Petaurus breviceps papuanus
TTATTAATTTAAAACTAGGAAGTGAATCTTGAGTGGTGTTTCATGTGTTTGCATGTGTGTATGTTTATGTTAATTGACCCCAATATTGTAATAAACTACACCCAAAGCTTGTTTTGTATGGATGTGGTAGGGAAACTTCCAGCCCTGCTCTCTCACAGGGATGTTCTATTAGTAGGGGATCTCCCCCACCCCTTTCCACTAACTGTCTCTTCCCGATCTCTCTGATTTTCAATCGCCTTCCTCCTGTGTTTTCACATCCAGTCTTGTTTTGCAACTCTGATGCACTTACCATGCAGTTTTGTAGGGCAGCTTATTGCCCAGTTCAACTCCAGGCCCCTTGTAGGAGCACTCATCACATCATTTTGTCTTAGCTGAAGAAGGAGAGAAAGAAAAAGAGACTGAGAGAAAAGGAGGAGGGCAGAGAGAAAGGCAAAGGAGGAAAGACTTAGGGCTAAGGTTTCTACATTATCCCCCATCAGAGGAGATACATGAATCCAGGTTACGCACCAGCCAAACTGGCCTGCTGTTTTTTTGCTAAATTGGACATTTAGTTTATCTTTCAGCTCAGTGTCTTTCCTCAGGCTGCTATCCATGACCGTAATATATTCTATCTTTGCCTGTTTCCAAGAATCCATACTTTTCTTCAAGGCTCAAAGGATCATCTCCTAGAGGAAGCCTTTATTAGTTCTCTCTCCTTCAATTTGCCTTGTATTTACTTGTCTGTAGTAGCAGCCAGGTTGCTCAATGGTTAGAGCACTGGGCTTAAAATCTGTCCACAGACACTGACTATCCATGGCCTCAGCCCAGTCATTTAACCACTGCTTGCCTCCATTTTCTCATCTACAAAATGGGGATAATCATAGCATCTACTTCTTGGTGTTGTGAGGATCAAATGAGATAACAGTTGCAAGGCCCTTAGAACAGTGCCCGGCACAGAGCAAACATTACACTAATGTTATTAATTATTGTTATGAATTCTATAACATAAAATAGATTTAAATCTTATGATTAATATTCTTAATTATTGCTATTTAAATATATTTATATTTTCATAAAAATATAAATTTGTACTTTAGAAACACAAATACACTTATATATTCAAAATATAGCTCTATATTTTAAATTATGCAAATATATTAATAAATATTCTTCTGTTGAGTCCTAATAGTCTGCTCGAAACTCCTTGAGGATGTTCTGTCCTCACATACCTGGTTTCTAGCACAATTCCTTGCACAGAGTAGATAGTTGGTAAATGTCCGCTACATTGAATACCCCAAGGTGCTGAGTAGAATGTCTCTTCTACCATAGATACTCAAAAAACATTTCTTTATTGTTGCTTATTAGTGGCCAATATAGATTCCACTCATGGCTGTCTGAGGTTGCATACAGGGAGTAAAAGTATGGATCTCTCCAGAATACCCATTAGAATAGGATGAAACATGTCTACAATATCTGCCTTTAAATGTCTTCTCTTAATCTGGAGGCAGCAAGAAGCAGCCTAGAGGAAGGAAGACCTGTATTCAAATCCAGATCAGGCATTTTCTAACATTGTGACTCTGGGCAAGTCACTTAACCTCTGTCTGCCTGAGGTTTCAAGACAAATGGCAAGACGGTTAGCTACCCATGTTCTGGGGAGCCCAAAGCTCCATGTTGCTTCATACATTCATTGTAGAGCCATTTTTTTGGTCAGAGACAAATGAAGATCATAACAGTCCTTATTTCCTAGGGTTGTCATGAGGATTTATTGGTGAACGTCACATAGTAGGGACTTAATAGATGCTTATTTTCTTCCTTCCTCTGCTGAGGTCATTACATCATCCTCAGAGCTCTCTCCCTCACTCTTCTGTTTCTCTTCCTTTTTTACTGATTCATAACAAAGCTGTCCTTGACTTAGAGTACAGTCTAGTGGCTCATTCTGGAAACTGTTTAACTTGCCTTAACAATGAGTCAATACCAACAATGACTCTATAAATTCATCTATAAACTCTTGAAGACTTTCCAATTGGTAAATGTCATCGAGTTCCCAGGAATTTCCTAAGGAGTCTTTTCTCACATCTTGTTTAGTTCCATGGGAGGACCGTTAGTAGAATCAAAGAAACCTGGATTTGAATACCACCTCTAATGTCTACTAACCATACAGCTATGGATGAATTACTTCGTCCCCCTGAGCCTGAACTTTTTCATCCATATAATGGATATAATAATATCTGTGCTACCTACATGACAAGATTATCATGATGACTAAAACAGTAATTATGCAAAGCACTTGGCAAATCTCAGTTCTTTTGTTCTTCTATCACGGTATAGGACTATTTTGTCCTTAAATGAAAATTACATACAAAAAAAAAAAAGAATGAGAAGGTAAAAGGTGAAATTGCAGTTTTTTCTTCTACCACATTTGTTTATTTCTACATGGTGGATGTATCATTAGTAAATCCTAGTAATCTGTTCATATATAAAGACAAACAAAGGTAAATTTATGGTGACTCTGTAAAATGAATATAAATTAGCCTTGAAAAGAAATGCATCTACTTATCTGAACATGAAAACATTAATTCTTCTTCCAGTCACCAGATTGCCACGGATATGGAGAATAATATTGAAAAATACCACCTCAATCTTCAGCCCTTGGAGTCAAAAGTGAAAATGTAAGTAATTTCAAAATGTCCTTTGTGGTATTAGTGCTGCGTTTGAGAATTTGTGGGGGTTTTGGTTGGATTTTTCTTGTTACAAGCCCTGCCTGCGTTACGAACAGTGGCTTTATGACCATTCTGTGTATACGACCATCTGATTCCATAGGACCTCCACTCTAGGCTGCATTGCCTAATTAGCCTGTACCTCTCACCATGCTGTCCTGAGCTGATGGTGCCACCCAGTGGCTAATATGGAGAACTTTCTGAACCAACTTCATTTTTCTACCGGCTTTTCTGAGGGAACTTGCATATGTTGTTCTGTCTCTTCCTTCTTTCTTTTGTTAATTTCTGCCCAAGCATTTGCTTCCCGAATCTCCTTCATGTAATAACCGCCTCCTCTTCCAAATCTTTCCTTATGGCTCTTAGAAAATTGCTCTCCTTACTTCCCCCCTTCTCTCTATCCCCTTATCTCCTGGTCTAATCGTGACACATGGAACGATAACTAAGAATTCCATTTCCTGGCCCAAAATAAGTTGAAGAGTATGAATAGGTTGGAAAAAGAATTCTTTAGATACTTACTATGTGCCAAGAATTGTGTTAATTGATGAGGGCACAAATAGAAAAGAAAGTCACAAGGATCTCACTCTGATTAGGGGAGATAACGCATAGAGGGTTCAGTTTCAGGCCAGATGGCAAGACCCAAGGGTCCTTCATCTATAATGACAAGAGGAAGCCCAGGAATCCTTAGGTTGCACTGGAACATTGAATGATCATTGTGTAGAGCACAGAGGGTATAGCATCTAAGTTGACAATGCCCACCATCTCACCAGAATTATTATAGTTGATAAATCCCCGCTCAACCAAGAGGTATGAATGACCACATCCCTCCCCAATTAATTTTGTCTAGGAAGTAATTATTGGGAGGCTAAGACTAGATGAGGATTGTGCGTTACTTCCAGGGGTGTGTTGAGTATGGGAGGGGTAGCATCCAGTCAGGAGAAAGCAATGGGAATGGGATAGGAAAGCTCCCTCTATTCTGTTCCTGCTGGGCCCTTGGGAATTATTTATGGTCTGAGATGTTGTGGTTAGGTTGGAGCTAAAATAGTAGGATTATAGTGGGTACCCTCTGGGGATGTTAAAGGCCAAAGATCTGGTGCAAGGGACTAGCTCCTATCATAATGACCATTTTGAAGGCTATGCCCTTTGACTTCTTGGAATGGAGGTGTTTGATAGATACTCTTGTCCTTAGAGGGTTTGGGGCCCTAAGATACTCTGTCTTCCCAGGTAGAATCTGTCATAAGACCCGTGAAAGTCCCCCTCTCCATGAGATCTGCAACCAGAGAAACATTCGTCCTTCTCCAGAGTAGCTGCCAGGTGGTATGGGACCATAGTCAGGCTCCACTTAAAAGTGCATTGTGGTCAGGGGACCACTTACCAGCCCCATGCCTATCCTCATCCTACATGGAATCCATGCTTCTCTCTCTCTCTCTCTCTCTCTCTCTCTCTCCCTCTCTCTCCCTCTCTCTCTCCCTCCAGCCCTCCCTCCATGTCTCCCTCCCCCCATCCCAAGAATAATTTGAAGAGGTCCATGGCCAGTAGGGCAGTGAACTTAGAATCAGTAATACGTGGGTCTCAGTCTCATCTCACACATTTGCCAGCTGTGTGACTCTGAGCAAGTCACTTAACCCCTGTGTCTCTCAATTTCCTTATCTGTAAAATAAAGGCATTGGCCTAGATGGATTCTGATGTCCCTTCCAGCTCTGGATCTCTGCTCCTGAGGTACTTTGATTCTTGGAGTTAAGAAATCTAGATTCAAGACAACTTTTCCATCTCTTAGCTGAGCAACATTGGTCAAGTTATTCCATCTTTATGAAGCTATGTTTCCTCATCTATAAAGTAGGGATGGTAATCCTTGTAGTATTTACCTTTGTGAGAGGGAGCCTAGTATAGTGGAGAGAGAATTGTCCTCAAAATTGAGAATAGATGTAACACAGAGACTATATGCAAGATACAAACAGAAAGCCTCCGTACAAGGGCAGCTGATGACATTGTCTGGGGACAAACCCACTCCAGACTAGCACATAATGTCACCTCTTGGGACAAAATACAATCCAGCATCATAATCAATTTGGTTTGCTGCTAGGAAGACTGTGGCAAAGTCATGGAAAAAATGAATGTTACGAACCATTTTCTGCAAGCAGGGAGTGAGCCTCAGAGTAAAAGGCCTATTTGAAGCATGTGCCTGATAGACCATTATTATTTGTCATCTTGTAATATAAAAGCCTTTGTGAGAAGCAGCCTGGTGTAGAGGTGAGAGAGCTAACCTTAAATTTGGAAATGAATAATTCTCAAATGAATAAGTATATTGCCTCTTATTTATAAAACTTTAAAATTTGCATAACACGTTTCAGACATCTCACTGATCAACTTGATGTAGGTGATAGAAGTATTGCTATACCCATTTCATAGATGGAAGAAACTAAGCTATTAGTGAAAAAATATTTATTCATTTTTTCCATGGGTAATATATTTTTTCCATGGTTGCCCGAGATTACCCAGATGTTTGTAACTTGCCCATAGTCACAAAACTAAGTTTCAGATGTGGTATTTAAAGCTAAGTTCACCTTACTCCCACTCTAGAACCCTATCTGCTATGCAGCACTACCTCCTTAAAAATTATAATGATAAATTAGAGGGCAAGACTATGAGAATTTATACATAAAAATGATAATTCAGATACTGAAAGAGTCATTCTCTCTATCTATCTGTTTCTCTCTCTCTCTTTCTCTCTGTCTCTGTCTCTCTCTTGCCTTCTCTCCCCCCCACCATTGTTTCACTTGTAAATAGAGGCTGTTGGACTAGGTGATTTCTAAATTTCCTTTTATTTTAGCAGATTATGTGATTCTATGAAGAGGGAGGAAAAGTTGTGTGTGGCATAATGGTATGTGGTCAGCCTTGGAGTCAGGAAGATTTGAACTTTTGGGTTCAATTCCAGCCTCTGATGTTAGCTAGGCCATGCATGAAGTCACTTAACTACTGAGTGCCCAAGGCAAATTTCTAAGATTATAAGTTACTTTGTATCTCATATCAGCCTATAGGCATGCTAACTCCATCATTAGAGCATAAACTCTTTGAGGGCAGGGTCTGTTTCATTTCTTTCTGTGTATACTCTAAGCCTAGCACAGTACCTGGCCAATAGGTAATTAGTAAATGCTTGTTAAATGAGTGGTCCATATTACAGATGAATTGCCAGTATTCATAGGAAAAGCAAGAATGTGTCCCAAGAGTTCCCCATACCAGTGAAATGGCTATTCTGGTCATCTCCTGTCCCTCCCAGCCCAAAAGAGGAGAGAGTATTTGAACTACAAACAAGTTGCCCTTTGAGAAGTATGGGCTATTGATAGGAGTAAATCCAGACAATATTATGATAAGTGTTTGGCATTATATATAAAGTGACTTTGAGTATTTTAAAAAAAATCTATAAAAAGAAAGATAGATTGCTAATGGAATTTAAAAGCATGCTGAAATGGTGATGCAGGAGGAGCCTGGAATAGGGCTGCAAATATTAAGAGGTAATTGGAGGTTTTAGACTTGAAAGATCAAGGGACACAATTGAAAAAAGTGAAGAAAAGGAAGAGTGTATTTCCTTTAGAAAACAGTCATTTGGAGCCAAGGAATATGGGCTTTCCGAAGAATAAGTAAATTCAAGCCTCACAAGTCACAAAATTTAGTGAAGGAAAGAGAAATCATAAGAGGGGAAAATTGATGGCTTTCAACCCAGGAGTGCAAAGAAGAGATTATTGTACTCTTAATAGCCAGAAAACCAAACAAATGTCGGCAGAAAGATGAATAAAAGTGAAAGGTGGGCATTTTCCTGCACAGAGGGGCTGACTGTCAAGTAAGCCACATGGATGTCTGTGCCCCTATTTTAAAATAATACCTTGCTAAAAGCAAAAAGGGGCTGAAAATTTTTTCACATACAATCATTTAAAAGTCTCTGCATAGCATATTCTCAATTTCATTCCTGTTTTTCAAAAATATCAGCATCATATTTTCTGTGTTGGGGTCCTATTCTATCGCCCTATTACAATAGAGAAATGATCCCCCAAGGCCATGCCAGTGGAGCATGAGCTCTGGTTCATTCTACCCAGATGGGATGGCTTCAGGTGGGGCTGAGGAATAGACTAAGTGTCTGCCATCTGAGGACCAGTCAAAATGTGTATCATTACCGGACTAGCTGATCACTTTTATTGAATATAATAACTCACAAAGGCATGAGTGGAAGAGTTGGGAGCATCAGTGGGAGGGGTAACTACTTAGTAAAATCTCAGCTCTTATAAGCATTTAAGTCAAGGGATAGTGACTATACCTGTTATTTTAGTGATGTGGAAAACATCCAGACAAGAAAATGTCTTCTACCAATGCAGGTCAGTACCTTGTCTACAACTTAGAATATTAAAGCATTGCCTAGAACAGAAGGGTTCTAGAACATGAGGCCCATGACACATGCAACTTTCAACAGTTCCAAATTCAGCAGACACCATATTCAAATGTAGGTCCTTTCTGGTGTTAAGGGGTATTGGGTGGTGCGGCAGATAGAGTGCCAGTTCTGGTGTCAGAAGGAGTGGAGTTCAGATTTGTCCTGAGACACTTACTAGCTGTGTGACCCTGAGTAAGTCACTTAACACTGCCTCAGTTTCCTCATGTGTAAAATGAGTGGCAGAAGGAAATGGCAAAGCACTCCAGTATCTTTGCTAAGGAGACCCCAAGTAGGGTATGAAGAGTCAACAAACTAAAACAGCCGAACAAAAACAACAGCATCTGATTTTAATGTGTTGATGTATTAATAAAAAGAGCATATAGAAACATGTGTGGTTTTCTAAGTCAGTATGTGGTCTGAGGAATCCATATGTATGAGTTGGATCCCACTGGCCGAGAACACTGGGAGGTTAAGTGACCTCCCGGGTTGGGATCAAACAGCCAGCGTGTGCTAGGGGTTCAATTCAATTCAGTGATTAAATTCAATAAACATTTACTAGGTACCTACTATGTACCAGGCTCTGTGCTAATCACTGGGGATACAAAAAAGAGGTAAAAGACAGTTCTTGCCCTCAATCTAATAAGTAAGAGAATTGAAAAGGTCTTTGAGCAGCAGGGATTGATGACTGTGTTTTGAGAGCATTGAGGAAGGACTCTGAGCTGTGTTAGATGAGTGTTAAGGTCTACTCCTACTGCAGGATTCTGGGACAGTCCATAAAGAGCCCACAGCTTCCTGTTGCTGCACCAACTTCACAGTGCCTCTTCAATGTCTCCCTGGGATATAGGCACATTTAGACGAGGAAGGAAGGAAATAGGGACCTTCTATGTGTCAGGCACTGTGCTAAGCACTTTACAAATATCTCATTTGATCCTCACAACAACCCTGAAATATAAGTGTTAATATTATCCCCATTTTACAGCTGAAGAAACTGAGGCAGATAGCATTTAAGTGTCTTGCCTAGAGTCACACAGTTAGCAAGCATGTGAAGTCAAATTTGAACTCAGATCTTCCTGAATCCTGGCCCAGTGCTCCATCCACTACACTACATAGCTACCTCAGAATTAGATTAACCAATTCAACAGGCAGTCTGTCTAGTTGCATCCCATAATCTTGTTTTGTTTTCCTCTTTGTTTTCCTGATGTGGATAGCCTGACTGACTCCTCTCCCACGGCTATGGCTGTCACTGAGGATGCTTTGTAGTGATTTCCAGGGCTAGATGCATTTCATATATTGTCTGTAAAATTTGGCACATTTGGAGTACTTCATAATTTATAGGCTATTCTTCTACTGTTTGCACTAATTAGACCTACTATATGTTAAATATTTGAGAGACAAGAAAACAATAATTGCTCCCATTTATGTGCCGCTTTAAGATGTGCAAAGCTCTTACAGAAATTGTATAATTTGATTCTCACAAATGTGAGAGATATGTGCTATTATTATCCCCATTTTATAGATGAGGAAACTAAAGATCAGAGAGCTGTCTTGTTCAGGGTCACACAATTTCTAAGTGTTTAAGGTGGGATCCTGCTTCTAAGTCCGTTACTCTGCTCATTGTACCACACTGCCCTTCTGAAGATAGATAATGTGTCAGAACAATAACCACACAATTCTGTAAGTTTCCCCAAATGTAAGCATGTCCATTAGACTATGTGCTCCTTGAGGGCAGGAACTGGATTTGGGGGACTTTTCATCCCAAAGGCTTAGCACAATACTTGTCACAAAGTAGGTGCTGAATAAATGCTTTCTGACTAAGTAAAAAAATATATGTAGTCTATTATCTAATCAATATAATATGATATATGATGTGACATGACACGACACGACACAACATAAAACATATGATATGATATAATATGACATAACATGACATAACATAACACAACATAACATAACATAACATAACATAACATAACATAATATAATATAATACCCCTAAAAATTGTGTAATATTAACACGGATAGGAAGTTTGCTGTTTATCAGCTAACCATATGTATGGAGTGAAAGGAGGCTAGCTAAAAATGTTAGCCTGGAGTTTTAGAGCCTCGAATTTAAAGAAAACTCTAAAGTTCAATGCCAACTTCCAGAGCAGACCTTACCTCCAAAGGGAATTTGGAAAGTGCACATGAATGAATTTACTTTATCAATGTTGCCATCTTGTGCTGCAAAATGTTCAGGCTTGTGCTTTTAAAATGTCACACTGCCCTCTGCTGTAAAATACAGAAAAGTTTAATTCTAAGTGGAGCAATTGAATTTTCCTAACATGCCTGAAAACCCAGATGAAATAAAAATAAATATGAAAACTTTCCTCAGAGGTCAATCATCAAGCTTTCTTACATTTTGTGGGCATTTAATCTTCACCATGCCCTTTAATTTCCTTTTAAACTTAATTTTATGACGTCTAGGCATATTGTTCAATGGAAGGACCAGTTAGGTTTCACTTGAGGATGTAGGTACATTGACTTCATGTAGGAACTTCAAAGGGCCCTGAAGTATCTGAAGCATTTTTCAGGGAGTCTTCCAAGTCCTTTGCTATGAAGAAGGAAGGGAGGACCAAGCTGTAATCCCACAAATGTTTGATAGAGAAATGGGAGTCTTGATGACCAAGTGGAAAGAGTAATGGGTTTGAATTCGAAAAAGCTGTCCACATCTACCATTCTTATTCCCATTTCTCAGATGAAGAAATTAAGGATGATTCAAGTTGGGTGACTTGTCCAAAGTCACTCATCAAAGTCTATTTGGCTCTGTGTTAAATTGAGAATAATACCTAGATACCTAGCTCGACTTTGGGCAAGGCTGTTAACTTTTCTGAACCATCGTTTCATTATCTGTAAAATGGGAGAGGCAACATGGTATGGTAGGCAGAGGACCAGTCTCATGGTCAGGGCAACCTTTCCTCTGACACACAGCATTCCATCCCTTGGGGTAGAGGCTGGTTGGTTTAGACTTTGGTGTCTCCAGAATCTAGTAAAAATAAGTGATTCTTCACTGATTGTGGGTCACTGAACCTCTTGGCATTCTGGACAACTCTAACATTGTGTTGCAGGAGAGTTACAGAGCTACATGAATGGAGGGCATTTCCTCACCAGGAACTCTCTATGCTAACAAATTCTAGTCTGCCCTCTGCTCCTCCCCCACAATCAAAGTGGAATAAAGATCCTGAAAATATGTTGTGGTGAGGACTGTGCTTTGCACATTTTATAGGGCTACAGATAGTGAATTAGGATTATTATAGAATAATTACAATGATAGTATTATTATAACTGTTATGATTCTATAGAATTAAAATAATACTATATCAATCAATTAATCAACATTTATTAAATTCTTATGTGCCTGGCACTGGGCTAAGAGCTGGAGATACAGAAGGAGGCAAAAATAGTCCCTGTCCTCAAGGAGTTTACAGTCTAATGGGAGAGTCAATATGCACAGAAATTTATACAATGTGAGCTACATAAAGGATAAATAGAAAATAATTAGCAAAGGGAAGGCAGCAGAATTAAGAGATAGAGAAGACTTTTGTAGAATGTTGGATTTTAGTCAGTAATTAAAGGAAGCCAGGGAAGTCAGTAATCAGAGTGAAGGGAGAACATTCCAGGTATGGGGGACAGTCAGAGATAATGCCCAGAGACAAGCAATAGAGGATCTTGTTTGTGGAACAGCCAGGAGGCCAGAGTCACTGGATTGAAGAATACATATTGGGGAGAACAGTACAAGAAGACTGGAAAGGTAATAGGAGGCCAAGTTAAGAAAGTCTTCAAATGCCAGGCAGAGCATTATTTTGTATTAGATTCCAGAGGCTAAATAGGCAGCCCCTGGAGTTTATTGAGTAGGGAGGGTGACATGATCAGACCTGTGACTTAAGAAAATCACTTCGGTTACTGAATAGAGGTTGGATAGGAGTGGGGAGAGATTTTGGGGCAGGGAGACCCACCAGCAGCTACTGCATTAGTCCAGGAGTGAGGTGATGAGGGCCTGCACCAGGGAGGGGGGGCAGGGTCAGAGATGAGAAGGGGGTATATTGAAGAGAGGCTGCAAAGGTGAAGATGACAGATCTTAGCGAGAGCTTGGATGTGGGAGGGCCGAGAGATAGTGGGAAGTCCAGGATGACCTCAGTGTCTGTCAACATTATATTATTATTATGTCATCACATAATTATTATCATAATTCTACACAACCAGAAAAGTCACTTGAGATGTCATCCTATGTCTATAGAAACCCCCAGGCTACTCTGTAACTTCCACAGCATCTTTCCCTCCACAGGAGGGAAGGGAAGTACATTTGCCAGATGGAATGGAGTGATAATGATGAACCTAATAACTGAGAGAGGGGTTTTATTGATTGATTGGACTCCAGGAAAAAGGGTCAAGTCTCAGCTGGTCAGGGTTGTAAAAATGTGGGGAGATCTGAGGATGTCCAAACCCTATGGACCTATTATGGCCTATTTCTACTTTATGCCCCCTGTTATTACTAAATACTATATCTAGCCATGCTGGAATGTATTTACTCCAAACTTCTCTGACCTCCATTTACTCATCTATAAGATGGGAATTCTAATATTTGTAGAGCATGATAGAAGTCTCAGGTACTATTATTATCAGCTACAGGGCTCATGCAAGGTATCAAATATTTCTAACCTTCAGTTTCTTCAATCATAAAATATAGTTATAATAAATAACGTGTACACACAAATATAGTTACACATGAATGTGAGTATACACATGTACTATATACACACGTATACATACATATGACCATATATATATGTGCATATATATATATATATAAACTTCAAGGTTTTAAAAGTACTTTCCATGTTAACATTGATCCTCACAATAACTCTATGAAGTAGGTGTTATTATTGTCCCCATTTTACAATTGAAGAAACGGAGGCTACGAGAGATTAAATGAGTCATCCAGGGTCACACAACTGGGAAGTTTGTGAACATAGTCTCTCCTGACTCCAAGTCTGCTACTTATTCTACCTCACTACTTAGCTATCTATAATATTAATGGGATATGAGATCTTCCCCATCCATTAATGGGCCTCGTGTGGAGCCCACTAAGAGAAGCTTGCTTAGGGGAGGCTTACTTGTAGGAAGGTTTTCACACCTTTTGCTAATTTCTAATTAGACACTGAGTCATGAGGGTTGTGGTACCTTCTGGCTCTGAGAAGTGTATATATACTCTGAATTGGTATTTTGCTTTGGGGGCTGCTTATGAGAAGGATCTTGTGATTCCCTGGTTGATACCTGAGTGGCCCTATGTTCAGAGCTCCCTGACTACTCAGATGTAAAGGCTCTCTCCTGTAAAGTGTATAGTTGATTCAGGCAGTCAGAGCCCTATCTGTTTGTTCTTTATTTCTCTGCTTGTATTTTCTCTGAAGTTCAGGGTGCTGACTTTTTCCCTGAACTAGTGGATATAATTCTAAAAGACTGTTGATCCCTTAAACAGCTGTCTTTCCTAGTAATGAAGATCTAAGAACCTGTGCTAGCAACCATTCCGAGTATGCCAGTGTGGTTGCTGCCACACTATCCCTGAATAAGCTGAGAATGATCCATACTGCCATGGGTTATTGTAAGGGTCAAATGGGATAGTTTATGCTTTGTCCGTGATGCAGTACTACAGAAGTATCAGCTTCCACTGTTGTCATCATTATTGTGACCTTCATTATTTGTACTTGTTTTGATTGAACTGGTCCATTGTTGGCTCTAGATATGGCCACAATTAGATCTTTTAACTTGGTTCCTAGATATTAAATGTGTTCTTCCTCTGCCTTCCAACTAAAAGTCCCGAAGTCTGATTTCTAGAATTTTGTTTTCTAGCTGTTTTTGGTCAAATTTTCCATCATCAAATGTAAATCTTCTTGAAATAGTGAAAATGCCTTTGTGTATATGTTGGACAAGGTGGCCATTGAGCACTCTTCCAACTCTCAAATTCTGTTATTCAAAACTCCCTTTATAATAGGAAGTTCCATGTATGGTATAGATGAGTATATAAAGGAACTCTGTTCAGGATAAAGAAGTCCTAGTGTGAGAACTCTCCCTTACAAGGCAGAGAACCTCCCATCTATGACCCAGCAAATAAGTCTTAGGGAGGATCCTGAAGGACAGGGAGGTAAGGTAAATAGGTAGCAAAGTGATGCAATGGATAGAGTGCTGGACCTAGAATCAGGAAGATCTGAATTCAAATCTAGCCTCAAAAACATATTAGATGTGTGACCTTGGGCAAGTCACTTAACCCTGTCTGCCTCAGCATCCTCAAGTGTGAAAAGATATAATACTTATATCTCAGGCTTGTTGTAAAGATCAAATGAGATAATATTTGTAAAGTGTTTAGCATAGTGCCTGGCACACAGTAGACCCTATATAAATGCTAGCTATAATCATTATCTTCATCATCATTAGCATTTTGCTCTGTCAAACAACTGATTGTGTTAGAGGTAAAATATGAACTGAGCCCTTCTTTTCTCTGAGTCCAGCACTCTTCCCATTATTCTAGGTCACAGCTATTGTCTTTATAATAATGGGGGGGATAGGAAGGTGAAAAGGGAAGTTCACTTTGAGGAACACTCATATTTCTTCCATCCTTTCAAAAAAAAGACTGCTTTGTGTTCTGCAATAGACATAGAAGCTTCCACTTAATTTCACAGAAAATACAGGACAGACCAATGGGAGCCTAATTTGGAAGGAACCTTAGCACTTCCAGTGAGAAGTCCAACCTCCCACTCAGTGTAGGGGTTTCCTCTATCATGTGGGATGATCAATTCAGAGCCAGAAAAGCCTTCCAATAGTCATCTAGTGAAATCTCCTCATTCCACTAGTGAGGGTTCAGGTTAGGACTTGTGTCTCACAGCTTCTGCTCACTGAAGGAGAAACAAACTAGAACTCAAGGAAGCTGAGTGAGGTCGAGGGCTGAGTTTGAAATGCCCATTTCTCACAATTACATTCCAGTCTTCCATGACATTTTGGAAGTCCAGGAACTATAAAAAGTTTTTGTTCCATTTCTCTTTTTATCATCTTTTTCTATAAACTTGATTCTTCAAGTTTGTTCACCCATGTCAGCAAGAACAATGCATTTTACTTAATTGATTGATGTTTAAATTTATTTCTTTGATTACAGATTCACTTTTGTAAAGATCTCCAAGTTCTTTTTTTTTTGGAGGGGGGAGGGCAGGGCAGGGCAATTGGGATTAAGTGACTTGCCCAAGGTCACATGGCTAGAAAATGTTCAGGGTGTGAGGCCACATTTGAACTCAGGTCCTCCTGACTCCAGGGCTGGTGCTCTATTAATTGTGCCACCATGCCACCTAACCACCACCCCCCATGCCAAGTTCTTCCTAGACATCTCTGTTAATCCTATCTGTACTCCACTTGGGCCATAACTTTCTCTGCAATCTAATCAATCAATAAATATTTATTAAGCACATACTATATGTCAGGCTCATCCATCCTCCAGACAACTGCCAATTGACATTCATAAAGCAATGGCTTGACCATATCTCCTGCTCAACCATTTTTAGTAACTCCCTATTTATTCTGGGATAAAATACAAAATTATCTTTTTCAGCATGCAGAACCCTTCCACTCTTTCTTCCACATTTGTTTCACCTTAATCCTTCCTCAAACACTTTACATTGCAGACAACCTGGCACACTTTCTCTTACTTGTACAGAATATTTCATTTCTTGCTTTCATGACTTTGCACAGGCTGAACCTTGATGCCTAAATTGGTCCCCCACAACTCTCTCATTTTTACAAATGAGTAAACTAAATCCCAGTGAAGGAAAGCAATTTTCTTTTCTTAAATGATATTTTATTTTCCCCAGTTATATGTAAAGAAAATTTTTAACATTCATGTAAAAAAATTGAGTTCCAACTCTTTTCTCTTCCTCCTTCACTTCCCCTCCCTGAGGTAATAAGCAATTTGATATAGATTATACATTTTCAATCATGCAAATCTTAGTCATGCTATAAAAGAAGACATGGACCCAAAGGAAAAAAGAATCCATGAAAAAAATATAGGAAGCAAAAAATATTATGCTATGATCTGCATTCAGACTCCGTCAGTTCTTTCTCTGGAGGCAGATAGCATTTTTCATCATGAGTCCTTGGGATTTGTCTCAGATCATCGTATTTCGGAGAATATTTAAGCCATTCACAATTGGTCATTGTACCATATTGCTGTTTCTGTGTGTAATATTGTCCTAGTTCTTCTTGCTTTGCATCAGTTCATTTAAGTCTTTCCAGGGTTTTCTGAAGTCTGCCTGCTCATCATTTTTTTATAGCACAGTAATATTCCATTACAACCACATACCAAAACTTGTTCAGCCATTTCCCCACTGAGGAACATGAAGATAAAGCAATTTTCCCAAGGTCACAGATCTGTAAGACAGTGGAGCCACCACATTGGTTTTTCCAATCCCCGGTTCCATGGTCTTTCCATTATACCATGCTGATTATAGTCAATTTAACCAACATTTATTAAGTATGTGCTATAAATGGCACACTGTTTTAGGTACCTCTAAACTTTATGAAGTTTACAGTCTAATAGGGAAATATGGTACAGAGATAATTATCAAAGGATCCTTGTTTTAGAGCTCAAAGGTCAACTCGACCAGTTTAGCTCAGAAAAGTTAAATGAATTGTCTAAACTCACCTAGGTGGGAAAGAAGAGGCAGAATTTGACTTCAGGGTTTTGAACTCCAAGGCCAATGTACTTTCTATTCTCTATGATGCTTCTTTTCATGAGTAAGATGCAAAATCCAATAGCCATATAATGTCTCAAAGGGAAAAAAATGTTTATATTAAATGGAAGGCACTGGGAAGGATTCACAGATATTTGGAAACATGGAAGGGTGTTTCATCTTTCCAAGCAGCTCAGCAACCACATTATAGGCATCTGCTCTGTAAACACCCCCTAAGCATGTTTAGTTTGGTATTATTCCCAGTGTGACAAATCATAAATGAAAGCTATCATTTCATAGGAGTTTATGCATTTTCACTGAAAAATGGAATATAATCTTAATAAATATCATTAAAATATTTCCATCCACTCAAAAAGCAATTTGCAAGGTAATATTTTTGTCTTCTTGATGATTGAAAGAGATTGAATTGACCCACCCACCCAATCAAAAGAGTGAAAGCAGTTTGCCATAGAAACAACTAATTATACAGAGTGGGTGGATCTAACTATCTATACATACATTGAACTATCACCTTTATCCCATGAGCACTTACTTTGTTTGAGGCAATGCACTGAGTCCTCAGATTGACTTAAAAATTAATAAGACCCTCTCTGTATCCTTATACAAGTTAGAGTCTGGTATGTCAGATGAGAATCACAGAATCTCAGAAATTCAGAGTTGGAAGGAACATCAGTATTATAGATTCACACCCACCTGTTTTGAACAAGAATCCCCTGGCAATTTGCCTTTCAAATGGACACCCAGTATTTACCTGAAGACTTCCAATGAGGGGGAACACATTAAGATCTAAGAGAACCACATGTACATCAAAGCATAAAATGCAAATTCAAAACAAAATGGCATGTGCTAAGTGCAATTCTTCCTTTTAAAGAATGGATTTTTCACATCTACAATACAATTTTCCCCTAAACATGAAGTCTCATGTACAATAATATGCAGCTGGTAGGCATAGTGGATAAGAAGTTAGGAAGACCTGACATCAAAGCCTTCCCCAGACACTAGCCAGGTGACCACTGACCAGTCATTTTACCTCTTTTAACCTCAGTTTTGACATCTATAAAGCAGAAAGAACAATATCTACCTCACAGTGTTGTTAGAACAAATGAAATGACACACGAAACTTCTCAAACTTTAAGATTCTATATAAATGATAAGGATGATGCACAAAAGTTAAAAAAACAAACCTTATTTATACCCATTAATGAGTTTGACCCTTGACTGATATCTTGGGATAGATTAAGTTTATTTGACCAATCATCAAATAAATCAAATCATTAGGGCAGCTCATGGCATAGTAAGGACTAATGTCCTTAAAACCTTCTTCTCTCCAAAGCCAATGCTCTATGAGCTTTGATGTTTTTCTGAAGTATTGCTCTGTGATCAGCCCATAACTCTCTGTTTTGCTTTTGGTTCCAGCATCCAGAGAGCATGGCGGGAATATCTCCACCGTCAGGATCTGTCCCACCAAGATCACCTGGAAAAGCGGAGTCCATCCCCTCCTTCTGTTTCCTCTGATAAGATGAGCAGCTCTATCAGCATGAACACCTTTTCAGATGGCAGCACGCCTGTGAGTCATCCAGGTCTTTTTTTTCTTTTTGCTTTGATATGCACAAGCAATGCTCAGAGCTTTGAAGCCATAACAGAAATTTCCTGAGGAGATCTAAGTACTTGGTTTAGATTATGAATATAAGGCTTGGTTTGCATGTACGGAAAACGATTGATTTGGGTTATCTCTAGTGTGTTCAATTAGAGTTTGAATTTATAAACCCAAAGAGAATTTTAGGAAGAAAAATATTTTGCATTTGAAATATATCTGAAATGTGCCATGAGGGAAACTGAACTTTCCCTATATTTACCTTGGTTGGAGGTTTTCTTATTCATAGTCAGAATATTTATGGTATCTTGGGCTGGTGAGATTTTATGAAGGCAACATTATATTAGAACTGTTTGGTTTCTCCTTGTATAACAGGGATTTCTATAGGGTGTAAGAGGGCTTTTTGTCTTCATCATACCATATATATATATCCATATATGTATATACACATACACACTCTATAAACAATGTGAGAGAAATGATCATCTATGTCCTTTATAGCACAGAGTTATATGAATTTAATAATTCTAGTAGGAAATGGTTATGAGTAGGTTGATATACTTCATTTGATTGGCATTTTTTAAAGAAGAACTTGGGAAAGAAATTAAATTATTATCCACAGGTATTAAAATACTTCCATTGTTATTGACCTTCCTACTCTCATCTGTTCAGTCATAAAAGATTTTGCAGCATTTGGAACATGGTAGGCATTTAGGGAGGAAGTTAATGCAATGTCATCTTATTTGAGATGTTTTAAAATGATTTATTTGTATTTATTCTAATAAACAGTTTTTATCACATCATGAATTTTAAAGAGGAGGCAATGAAAGAAACTCATAGTCAGGAAAATAATAGTGAGGAAAGATTTATTCTGGACTGACAGTAGAAATGGTTTTAATAGGCATAGTTTCATGCAAGGAAGCATTTTCATTTGGTTGTTTTAAGCAAATAAAATGCCACTAGAGGTCTCTCTTCCACCACGAAGTAAAGTATTGGGATTTGACATTCTTATTCTTAATTCATGATTTGGTAGTGAAAAATAATATGGAAAGCTGGCTGTTTCGATTGCCTTCACTATGGATGCTATTATAATCATTTTTGTAAGATTATATTTGAACTCTATCAATGCAAGGTCAGAAATCACTTCTCCTGTGTGGTTTAGGGGTTTGGTTTCATTGATTCCACACCTACCTTTGCTAGCTATTTTTATCGACCTCAATTGCTGGAACATTTCAGTATTTCTCTATCATAGACAGCTGAGACTCTGAGATAGCTAATGGTTTTTAGGTTGTTTTAATTGCATTCAAAATTTTGTTTGGATGAAATACTGAGAGACTTAGAGATTTATTTATTTCTGCTGCTTATTTCAGATGCTGTGTGCTTATCTTTGAATATTTCAAGAATGGGTGACTATTATTGTGTTAACCTCAGCCTTATTTGTAGTTCATGACTTTATAGCTCTTGGATATTTCTTCCCTTAAAGTCCAAGATAGGTTTTTTTTTAAGTTCTAGCCTCACACAGAAGTTATTTATCACCTGAAAAGAGGTCTCATCTCTGGTTCCAGTTGAGATGAAGCCACTTGAATTGAGTGTGTCATTATAGGAGTAGATAAATCCTAAGGGCCATACCTTCATCACACCATAATCAGCTCTTCTCCCTGTGCTGTAAAGGGGAGGCTCATATTCATCTTTGATGAAACCTAGCCCACATACAATTAGCTTGGTAGAATTTAGAATCTATTTTGATATAAAACATTGCAAATACAATATTATATTATAATATTGTTATAAAAGGAAAATAAATTATCTTAAAATATATGGACAGTGAGTGACATTATAAAGAATACCCTGTATTCCTAGGTTGCATTAATCTGAATGAAAAAAAATCTAGTTATCATATGGAAATGTCCAAATATCCATAAATGTGTCTGTCACATGGACCAAATACCCAGACAATTGACTTTTCATTTTTAACCCAGTCATTTTGACCTTATGTCAAAGCAGTATGTGCACAAAGCCTAGGCTGTAGTTACCCACAGGGTGGCAGACTGATGCCAAGTGTAACTATTATGATTGCAAATTTCAAACCTACTGATCAATACATACCAGTTGACAAGCCCAGCCCCATACAGCTTCTTTCCTCTGGATCAGTAAACAAAGAGCTCCCAGAGAGGGACCAAAAAAGATTAGGTCTCTTTGTCAAGCTGCCAAATAAACTCTATGGGACACTGTCATCCCCACAGCGACTCAAGTCAGAGCAGAAAATGTGGTTCTGTCTTATGTTGAGGAGGCCATAGGATTTAGGGATTAGGAGAAGTCGAGTCAGTAAACATTTATTAAGTATTTAGCATATGCTAGTCACTCTGCCAAATGCTGGAGATAACAAAGACAAAATAATATATAGTCTCTGCCACCTAGAGACTTATATGCTGTGACTCTATAGATCTGGAAGGACATAAGCCTGGTAAAATGCATAATTTCCCTATGACAGCCAAACAATTTCTGCTAGATATAAGAAGACTTGTGTTACAGCAGAAGGAACACTTACTCTGGAGTTAGAGGAATGGGTTCAAAATCTGCCTCTGATATGTATCTGTGTGACCTCGTCCAACTCAGCCTGAACCTCAGCCTTGTCACCTGTAAAATGAGAGTGCTGGACTAGATGATCTCTAAGCCCGTTCCATCTGTATTACCTCTCATTCCAAGATAGAGGGTAGAGACAATTGGGTAAGCCTGGGGCTCTGTCTGAGCAAGATGCCCTCAATTTAGCACCTTAGTTCCAAGGAACTGTCCTTGGTACTTGACTTTCTTTTTCTGTAGTTCTCAGTACACCTGACTCCTCTTCATCCGAGTAAAACAGTCTTTGCCTATATTGAACCCTAACCTTCTGACTTGATGCTCAATCTCTGATAAAAATTGCCTGACCCTAATTCCATGCCTGACTAAAACAATCTTCCTCTGCTAGCTGCTTGCTTTGATTATATGTAACCCAATTTTGAATGCTACCTATGACTCCTACGTCATCTAAACATGCTCTGGACAGGGTTTACTTAGCTGAGTTCTCAATATTACTGATGTTGAAGTGATGGATACTTCTGCATGTTACAACAACCCAGAAATCTATATTTATCAGTTTAGTCAATCATCATGGTCATTGTGGGTTCATGGAAATAAGTAGAGAGAATGTGAGAGTTGGTCTGTGTTTTAAGTTTTAATATGTTTCCCCACAGCTGTAGCATCAAAAACAAACCAGAACATAACCACAGGTGGGGTAATAAGGCAATCTATTTCCATGACAATTTCCCAATTGGTGGGTTATAAACAGTGGATAAAATGATTGGGAAAAAACCCTTGTTTGAGCTTATAAATTGCCTCCTCAATGCTCTTTGATTAAAACCTCAATCCTCAGCTGCTCAGGGCCAAATTAAAGAGTAGCAGGAGGGAAGATAATATTAAATTATATTAGCAATTTGCATATTAAGTAACCTCATGCCATAATATATCGTGTGGCAATAGAAAATTTCTGTTTTAGCAAAAAGTAATTTTGAACAGTAATAGTGTCATGGTTAGGAAATGGATCAGTGGTAATGGAAGAGGAAAAAGAGTCACACATTAGTACTTTTGCTTGGTAAAATTAAGGAAATTCATGGTTAATTCAGTAGTTGAAATTACTTATACACTTTAAAAATTATCCTATTTCTCATAATTGCCCGATTGTATTGTCACACAATGAGAGAACCACACTTTAGTGGAATTTGCAGATGTCCTGTAAGGTAAATGTATCCATAGAATCATCTGCTCAAAGGGCTGGAAAAAACTTCAGAGGTCATCTAGTCTCACCCATACATGAGGCAGGAATCCCCTGCCAACTGACCATCCAGACTCTACTTGGAATTAGTCCCTAATGGAAGAGAGAATTCATTGCCTCCCAAGAGAGTATGTTTCACTTCTGGGTAGATTTCATAACAAAATAACAGACCCATCCTTGATATTAGTAATAATTCATTGATACTGCAGAAGTTTTTGGAAATTATTTCGAGGCAAAATATGCTGTCTCTCTGTAATCTGTTCCCATTGACTTCTGGAGGAGTAAATATTTTGCAAGAGGTTCACTGATATCTTTTGCTTTATTGTTTCTTAAATTTTTTCCAGTATGTTTCCTTTCCTACTCCAAGCGCACCACCCTGCTAAACAAAGAATATTTTTTAAAGAAAAAGAAGCAGATAAAAATCAGCAAAACCAGTCACTATATAAAAAACCTGAAGATATACATATGTGCACATATAGGTATGTGTAATGTATATATGCCTATATGTGTATGTGCATGTGCATGTATTTATATATTTGTGTATCTGTATATACATATATGTATATGTATACATACCTACCTCCCACATTGGCAAAGCAGTAAGGAGAGGTGTCTTCTCATGTTGGGGTTGTGATTATTCTTTGAAGTTTTGCAAACTCACTTTTATTTTATTTTTTTTTTTGTGATAGTTCTTTCTTTGTACATTCTGTAGTCATTAAGCATATTGTTTTCTTAGCTCTGCTCACTTCACCCTGAATTAGATCATGTCCATCTTTCCATGCTTCTTTGTAGTCATTGTATTCATTGTTTCTTACTGCACAATAATATGCCATCACACACACACACAAATCACAATTTGTTTAGCCATTCCCCAATGATAAACATTTATTTTGTTTATAATTCTTTACTATAGCAAAAGTATTTACTATAAATATTTTGGTGTATATAGACTTTCTTGTCAGCAACTGAAGGAGTAAATATTTACTGAATAGACACAGTATATTGGGTGCTATGGAAAGTATATGAGCACTGAGACTCAGGAGGTATGTTTCAGTCTGAACTTTGCCACTAATTCATTGTGACCCAGGGGGCAGTCTTTATCTTGCCTTAGTGTCCTTATCTGTAAATTGATAGGTGTGGATCACATTTTTGTTACCTCCTAGCCAGACAGCTTTGGATAAGACACTTCACCTCAGTGAATTCCCCTTTGATCACCAGCAAAATATGGCCATAGGGGCCAGCATGGTACAGTTGGGGAAATGTTGGATTTGGAGTTTGAGGACCTGGGTTCCAATCCTGTTTCTACTACTTACGAACAGGATGGCCTTGAATAAGTCACTAAAACCACTCTGGAAATTAGTGTTTTTTTTTTTCATTTTTAAAATGATGGGAATTGTACTTATATGATTAACATTGCTTCCAGCTCTGAATAACTAGTTCTATGATTCGATGATCCTGTGACATGATCACTGCGGTATCTTCATTATCCAAGGTTCTATAATGGCATGCATGTAAAAAAGACAAACTTTATCAGTCAATGGCCTATATTCTACTAAATGAGTAATAAAGTATTTCATATATTGAAGCTTGGCTGAAACACCATTCTCAGAACTTATGTCAGAAAATTATAATGATAATAATGAGTATTTTTATAGGGCTTTAGGGTGTACAAATTGCTTTACATATATTCTCTCATTTAGTCTTCATGATAACCCTGAAAGGGAGGTGCTACTATTAATTTCATTTTACAAATGAGACAATTGAGGCACAGAGAGTTTCACTGACTTGTCCAGGATTACAAAATTAAAGTTTCTCAGAAAGTATTTGAACTCGGGTCTTTCTGACTACATGTCCATTACTCTAAATATTCTATCACCAAGTTGCTGTGAGCCCATGTTTATCAACTGAGCACCTATAAAGTGTCAGGCATTGTACTAGGTGCTGGGCATAAAACTATGAGAAAATCAAATACTGATTTAGTATTTTAGATTTGATTCCATTCCGTATTTGATTCTATTCTGTAACTGCCTGAGCCATGTTTCATTGTCTCTATGCTAAGTGCAGAAGTTCATGAGTCCAGAATCTCAATATTCTTCTCTAAGTTCAGTTTAAAAATTGTCTCCCTATAAATCACTTTAATTGAAAGAACACTGTTATCTCTGTAACACCGGCTACCCTTGTACAATTAGAAGAAATCTCTTCTCCTTGAAGGGAGCATTTGGAGTCTGGCCTGTTATCTCTTCAATACCGGCTGTCCTTCAAGAAAGTCTGATCTGGTATTGCTGTGACATTAACTAGGTGGATGTCACTGATGAGTTTTTCCCAGCAACAAGATGGAAGGGGAGTTGTCGCCAGCCCTGATTTCCAGACTCCCATCCAACCCTATTGTTGTCCATCATCTATGATACTTCAGACTTTGTAGTCAATCGTATTGTTTTCCTTCTGTGACCCTTCCTGTTCTTTGATCTCTTGTCCCCAAACTACAGATTGGCTAGTAAGCCTGTCTTCATAGTCTTTTGGCTGACTGTGGAGCTGAGAGACTCATTTGATTGGTAATTGCTACCCTTATCAATAAATTAAATATGCTCAGAACTTGTGCCTCAGTTTATCTTAATTTCAGTTGTGGCATGTACAAGGAATGCAACTATCCCTATGCTCAATGATATGTTATGTCCTTTAGGAGAAAGCAAAAACTGCATCTATAGAAAAATACAAAGCACTCACAAGGTAGTTATGGAGTGATGGCACTAGCAGTTGGGTGGAAGGAAAGCCATGGAAAGTATCATGGAGACTTGAGCTACATTTTGAAGAAATTGGGAGACTTGAGCTACATTTAACTGAGGGGTTCTATGAGATGTTGATAAGGGAGTTCATGCCAGATATGGAGAAGGATCAATGCAAAGACACAAAAATGAGAAATGGAGTGCTATGTGTGAGGAATGGGATGTTTATACATGAGATAGTGTGAGATGGTCTCCTCTGAGCTCACACTTCCTACCTCAAACTCTACAGGGCCTTATTTTACTGAGGTCCCCGTGTATATTTTTACAGTATTGATTTGTTTAGTGGAAGTATCTGCTGAGGTCAGATCCATCAAGGTATTTTACAAGTCTAATTTGGCTCAGTGCCTTTTTCTCCTTCTTTCCCCCCTTCCTGAAATGCCCTTCCCACTCAGTCTCTGCTAATCCTACATATCCTTACAGTCCCTTCCTACTTCAACATCCTAAGATTCTGTATCCAAATATGTCATCCAAAATTATTCTTTTTAACAAACTTAATGGATTAGCAAACCTCCAGCTATTTCTCTCACAGCTTCCATGGCTTAAAAAATGTGCTTAAAGTTGGCTTTGGGAGGGCTTGATTTTGGAGAAGCTGCTAACATTGAACAAGTGCCATATTCAGGAGAATTGGCTCAGTTTACAGCCCATCTTTTGACTGCTGACTCATCCATCTGTGGTGACAAATTCTCCCGTACACGCTCAGAGCCAATCGATCTTGCATGTATGGAATCAAAGACCTTTGGATTAACCACTTCTTTATCTGAGAAAGATGTTCCAGGGAAGACTCATATTTTTCCAGAGCCTTGCTAGCACATTCTCAACATTTGTACTCAGACAGATTATACCTAATGTCATGTGCTTATTGCAGGATTTGAAGTTGGATAAGTCACTGGCTACTTAAATTAAACACAGAAGTGCTTCTTTTACAGACTCTGGTTTGAGGATTACATTGCAACTTTTCCCTGGTGTTAGTGAGTGTGAATGATATTCTAGGCCCAAGGAGAAAAGTAGGAGGGAGTACAGTGGGAGGAAATGCCCAACTTCTTGAGGAAAAAAAAAAGTCTATGCGGAGTGATGTGATCATAAAGGCTGCCATTTATGGTTAGATTCAAAGCTTGTTGGATCAAATCACCACCAGCACTTTGCCTTTGAATGGGAACTCTTGCAGCTGAATTCCTGTCCAAAGAGGGGTATTCAGTAAATAGTGGCGGTTGTCTGACACATTTTGAAAAGTCAGATTTGTGATTTCTTTGGTACAGCTAACTCCCAGCAAGGAACTTCTCTGACCAATGCAGAGCAGCACATGCTCAGTACTGCATAGTATCGTGAATACTTTTGAACAGCCTGTGAAACCTGTGCACTTCTTGCTTAGAATGATGTTTTTCGATGCCTGTAATAAGTAGGATTACAAAGCAAGCAAATTCTACTGGAAAAGAGTCATCAAAGTATTTTTCCAAAGCAAGTCCAGAAATCCCAGGTTAAGGGCCTTTGTAGAGTTGCCAGAGATATGGGTCAAACAGCCAGGATGCGGAAGGCAGGAATTGAACCCAGGTCTTGTTAACTCCTGGGCCAGCTCAGGATCCATCACACCATTCTGATTTTCACCCCATGATTGCATCATGAATGTTCCTTGAATGGTATAGGTAAAGTGAGCCTTTAATGTTCACATGAACAAAAAAAATGCTCACTTAGATGCTGTGGCTATGTAAAAGAAATCCTAATGATGAGGGCTTGGCTTTTCATTGCGGTGGCTCAAAAAGAAAAATAGCATAACATCTATGGTGGGAAATACTTTTCTTTTTTCTTTTTTTGTAATGACGAAATGTCCAAAGTCATTCTGGGAAGAGGGAATGGGTAAGTTGGGTGTTGCCCTGATTTTGTTCTCATTACTTTACTTACTGGGTTTTCAGTATCAACTATGAAGAGACATTCATCTTCAAAAGAAGTAAACATGTACCCAGGGGTCAATTGCCTCCAGGTGGTTATGGTGTTTTAGTCACGGGGACTTGGTGAGGCTAGCAGGCTGGATCCATTGCCTGAGATTGGAATAGATGTAGTTTTCCTCATTCTCACACTTCATAACAGATGTCAGTATTAAAAAGATAAAACTAATAGTCACATTAGTCAATATATAGTCATAGCAACCAGTTTTTAAAAACTAGGTTAGTTTAGGAGACAGTGTTCCATATTGGTTAGAGAGACAGCCTTGAATCAAAAAGACCCAGGTTCAAGTTCAATGCCTGACACAAGCTGGTTCTGTAAGTCTGCCAGTTCCTAGGTCTCTAAGACTAGGAGTTGTGGAAGACACCAGTCTGCACTGGTAGAAGACATTTTTCCACTGAGAAGTCCTTAGATCAATGAAATCACTGATCTGGTCCAGAACAACACAAACAAAAACAAAAACAGTCCTGATTAGGTAGGATTTGTTATCTTTCTCACTAAAGATATCTTTTTTAATCAGTTGTTAATCTCATTTGTATGGGCAGTTAGGTGGCATAGTGGATAGAGTGCCAGGCTTGAAGTCAAGAAGACCTAAAGTCAAATCTGACCTCAGACACTTACCAGCTGTGTGACCTTAAGCAAGTCACTTCACCCTGCTTGCCTCAGTGTCCTCATGTACAAAATGAGCTGGAGAGGGAAATGACAAACCACTCTAGTGTCTTTGTCAAGAAAACCCCCAATGGGGTCACAAATAGTCAGGTATGACTGAAAAGAACAATAATCTTATTGGTAATATCACAAGATTTAAAATTAGAAGAGATCCTGGAGCTCATACTCATTTTACAAAGGAAGAAACTGAGGCCAGAGAGGAGGTGACTTGTCCATGGCAGTGACACAGGTCAGTGGAAGGTTTAGGTTTTGAACTCATTTCTTCGGACTCCAAATCCAGTCCTCTCTCCACAGCCCCCCATCCCACCCCCAACCATGGCCCATTGTGGATCTTTTCCCCCCTTTTTTTTGGAGGGCAATTGGGGTTAAGTGACTTGCTCAGGGTCACACAGCTAGTAAATATTAAGTGTCTGAAGCCAAATTTGAACTCAGGTCCTTCTGACTCCAGGGCCAGTGCTCTATTCACTGTTCCATCTAGCTGCCCCAAAGAGGTTTGAAAAAGCTTTTACAATAGAGGGGAAGATGGGGTAGGGGGGACAGCATGTGAACCTTACTCTGTTTTCTTTTGAGGGGGAGGGCAGGGTAATTAGGATTCAGTGACTTGCCCAAGGTCACAGGGCTAGTAAGTGTCTGAAGCAAGATTTGAACTCAGGACCTTCTGACTCCAGGGCTGATGCTCTACTCACTGCACCACCTAGCCACCCCTATTCCATTATGGATCTAGATGAGGATTTTCCTTTATAACTCACCACGCTTCTCTTAATATTATCTTCAAATCCCTTCTACCTTGTGGACGTAGCTCTGGGGCTCAGTTGCTTTACTTGGTATCAAAGTTCCTCCAGGATTTCTTCCTTTTTTCTACTTCAAGATACCGTACTACTTAAATGCAAATCCAAGTTATTGGTCTGTCCTCTTCACTTCTTTAGCTGCCTCAGCAGTTCCTATAACTTTTCTTTAGGGAAAGGAACCACTTACCACAAGACTATCTATAATCAGAAGGGAGTAATTTTCCACTCTTTCTTGAAGAAGAGAGCTACCTTCCCTGCTCCCAGTAGATATTTACAGTGTTGCTGGAATTAGCATTCTAAATATGGATATGGCTAGATTAGAACACTTAGAAGGTCTAGCTCCCAGGGAAATGTTCTACTCTACTGACAACCCATTGAAAGATAATAGCATCTCTCCTATCAGCCAGCATTACCTTCAGGCCCCTGAGACTTGAGTCAAGTATAGAGATAAAATACCCAACATTCATAAAATACTTCAAGGTTAATAAAACACTTTATATATTATTTTCTCATTTGGTCCTTACAGTCACAATTTGAAAGATGCTAAGTTACAGATTTTACTGATGCTAGATCACAACAGGGAACTGGCAATATTAGTAGCATAGTGTTATTTCACTTAATAGATAATCCAGGTAGAATTGAAACATCAAAAACATTACTACTGGATACTAGCAGGGAATAATTCTACTCTTGTTCTCATATTAAGGTGAAATTGTCATATTTGAATTATATATTTGGTTATAATTTATACTTTAATAGATAATTCTGAGAGAAAATGCAGTAGTTAGAGACTGTATTTAGAACTCTTAGGTTTTTTGTGAATATTTTATGATATTTGTGATTACTTTATGATATTATTCAATTGCCACATAGAGGTCCAGTGGAGAGTGCAGGAATTGCAATCAGGAAGATCTGAATTGCAACCTGGCCTCAGACCTTCTCTGACTGTGTTATCCTAGGCAAGTCGTTTAACTTCTCTTGGGTTAAGAGGCTTGACCTTAACATAACATACATAACATCCCCATTTTAAAATGGGGATGATAGTAGCTCAGACGAGCTTACCCAAACTGGTGCCATGGCCTGCTGATTTCACCTTTGCAACATCCCCTGAATCTGCCTCCTTCTCCTCTAACACAGCCACCACCCTGGTCCAGGGCCTCATCTCATACCTGGATGAATACAATAGCTGTTGGTGCATCTGCCTGCCTCAAGTCTCTTCCCACACCAGTCCATTCTCCATTCAGCCACTTAGAGTGATTTTTCTAAAACACAAATCTGATACTGTCACCCTGCTCCCTCCCCCCATAAACTCCAGTGTTTCACTGTTGCCTTCAGGTTCAAATACAGAGTGCTCTATTTGCCATCCATGACATTCAAAACATAGCCCCCTCTTACCTTTCCAAACTTTTTACACCTTAATTCCTTCACTTGTTGATCTGTGACTGGCCTACTGGCTGTTCCATGAACAACACACTCCATTTTGGGGGGTCCTGGCAGTCTCTCTGGCTGTCCCCATGGCTGAAATGCTCTCCTTCTTCCACTTTGACCACTGACCTCCCTAGATCCCTCTAAATCCAAACTAAAGTCTCACCTCCTACAGGAAGCCTTCCCTAATCTATTTTAATCCCAGTCCCTTCCCTCTGTTAATTATTTCCTATTTATCCTATATATAGTTGGCTTTGTATATATTTGTTTGTGTGTTGTCTCCCCCATAGGTTATAAGCTCCTTGAGGGAAAGGACTGTCTTTTGCTTCTTATCCCCAGTGCTTAGCACAATTCCAGACACATAGTAGGCACTTAATAAATGTTTACTGAGTTGAATCGAACATATAAAGTGCTTTGCAAACTTTGAATTGCTATATAATATCTACCATCATCATCAGACTCTATACATTTGTCTTCCACTTAGGGTAGCTGAAAATCATAGGATTATATATATCAAAGTCCTTCTAGTCTGTGAGCTCTAAACATGGGGTCAGTGAGCTTATTTTTTATAAAACATGTTTATTTTATATATTTATATACATAAAATAAATATTTTATATATATTCAATATAACTGGTATCTTTTATAATTCTATGTAATTTATTTTATGCATTAAAATGTCATTCTAAGAAGTTTGTGGCTTCCCCAGACTGCCAAAGGACTTCAGGACAGAAAGAAATGTTAAGAACTCCCACTCTATGAAATAAGCAGAAGCAGGAGAACATTGTACACAGTAACATCTACGTTGTGTGATGACTGGCTTTGACAGACTTAGCTCTTCTCAGCAATGCAAGGATATAAGACAATTCCAAAAGACTCAATGGAAAATGCCATCCACATCCAGAGAAAAAACTATGAAGTCTGAATATAGATGGAAGCATCCTATTTGCTCTCCTTTTCTTTTGCTGTTTCATTTTGTTTCTTCTTTCTTTCAGTTCCTCTCATCAGTTCTAATTCTTCTTTACATCATGACTAATTTGAAAATATGTTTAATATGAATTCATATGTGGAGCCTATTTCAGATCACATGGTGTCTTGAGGAAGGGAGAGGAGAGTGTGGGGAGAAAATTAAAAACTCATATCTTATGGAAGTGAATGTTGAAAACTAAAACTAAATACATTAATTAAAATAATAACTCCCACTGTAATCCAAGTGCCTAATTTTAACATGTGAGGAAACAGAAAAATAGATTTTCCATGAATTATCTCTCAAGCCAGAATTAGAATTCAGCTAACATTTATTAAGTCCATATTGTTTATTGTTCCTCATGCTGAGGAGGACACAAAGTTTTAGAGAAGACAGTTCTGGCCATCATGGGACTTAGAGTTAGTTGAGGGTGAGGTTCCAACATTAACAGCTGTAATCTGGAGTATCACATACAAATGCTTTAGAGGGGAGCAAAACAGACCATTGGGAAGGTTCTGGGAGGAAATGAGATTTTAAGTTGGGCTTTAGAATATCCTAAGAAATTAACTAACAATTGTATTTCTTCAACAACCAAAATTTGTCTCATTAGCTGAGTTTTTTTTTTCATCCAGCTGGTTTAACAAGGGGGTAAATATACTTTGGTAATTTATTTTAAATTGGTGTTCTGTGAAATATTTACTTTAATAGACATTTATTATGCCTAGTATGTGCTGAGTACTAGAGATACAGAGACAAAATCATAACAGCTCCTATCTTGATTATGTCAGGAAGAAAAGTTGGCTTCTTGCACTGATATCATAGCTTTTATTCACATCAATATTGGAGATTTAAGCTAAATTTGGAATTACATTCATGACTTTCTCAATGTTTACATTTCTTTATCATAAGAAGAGAAAGGAACCAGAATTTATTAAGCACTTAATATATGCCAAGTGCTTTATAAATAGTATCACATTTGATCCTCACAATAACCCTTTGAGATAGGTGCTATTATAACCCCCACTATACATTTGAAGAAACTGAGGCATACAGATCTAAATGACTTCCCCAAGGTCACACAAGATGAGGTCACACTTGGGGCGGCCAGGTAGCACAGCAAGTAAGATCACCGGCTCCAGTGTTGAGAAGACCTGGAGATCGAATCCCGGGCTCAGACACTTAGCACCCACCCAGAAACACCTGGCCTTGTAACCTTGAGCAAGTTACTTAACCCCAATTGCTTAGGGGTGGCCAGGTGGCTCAGCGAGTAAGAGCACCGGTTCCAGTGTTGGGACGACCTGGAGATCGAATCCCGGGCTCAGACACTCAGCACCACACCCAGAAATAACTGGCCGTGTAACCTTGAGCAAGTTACTTAACCCCAATTGCTTAAAAAAAAAAAAAGATGAGGTCACACTCAAATGAGAATATCACTGTGTTAATGATTGCTGTTTAAAAAATTGAACAAATTAGTTTAGAGGTGGTCTTCATTTTTAAGTCTGGGTTTATTTAGTGATATAAAAGGGGATGAGATGTTTTAAGTATTAGCAGGAGGGAATGTCAATTATAAGCAGAAAACCCTGCATTCTAGAGTATGACTAACTATTCTGGCTAGCATTAAAATTATAAATTACATGAAATGGAATCTTTTACTTCCTAATCTACATGAATGATTCATTAAAGGCAATATCTACATATAATATCTATTACCAATTACATACCCAGACTAATTAAAACCACATGAACTAAAGACTGAAGAGTTCATGATTTTCTAGACTAGAAAAAAAATCTGTGCATGGTAAGACACTTTCTGAAATAAAAAAAAACACAAAACACATTTTCATAAGCTTCTTCCTTATATGGCAGTTTATTTTATTCCCTTAAGATATATTTGGTTGCATCCTAAATATAAATCAACTCATTTTTATCTTGTAATTTTCAGAGACTGTTAAAAACTGTAACTGACTATAAAGAAAACATCTGGCAAAACCAAGAAGGTGTTTTAAAAGCACATTTTATTTCTTTCCACAGTTGTTGCAACTGTTCTCCCTAAGTGGGGAAAGGAAACCCCCTTTTTAAATTGGAGCAACTGTGCATTAAAATTCCTTTCCTCAGCAGAATAAAAAGCTGCCTGTGGCTTGCACAGTGATTCTGATGGGTATATGAGTAGCAGTCTGATTTTCCTTCAGAGTTAAGTGTGTTAGCAGAAGACCAAGCCCTTTAGTTCCACTGGGTTTTCAAGAAATCATTATGCCAAACACTTCACTAGAAAGGCTTCATCTCCATACAGCAGCCACTGTGACCTGTTTTAGAGATGACATCATTGGGTGTCATGTGGCTCCTTAACAGTTCAGTCTCAGAAAGAGATAATCTGTGAAAGCCACCAGTGCCTCATTTCTGCCTGTGCTAAATCTCAGCATCAGAGGCAATGACAGCAATGGTAGGGGTGCAGCAGTCCTAAGTAAGGAGAGTTTGTACATTGCAGCTATGGGATCCTAGGTCTCATTCTGTTTATTTATTTATTTTAGAAGTAAAAGCATTTGACAGGATGAAAAGCATTAGAAGCTTTGGACTGAAGGGAATCTGGGCTCTGCATCAGGATCAAGTAGTTGTCTGGAATCCTGGCTTCACTGTTGTGTGTGTCTCCGTTTGAAGAGAATTGATGAAATTCAGTGTAAATCCAGCTTCCAAAGAGCTCATCACTTTTTCAGTTGGTGTTTGAAGAATCCTGCTGTACCGTCTCACTTTGGGATGCTTAAGAGCTGTGCTGTATGACCGAAGGGCAGCAACACTTTCTTTGTAGTGTATGTTAGAGGTATTCTTCAGATAAGTTTACTTTCTAGCACGATACTTCATGGACTTCTCTCTCCTGCAATCCAAATAGACAATTCTTTCCTTTCAAATGGGAAAGGTTCACTTTCTTCAGAACCATGGAGAGCTCAGGACAGCAACAAATCTTATGGGAGTCTGGCCAGGACAAAAAATCTGACAATGTAAGTGCTCCAAAATATTTTTCATCTTACATGAAACATAATCTTAAATGCTACTGAAAAAAAAACATAAGGCCATACTCCGGATGAGTTAATGTTGAAGGCAATTATAGTATGCTTGTTCGTCCCTTCACTCCCCAAATCTTTTAATATTTTTATATATATATATTGGAAATATTTTGCATGACTTTCTTATGATACTATATTGCTGTTAAAATTATTGGTCACTCACTATGGAAATTTTATTTTTTTCAAACTGAGTAATTTACCCAAGGTTAATTGTTGGTTTGGGAATTACATTTATTGGGCATGTTAATATTTCAACAAGTAAGTTGTGAGAATAAGTTTAGTCTGTTGAGAAAAACAATGTATATCTTAAGAATTCAGGCTACCCATTGGAACACTGAAACAGAAAAAAAAAAACCAACTCTATTTGGTATCATGTGGATTATCTTCCCAATTTTAAGTATTTTCTTTGGGAAAAAATTGGCAATGTATAACTAAAGAACATATTTCTACTAATTAGAAAATGCAGTGATATCTTCTTATAAAGTTATTGGCATGAGCCCTTTGGTCTCTGTCTTTTGTAACACTAGTATACTTTCATCATTCATTAGGTAGTATTTGCTTAGCTAAAAGTATGCTACTTAAACTGTTACAACCATAAAAAAGAAAATTGGATTTTTTCAGTCATTTTTAGAGAGATTTCAGTGTCATCTGATATTTCCTTAATAATGTCTTAATAATATAAGCCAGATGTTATAACCAGAGAAGAAGAGAGAAGAGGGAAATACAAAGAGAAAGAGGGATGAGGGAAAAGAGAGAGAGATAAAGTAGACAGAAGGAGTATTTAAAAAAATAAAGAATTTTGGATAGTTAGCAAGTTCAGCTATATTGATAATGTTCATGGAATTATATAATTTTAAATAAGTAGAGCCCAAAGTGTCAAAATATATAATTTTAAAAATTGCTCATCTTTTAAAATAAACCTGTACTGTGGAATAGTTAGATAAATGTGTTTATGGTAAACTTTTTCTTTTAAAAGTAATTGTGAGAAAACTAGTTTATATATGTTATATGAAATTCTATCCCTTCCTTTTTTGTCTTCCATTTCAAAGGGGAAAAAAGTCATGTAAGATTTTTTTGATAAGTCCCACAACTTAATTATGTGTAATACTTATTGGAATAAATTATTCCAAAAGAATTGCTGGTGTTTGTGAGATTAAGTAACTGGGAATGCCACTTTCTGAAAATGGCATTTCTGCATTGTACACAGTAATGAGTTTTAGGGAATGAGTCTAAATTTCATTGCTCAGACACAACAGGTACACTTTCATTAGTTTGGTCTCTCAGAAAATACCTGACTGTTTACTTAGTGGGTAGCTCAGAATAGATCAATGGCATAGGAACATAGTGGAGCAGACCAGGATACCTGCTGTTTTAGGTTCCTTTCTTTCTAACTTAAAATGAGTCTGATTTTATAGGTGAGTGAATAGTGCCTTTAGCACCACAAGGGGGCATGCATTGGGGGATTTTACATATTGATTGCTCTTTTAAGAAGAGCTGTGCCCTTTCAAATGCTGCCTATGAAGTATGAATAAATCATCCTGGCTCATTAGGCTGTGATACTGTGATCAACTGGATCCAAGATTTGTGCTGTAATTCAGATCTATTCTCTAATTAGGGATGGGCTGGGACAGCTGCCCTTCATTCAGTAATTCATTCTCTCTTGGTTAACATTCTACTTGTGTTGCCCTTTTGACAGTGCCTCTGGATTTATAACCACAGCTGTTTGGCTTGTATCACATAGTTTTGATGTGCTTCTCTCCATATTTATTGGATCAGAAATTATTGTTGCAGAGCAAACCACAAACATTTGTGATATCCTCTCAGTCATCCATGAAACCACACAAGTCACCTGAATGCTAGAAAATGCCTGGCTTTGCCCAGTCCACTTCACAGCCACTTGACTCTGAAGCTATAAACATACCTCTCCCTACTACCACCCACCTCCCTCCTTTCTAGCATTCTGGTGATAGCAGATGTTTGTGGAAGTTCTTAGGTTTAGTTGAATGGCATTTTTTAAATTGCCAGTGTAAAAATGTTCTCACAATGCTTTCTTCCTTGGTCCACAAATCCCCAGAGGTCTTTTGTTGCCCATGTGAACTAAAGACCCTGGGGGCTTCATTAAATGCCTGTAAAACATGCCCCTAAGCTCCAATACTTGATAGCTAAACAAGCCTGGAGCTGACTTATCAATCAAATACAATTCTATGATTGAATTTGATACCCCTCCCTGCCAGCCAATTCAACTATGAGAGGAGAATGTTGATCTTGAGACCATTCCTTAGATTCTAGAACTAGTCCTCCTGAAGCAACATTTCCCTGCCTCCTCCCCTAGAGCTTCTAGATAGGCACTTGTGCACACACACACACGCGTGCGCACACATGCACAATCTCAACTGAAAATTTTACCTTCCATCAGGAAACTCCTCACTAGGTGCTGTTCCAGTGGGTAAAACCAAGAAAAAATTGGCCTAGTGAAAAACTGAAAGTTGTTAGGTCATTGGAGGAGGGATGAGTTTGGGCCATCTACGGACAGGAATGTTGCAGCAATGTATTGATTGTACTTGAGTGAATAATAGGCTTGTCTGGCAGTGCTGTATGTGTGTAGACATTAGAATCCAGAAACCCCAGTACGCTGATCATATTATCTTAGCATCAGAACTGAATGGGGCTTAATGATCATGTAGCCATATTTTCATAGACTGGAACAAAAAGAGAACATAAGTAAGATTTACTCAAAATTCTCCATTTTACTTTATTTAGTGTGTTTGATTTATCGATTCTTTCTTCTATCGCTTTCTCTTCCTAATGATACCCCCATCAAACTTAACCTTTCCTTGTAACAATGAAATAGTTAAATAAAACACGTCTACACATATATGCATACATGTGCCATATATGATGAAGTTTTAATGATGTACTGACCAGAGTTCTGATGTCTTTTGATCTTTTACTTTTCATTATTGAACTTTTGGGTAAATTGTTCCTTCGGTTCTCCTTCACTACACAACAGCTCATACATATCTTCCAAAGTTTCTCTGATTTATTCACATCTGTTTCATTACATTCATATATAACAGTTTGGCAGTTCTCCAATTTAAAGGACCTTTCTTTTTACCATATTCCTGTTACGTTATCTTCTTCCCACCTTCACATGCAATACTCCTTTTTATTGTATGGTATTATGGAAATGCTTGTTTTGTTCCATGAATTGAAAATAAATTAAAAATGAAATAGGTGTATAAAGTAGTGAATTCCTAATCTCTGAAAATATTTGAGCTGGAGTTGAATGATTCTATATCTATCATGGAAGGATTTCTTGTTTTGGAAGAGTGACTTGACTAAATAACCTCAAAGATCCTTTCTATCTTCCAAGATTCCAGTTTTCTGTGGTTCCGATAAAGGATGGTGTATCAGTAACCACACTGGCCTACCCAGGATGACTGCTAGCATAGGTTCTTAGATTTGCTTTACTAGGAAAGATAGATGTTTAAAGGTTCAACAGTCTTTTTAAATCACATTCACTAGCTCAGGGGAAAAGTCAGCACCCTGAACTTTAGAGAAAAATATAAGCAGAAAAAAATACAAGCAGAGAAATAGAGACCAACATACAGAGCTCTGACAGCCTGAATCAACTACACAGTTTACATACATCCATGGATGGAGAAAGCCTTTACATTTGAGCAGTTGGGGAGCTCTGAACATATGACAACTCAGAATCTTGACCCCTGTAATAGCATTTACTAAGTGTGATTAAATAATCTCCAAGTACTACTCCACCCCAGGACCTTACATGCATTCAATCAATTACAAAGTCCCTGTTCTAAATACTACTCCACCCCTAGGCTGTACCTTCATTTAGTCCATCACAAAACCCCTCTTCTCAAATGGAGATTAGTTTCCAATCATAAGTAAAGTACATTCATTTGTTCAATCATAGAACACAAAAAGGTCAAAAGTTCCCCACCCCTGGATCACAATTGAATCTACCCCAGAGTTACAACAAGTTTAAGCATAGCACTTAATACCCAAATGGAGGTCTTTTCTTCATCTTGACAGAGGCAAGCTCTCAGCAATCTTTGTTCCTGGGGAGACAAAGCTTAGCAAGGCCACAAGATACATTGCCAGTCTCTTCATTAATTCATCCTCTGTCTGCAGAACAGTCCTAGGACCCCTGAAAGCATTAGCAAAACCCTCTCCCAGGATTTCTGTAAACATACAACAAGAAAATCCTTCTTCAGGGCTTCAGAACCAACAGCAAGGTTCCAAGAATTCTGCAACAACAGCACTGTCCTTCACCAGTGGACAGTATTCACTCTCTGTCTGCAGAACAGTCTCAGTAGCTCTGAACCAACAGAAAGGTTCCCAGACTCCTGCAACAACAGCACTATCCTTCACCAGTGGACAGTATTCACTCTCTGTCTGCAGGACAGTCTCAGGAGCTCTTAACCAACAACCAGGTTCCAGGACTTCTGCAACAACAGGACTGTCTTTCACCAGTGAATAAATATGGCAAAACAACATCAAAACAGACAGACAAAGTACCAGCAAAACAGCCATGTCTCCTCAGTCCTTGGCAACTCCGGGGGCAGGTCTCAAAAGTGCAGGGCAATTCAAAGTGGCCGTCAGCAATCTTCTCAGTCTCTCTCTGCCTCCAAAGGTACTGCTTCCAAAAAGTTCTTCTGCGTCTCTCTTGTCCCTCCAAATCTACGTCACCAGCTCCTCCCCATTCAGCACTCTCTTTTTATGTCAACAAGTCCATCCCACAAGTGGGATTAACAAGCTCTGGGTTTTAACACAATCAAACCAAAAACCAAGCCAATACAGGGGAATCTTTAAATGCCATTACTATTATAACCCCCAAATCAAAATACCAACTCAGAGTATATATATATATATATATATATATATATATATATACACTTGTCAGAGCCAGAAGGCATCACAACCCTCTTGACTCAGTGCCTAATTAAAAATTAGCAAAAAGCATGAAAGCCTTCCTATAAGCAAGACTCCCCTAAGCAAACTTCCCTTAGTGGGCTCTACATGAGGCCTATTAATACGGGGAGGATCTTATATCCCATTAACATTACAGATGGACAAGTTCAGGCAAGCAATAAAAACAGGAAGGGTACTGGATGGGTTAACCCTGAACAAAAATGATAGGTGACTCTTGAACAACAGACTTACTAAAGATCATGGTTGATTATGAGAGGGAAAAATACCATTTGGGCTGCTTTGTGTTCACATGATTGATTGATTTAAATAAAGACAAAGAGAAAACCCAGGGTTGTAGGAGATTTCATTGAGCTCTGAGCATATTGTCCACTTACCACTTTTGGATTAGGTGGGAAAGAAAGAGAAGAAAGGAGTGGGGAAAAAGTGAAAGGGAATCAAGAAAGAGAAGAGAATGCATGAAAGAGCTATAGAGAGGCATAGAAGAGGATACAGAATTGAGAGTCTTAAGGGAATTTTGCTCATACTCAATAGCACTAAACATTTTTCAGAGAATTGGATCCTGAGGACTGAGAAGAACTTGTCAAGGAGCCACAGGGATGATTAAAAATTGGTGATAGGGTCAGGAAGAAACAAAGAATCTATGATAAAAGGCTAAAGAAATTAATATTATTTCATTTGGAGAAAAGAATAGTAGGTCAAAAATAAAGAAAATAACCATTCCCTTCTAAGTAAGTAATTTAGTTTAATTCATATTTAAATGATAAACTCTCTGCATACCTTCTGATGGACTTGATATGAAGCTCACATGATGCAGTAGAAAGAACACTAGATTTGGATTTAGAAAACCTTTATTCCAATCCCATCCCTGTGTGACCTTGAACAAATAAGTCCTCTGAGACTCACTTTCCTCAACTGTAGAAGAAAGGGTTTGGACTATGTGGACTCCAAGTTTCCATCCAACCCCAAATCAGTGTTCCTATGAACTACTGGGTATGGTGCTTACTTATAGCTGAAGGCTACTTTAACATCAAGCAAGTTGATATTGTTTGGTATGGAGAAGACTAGAGAGAGAAGTTAGCAGAGCTCAAGTTTTATCCTTACCCTTGAACCTGGCGAATCTCATTCACTTGGAGCGAATCATATCACCTGCCTGTTTTTTCTTGCCATTGCCTCCTTATCAGTCTCAAAGGGATACTAAGAAAGAAGTTTAATGAGATAATGCTGTGAGGTCTCCAGAATATAAGGTAGCATCATCACATTATTATTTTCACAAGCTGTTAACTCAAAAGACAAAAAAGAGTGAAAACTTAATGCAGAGGAGATCTTTGGCACTTTGTCAGTTCCACTTTAGCTTTGAGGCCTTTTGGAGTGGTGCCTGTTTTTTTTTTTCCATAGCACAAAATAGCTCAAAGCTCTCTTTTTCAGCACCCACAATATTTTCTTTCTCAGTGACAGAATTAGGTGATTGTAAAGGATGATGTTGTACCACAGTTATAGCCTTCAAAATCCCACAATTATGAAAGGAAAAATAGAATGGAACAAACGCAAAGCAATTCAAGGCCTGCAGATGATGACTGGTACTTCCCTTCCTCTCATAACAACTCTGGATTGCTTCAATAAAACAGGCCTATGAAATGATAACTAACAACTCCACAGATGCTGTTGTCTAATTGTGGAAAGCTTATTGTTTATAAAGAGACCTTGCTTTTGTCGATAGGCATGACCATTTGTAGATAGGTCAGCCGGTCTGAGCACTGTTTACCATCATTCAAAGCATTCCAAAGTGGCAACACAGGTTGGGAGAGGGGTTGAAATAATGCAAATACCAGGGTACTTCTTGTAAGAAGAATAAATAAAGGAATTAATGAAACATGAAGAATCTGACAAGTTCATTTTAATAGGCTTATTAAAACAGATAAAAGCAGCAATACTGGTTAGAAAGTCACAAGGGAGTTGTTTATTCACTTTACTTGAAACAAAAGCTAATGTACTAATGGGTTTTGACAGCCCTCTGAGTTTTCCACATTTGGATAGGGCCATCTTCAGCTGTGTGGTGTAGGGGATAGAGAATTGGTCTTACATTCTTGAAGACCTGGATTAAAAAAAACTTCACCTCTAATACACACTGGCACTGTGATTTTTGGCAAGTCACTTAACCATTTATTTCTCTAGGCAGTCTTCTAAGACTATAAGTGACAAATCAGTTACAGGTTTGTAGTGGTGGAGAAAGTTCAACTTATGATTTCTCTGTATCAATCAAATCACAGGTCAGATCCTTTCTCTCTCATATGCATACTCACGCTCGTGTACACACTAGCTTTATATATTTAAGTCTGATACTGCTAAAGATACAAGCAACATGACATTGTAAATAGAGGGCCAGCCCTGGTGTCAGAAAGACCTACATTCAAAGTCTGCCTCTAATATATATTGACTGTGTGACCATGGGTAACTTACTTGAACTCCTCAGGGCCCCCAAGGAATTCTGTTCCATATCCTAAATGACAAAGATGCTAATGGGCATCTCTACATGTATCTTCTACACCTGAAGTGCCCTCCTACTCTGATCAATTCACCAACTAAGCAAACAAACCCAAACTGTCCATTTAATTTGTACTTTCAATTTTCCTACATCTTAATATTGCCTTTTACTTCATGTTCATACTTGAAACATCTTGCTATTTCTGAATCTTTAACAAAAAGTTACCATGGAAAAACAGGGCAAAGTACATGGTGTCTTCAGATGCAAATTCAGTTCAACAAACATTTATTGAAATCAACTCTGTCCAAGGTGCTATGTGGGCACTGGGGATAAATAGCAAGATGAAAATGCATGATCTTGCCTTTGGAAATCTTAGAGTCTACTAGAATTTTGGAGTTTTGGGGAAGGCATGCTGGCTCCTACTTTAGCTTTCTACTTATAGAAGGTAAGTCATTCTACAATGCAGTTCCTTAGGATTTGGATTAGGTAATGTTTTTACCTTCTTGTCTAAAATGAATCTTAATAAGCTATGTAGAAGGCAGTGCAACCTAGTGGATATAGGACCAGGAAGAGATTTTGGTTCAGTCTCTCGTCCCTTCATTCTATTAAAGATTTTATCCTGAAAAACTTCTATCTTGGATTACTCCAATCACCTACTGACTGTCCTTACACAGAAGCTGCTGAATAAATCTGGATAAAAGCATGCTGAATAGGTCCACTACAAATTTATGTTATTAAATGTTATAATTTCAAGTAGGCCCTCGCTCTGACATAGCAATCCTTTTTTACCTACCTAATTACCTTGCTATCCAGTTCACCACAGTGGCTTTTCCAAATCTTTTCATCTCTCTTCTAACCTCTCTCCCATAAGCCCCTCTCACTACTCTCTAGTCTGGCAACCTTGCCTCATATTTTATTGAAAAAAAATATGCTATTCATTAAGAGCTCTCTCTTCTTTGCTCCTTCTTATCTTGTATCACCCAAATATCTTCTGCCATTTTCTCTACTTTAAGTCCTGTCTCACACAAAGAAGTGGCCCTTCCCCTTGTCAAGGCAAATCCCTCTGCATGCACAAGTGATCTTATTTCATCTTCTCTTTTCCAGTAGATTGCCTTCCCCAATCATCACTGCTCTCTCACCAACCTTCAATCTTCCTCTCAATATTGGCCACCTCCTTACTACCTACCACATGCATGTTTTCCTTATCCTCAAGAAATTCTCTCCTGATTCATCTTTTCCTGCTAGCTACCATCCTATACCTCTTTTTCCTTTTGCTAATCAGTATGTCTACTTACTCTACTCTCACTCTTTTATTAACTCTCTGCAGTCTGGCTTCTGCAAATGCATGTCAAACTAGATGTCCTATAGACATCTCAAACTCAACGTGGCCCAAACTCTTCCCTCTAGTCAATTTTACTATTACTGTTGAGGGTACCACCAATCCTCACAGTCACCCAGAGTCAGAACCTAGGTGTCATCCTCCTCTCTTCACTCTTCCACCCCCTCCATCCAATCAGTCAGTTATGTCTTCATGACATCTCTTACATGTGCCCTCTTTACTCCTCTGACATAGCCACCACTCTGGTGACCACAGCAGGAGCAATGTCAGTCCACAGTCTGGTATAGATGCTGCTAAAATAATTCTATATCTCTCCTGTGTCCTCATTAGTGCCTTCACATTTCAAGCTGCTCAACCTATAACATCTCTTGGATAAATGTCTCAGATTTCTCAAGACATTTCCAGTCTGAGGTGAATACAAAAATCCATCTGATTAGAATCAGCCAGAAGATATTTCATTGCTTCAATACTTGGAGTTTCAAGGTTTCTTCTTAGTCCCTATATTGGCAGATTGTAGCCCTTCCATGGCTTAGGAGATGATCTCTATCCCTTCCTCTTCCCCCTTCATCTTCCTCCTGCATCTCTCTTCCTCCCCTCTCCCCTTCTCCTACCTTTTTTCCCCTCTCTTCTCTCCCCTCTCTCTTTCTCTCCCTTCCCTCTCCCACTTTCCTTCTGCCCCTCCTCCTCCCTCTCAGTGGTATTTTATTCCAGAGTATCCCTTGTACCATGCTTTAGTCTTTTAAGATGGAGGGACCTTCTAGAAATGCTATACCTCATTCTAACTCTAACTCTAACTTCTAGGTTTATTGTTTGACTATCCACAATCATGGCTTTTTGTAGGACAGAAAATGAGACAGTCTTTTGGGCAGCTCCACTTCCTTGTCTGTGATGAGTATGGATCAGAAAGGAAAGCATCAAGTCTCTCATTAGTGGGGACTATCCACCCCATCACACAGGAAGCCTTGGAATCTTTATGAACATCTCTGTGCAGTTAAAACTATTCCCTAACTCCTGATGGGATGCTGTGTTATATGAATGGATGAAGTCCAGAGAGCTCGGTTTTTATCCCCTGTATTTCTCTATCTTCCATGCTTCAACTGTTCTGAGCTGTGGCCTAGAGCCATGCTGTTCTTCTGGGAGATCAGTGTTGACAATATCGTGTAGAAGTAAGACCAGAAATATTATACATCAAGCATAGGAAGTATTTAATGCAAAAAGGATGTAAGACAAATAAAAGATGACTCTCCTCCCTCACTCCTTCCCTTTTTCCTTTTGATATTCTAAGTATAAATTAACTCAAAGACTTAGAAAGCCTATAACTTTCAGGATAACTCTCAGGTTGCCAGAACTCCATATTGGGAAGCATCAAGATATCTTTTACCTTTGTCATCGTGTGTGTTCATCAAAAATGCTGCCAAATAGACTGTTTCCATCATAGTCACAAATCAAAAGGCTACCGATGCAAGCAGACTTCTTGACTATGGCAACATGATCTCAAATGTATCAAAACCATTTGAGGATTCTCTTCTTTAATTCTATCTTGGATGGAAAAAAATCCTAGATATTTGGACTCAGGTGCTTATTTTACCCAAACTGAAATGGACAAAGGGCACAATTTGAAATGTGTAAATCTGGGGACAGAGTAAGGTTTGAAAAAACTAAAGAGCCTCAGGACTAGAGGAAGAATTCATAGGCTTAATCTCTTTTTAGCACCTTTGAGCACATGTATTCAGCAATGCAATAGGCACCATGTAATTAGAAAATATTAAAAATGTATGCTGCTTTAGGTGGTATGCATTTATTAAGTCTACACAGGAATCAGGATTCTCCTTTGTGAGCATAGCACAATGAAATCATGGAAGATTATTTGCTTTTCAGCTGGGATCAAAATGTGTTTTTAAAGGTTTGCAAGTGTAAAGGAGGGCAAAAACTCTTTAGGAATCTAGGTTTGGAGAACAAACAAACAAAAACATTGAAACCTGCCTCTGGAATTCTGGAATGGCCATAAAAGAAGGGGATTTATTTATGATAAAGCAAGAATAAGAATCGAAGAGGCAGTGAGTGACTTGCCCTGTCATTGCTCTCATGGATTCAATACATTTGTTTGCACCTGCAAAAGGGTGGGGAGTAATGATCAGAAGAGCCACACATTGTCAACGTTCCTTGTTTGCTTTCTCTTAGGGCCATTCTCTTCATTTGGAGACATAAAGAGAGAGAAGCAAGGAACCAGAAAGTTGAGAGTAGGGGCTTATTTCTTTGACTGCTGAATGAAACAGGCAGAAAGTTTGTTAAGGAAAGGTCAGATTGAGATCTAGTTATCAGAAATAGAGATAGGAAAGGACCTGATAAGGCAAGCAACTGGATGGATAAACATACAAGAGGGTTGCAATGGAGAGCCTAAGACCTGGAACTACCTGGCATAGCCTAAACCTAGAGTTCCTTTCCATACTTTGATGGCCTGGAACTGAGACAAAGTAAAAATGGGCTTAAGAGTATGTTCCCCAACTCAGATACTACTTACTGACAGCAAATAGAATCATAGTTACCATGATGCCACATTATATTTAAATTTTATTAGTCCTTGAAACCATTGAGCAAATGTTTTTTTTCCATATCTTACAGAGAATAGATTACTAAATTATATGTTAAAAATACATAGATAGAAAGAGTTCTTAACATTTTTTGCATGTCATGGACCTAGGAGCATGCTAGAGCCAGCTTGAACCAACTGGGAGACAATTGTTAAATTGTCACTCTTCAGATATTGGCCAGCTATAAATTAGGGTTTGGTTTATTGTTTTCTTGATTGTCTAGATTTGAGTAAGTGATGGAGAAAATGTTAACAATGAAAATTGAACTTAGAAATTTGTCATGCTTACATATTTTTTCCAGAAAACTGCTTGTTGAATATTTCCCAACACATCCTTGCAATGGACCCTTTCGATTGTTTGGTGAAACTTACAGATCCTTTCTCAGGGAAAAAATTATTTTGAATGCGTAAAGTAAAATACAGAGGATTAAAAAATCACCTAATTATTTTGAAACATAGTTATAAAAATGTAAATGGATATTTGTGTATATACGCATTTGATATAAATAGTACACATGTACATGTATGTACACATGTACACACATACAAATACCTATCTAATACATGCATTTGTGTGTGTTTACACAATATATGTATATAATATACTTCTATAAAACACATGCACATACACATATGTATGTTTGTATGTGTGTATGTATGTATGTATG
>NW_027185759.1:19244107-19268388 GCF_028583685.1 Petaurus breviceps papuanus
TTCTTCTTCTTCTTCTTCTTCTTCTTCTTCTCTATATACACATATGTATATATGTATACAAATATAGTTTTATGTATATGATTACTATATACAACTTTGTCATATTTATATCTAATTTTATTGTATATATACTAACTACATATAGTTTATATATATAACTTGGTATATATGCTACATATAATTCTGTGTTACATATGGTTATATAATATACAGTTCATATTATATATGTGTACTATATAATTACATATAGTTTATGTACCTTGGTGTATATACTAGCTTTATGTTATATATAAGTACATGTGGTTATATATTTATATATATATATAAAACTATGTATGTATGTATCTCTCTCTCTATATCTAATCACAAATTCCCAGAAGATTACCCTGCCTGATATGGAAGATGTATATCAAGAACCGATTTCCTTGTTACCCACTAATTGAGACTTTGTAATATCTTTGAAGAGATCTCTCTTTTCATCATGTAAAATTTCCCTTATTTGTGGCTAATTGAAGCATGTCTTAGCCTACATATGAGTCATGTCCTTGACCTAGACAAGAGCTTTATTCTACTCTGTCTAGAATTTTCTATCCTTGGAAGTCTATGTCCTGAATTGAGGACATCCATATTGGGTGACTGCTACAGAAGACAGATGTATCCCAGAAGAGGTGGCAGGAGAGAGCCAATGTAGCCCCTCTTTGGGGGGAGGACACTTATTTTCTTATGCTGGAAGAGATGTCATTAATGTTTATTTAAGAGAACTCTTCTTCTCAGCTAGGGTATCATAGGACCATAGATTTCCCTTCCTTCTCTTATAAGCTCCATTTTCTCCCATTTGTACATAGACGTTTGCACGTTTTCTCCCCCATTAGACTATGAGCTCCTTGAGAGTAAGGACTATCCTTTGCCTTACTTTGTATTCCTAGTGCTTACCACAATGTCTGGCATATAGTAGGTACTTAAGTAATGCTTAATGTATGGTTGCCTGATGGATTTTGAGCCTGAGGGACCTAGAGATCAAGTCTAAGACCCTCCTTTTACAGATTTCACAGGCATGAGAACTCATAGAGGTAAGGTAAGTGATTTATGTACCCACGGAGTTAGCATCAGACCTAATTTATGAGCCAAACTCTTCCATCTCCAAATCTAGCACATGCTGCTGCGGCTACAGAGTGATTGATGGTGAGACAGTGAGAGGAAGAGCAGAAATGCCATCCACAGGGAATCCACTGGGCCACAGTGGTTTGGTTTCCCCATATGCATATATGCCTCTCTCCATCTGTGCACTCTTGTGGTTGGCCTTGCATCCAAAGAAGACAGTCATGAAAGCTTGTCCCATGTGGGTTTTCTTAGTTGTGCTATGTCTGTGTCCATGTTGGAGAGCTCCTCAGGGGCCTGGGCACATCAAGCACCCAGAGAGTGTTTGGGTGAGGATGATTGGAATACCCCAGGCACAGCTGTTGCTACATGCCTAACATGAATTTCTGAGACTGTGTTCTTTTCCCGACGGCATACCTGAGACAGATTCTTCCTGTCATTGACAAAATCAAAGCCAAATCTTTTGTGCCCACAGGTGTTTGCTGAGTCTGATCTACTCTATCCTATAGCATAAAACCAGAGAAAACTCTAGGACTCTCTTCATGGTAGGGGTTTGAATTGGCATGATCCCAAGGGGATCCTTTTCTTTCCCATCTCTATTTAAATAAGATTACTTTTAACAATAATAATTAGCTTTGATATAGCATTTTAAAGTTTCCAAGGGCTTTACATATATTGTTTCTTTTGATTCCCCCTATAAACTTGTGAGGTAGGTGCTATCTTTATCCCCAATGTACAAGTGAAGAAATTGAGACTGAGAATAGTTAAGTGACTTGTCCAAGGTCACACAGCATGGCAATGTGAGGCAGGATTGGTCTCAGGTTTTCCTGATTCGAAGCCCAGTGTTCTATCCATTACATCACCTAGCTCCTTTAGATGAGAAGTATTAGGGCACACTGGGTTTGGCTTCAGGAAGATGTGACTTCGAATACCTCCTCAGGGACTTGAACCAGCTGACTGAGACTGGCACATTCATTTCATCTTCTCGAGTCTCATTTTCTCTAACCAGAACATAAGGACAAGAATAGGAGCTCTATCATGTGATTGTTGCAAGAATCAAATTATATGTATATATGTGTTTGCGTACACATACATACACACATGTCCACACATGTATGTATGCACACACATTATCGCACCACAAAGTATACATCATAAACACATATACAAATATGTAAATATACATATAAGCTATAAAGTATATATTATATATCACATAGATATAGGTATATGTGTATTACATACATGTATACAATTATACACATATCCACACCCATATACACTATAAAGTATATTTGTTATACACTACATATATGTGTACATACACACATTGAACACACATATATACACATACACATATATACAATATACATATGTAAGAATATACACATTACACCTATCTATCTATCTATCTGTCTGTCTGTCTGTCTGTCTGTCTGTCTATCTATCTATCCTATAAAGATGGTGGTTGATGGCAATGATGGCTGATCCTGCTGTCTCCAAAAGTGTATGGGACATCAAGAGGGCCTGGTTATCCCATGAATGTTAGCAGATGGCAATGGATACCCAAGGCCTGACTCCTCGGGTTGATATATGGGGGATAATAGCATTCCGTTCCAGGCACCACTTAGAGATGCTGCTATATCTTCTTCTCTTATCTCTGGTAAGGAGTGGATATCCTAAAATTATAAACTTGAGTTTGGGGGATTTTTTTTTGACAACTTGAAAAATTAGGAGATTATCTTCACTTTACTACTAACAGGATGTTTATAGAGTTTCATCTTAAAACAAACATTAAATGCCAATGACTTCCATGGACAGCCAGGGTTTGCCTGTGAATTTGCAATGAGTTTTGTAAAAGATAGGACTGCTAACAAGATACTTTTAAAATGTATGCCTCCCCCCCCCACCCCCTGCCTTGAGCAGTAAAACAGCTTTAGAGATCGTAACTTGAGAATATATGGGCATTTATTTATAGCCTACCTTTTGGCGGAGATCTGAGATGACATTTTTCTTTTCAACAGCACTCTCGAGTGGCACAGCATGATTTATAACTTTATTTGGATATTGTCTGCATATGCTGCAAAACTTGAAAAATTATACAAATCCTGCCAAATACATTTAGCTATTTTTCTAGATACTAAGTGTTCCAACTACAACATGCTAAGTTCTTCATGCAGATCTTTAAGAAAAACACATGCAGCCACACACACACACACACACACACACACACACACACACACCCTTGTAACTTTATACAGAGAAATCTAGAATTTTATTTTCCCCTTAATAGTATTTTATTTGTGCGATTATATGTAAAGAAAGCTTTCAACATTCACTTTTCTAAGATTTTGAGTTCTAAATTTACCATCTTCCTCTCCTAGCACTCCCTCCCCAGGACAGCATGCAGTCTGATATAGTCTTACACATACAACCCTATTACACATATTTCCACTTCAGTCTTGTTGTGAAGGAAGAATCAAAACAAAAGGGAAAAATCACAAGAACTGTATTTCCCTCCATCCCCTTTTACCCTGTCCCCTCTCAAAAGTGTTTTACTTCTGACTACCCCCTCCCTTAATCTGTCCTACCTTTTATCACCCCCCCCCTTCTCTAATCTCTTCCTTTTCTACTTTCCTGTAGGTTAAGATAGATTTCTATACCCAATTTTGTGTGTATGTTATTCCCTCTTTGAGCCAATTCTGATGATAGTAAGGTTCATTCACTCCCCCTCACCCCCACCTTCTTCCCCTCCAATGTGAAAACTTTTTCTTGACTCTTTTATGTGAGATAATATACTCCACTCTTCCTTTCCCTTTTTCTTTCTCCCAGTACATTCCTCTCTCAACCCTTAATTTTATTTTTAGATATCATCTCTTCACATTCAACTCACACCTGTGCCCTCTGTCTATATATACTCCTTCTAACTACTCTGATACTTTGGTCTTCTCATGAAGGATGCTTGAAAGTCCTCTATCTCATTGAATACCCATTTTTTCCTGGAAGGATTATGCTCAGTTTTCTTGGGTAGGTGATTCTTGGTTGAGGCTGAATATGTTGCTGGGTATGTTAGAGTGGCAATCAGCTGAACTCTGTAACCATTAATATCTATTCCAACTCCCCAAACCTGATTTTATGAAATCTGCATCTCTTCCCTTCCTTACTCTGCCTACTTCTTACTAAGAAATCCTGAATTTGAATATAGGCTAATCAAAAGTAGTGGATAGAGTGCTGTATTTGGAATAGATAAAACTTGGATTCTCTCCTCCCTCACCTATTGGATGGTTGATCCTCAGCAGGTCATTTAAATTTTTTGAGTCTCAATTTTCTCACCTCCAAAATGGTTATGCTAACAGAAACAACATGAAAGGACTGCTGTGAGGATTAAATGAGATGTGTATAAAACATTTTTTGAACCTTAAAGGGCTATATAATGAAAACTACCATTATCTCGGGAGGGCCAGTCCTTAATAAAATCACCTTTATATAGTACAAATATCAAAAACCAAATGAGAGAGGTTTCCTACTTACAGAAATGAATAGTTAAGCTAATTTTCCAATTGAGAATTTCAAATGCCACCTCCCATAAGAATTATTTACTCTGAATTTAGACTCTGATTTCAATGTCACGAAGATCCATGAATTTGTATATATTGTCTCTTCATTGCTAGACAGATGTTAACTAGTTTTTGAATTGTCACATTATTATGAATATCTATAACAAAGTCAGGGCACTGGATAAGGCTGGCAAACTCTTCCCATGAGGGAAATCAATGGGACAAATGAGAGTGGAGAAATGTCAGGGGCTTGCATGCTCACCACACTGTATAACTGAGTTTTATTTTTACACTCAATGTCTATAATAATACATTGATTTGCCATGGAAGAACAGACCATAAGATCTTAGATTTAGAAATGGAAGGGTTGTAGAGGCCATTGAATAGACAGTCAGATGACTCAGTGAATATAGCACTGGGCCTGGAATCAGTAAAACCTGAGTTTAAATCTAGTCTCAGACAATTACAATAGTTGTATGATTCTGAGCAAATCACTTAACCTCTTTTTGCCTTAATCCACTGGAGAAGGAAATGGCAAATCACTCCATCATCTTTAACAATAAAACTCCACGGACAGTATGGTGCACAGGGTCACAGAGCTGGACATGACTGAACAAACAACAGAAGCCCATGGAGTCCAGACCTCTCATTTTATTGATGAAGAAACTGATCCCCAGAGAAGCCAATGAACTTGCCTATGGTCACATACATGGCAAGTGGATGAGCCAGAATTAGAACACAAATTCTCTGAGTTCAAATTCAGCATGAATTTCTATGCAATATTCTGCCTCCCTAAGAGCACATTATGATATTAAGAAATAAGAATTCTCCCCAAATAAAATTGTAAGCAACTTTTATCTATATAGCTGACATCATCAAATATTTTATCTTGCAGTTAAGTCAATGTATTTTCCTCAATATATTTGACTGAGTGACCTAGAGACTCTTTCACTCACCTACTCCTCTGATATCTCATGTAATGAAGGGGACCCAAGGTTCTTGAGGATTATGTCAATGGAACCCAAACTCTGGCAGGTTCTACTCTATTGTAAAGACTGAGTGTGAGCTCATTGATAGGCTGCATGTCCGTAGCCTGAGAACCAAGTCTACTTAAAGTACAGAGGTTCATCAATCAATCAGTAAATATTTATTAAATATATGTGACGTGTTAGATGCTGTGCTAGGTACTGATGATTCAAAGAAGACATGCCTTTAGAGGTTGACTGGAGGATGATGGGTTATTCCAGTTACTCCTCAGCTCTTGAAGGATGCAACTAGAAAGGTCATGATCAGTGCTGGGAAATAGAATGGGAAAACCAAACAAATTCCTGAGTCTGTGAAGTAGCAGGTAACACAGATATTTGGAATTCAGCTCAGCAGAGGCAAAAAGGTGTATTAGAGCAGATTTTGTATCAGGAAATAAGAGAGACCAAGGTTTGAATACTGTCTCTGATACAGTTTAGGTGTCTGACCTGAATAGGTCACTTAATCTTTCTGAATCTCAGCTTCTTCTTTTGGAGGGTTGTTTACAGGCTTTCATGAGATGATGTATGCAAAGTGCTTTGTAAACCCTAACACACAATGTAAAAATCAGCTGCTTTTACCAAGGGTTTCCCTTTATACATCACCCTGAAAATGACAAATAGGACAGTTTGGGATTCAGAAACTTTACAAAGGGATCTTAGGAACTTGGCCTTCAATCTGAAAGGGACCTTAGAGGTTAACCCTTTCATTTTCCAGATGAGGAAACTGAAGCCCAGGGAAGTGATGTGATTTTCACAAGATCACACAGATAGTGAATGGCACAGTCAGGATTCACCCTCATGTTCTCTGGCACCAAATCCAGTGCTTGATGCATTGCTCTGGACTACTTCTGCAAGAGCTAGGTGAAGTGAATATTGATGGCTAGCCATGGTTCCTTGATATCTGAAAAGTCTTCCTATTCCTTCCACAATGTCAACACTAGTAACAGGCTTCCCCTGCCCCCAGGCAATCACTCCTGAGTCTCTACATTTTAAAGAGTTCATTATTTATTGTACCGGGTAATTTTTTTTCACATCGTCGCTTAGACTAAGAAGCATTGCTGTTTATTTGGTGTCAGCTACTAGCTCAGCACTAGGATGGGGACGTGCTGCCAACGGAGATGTGTTTTAGACATTTCTGAGAACCTCTTCCATTTCCAAGGTTTTCCCCGTCAGCACACATCTGATACTTGAGAGGTTGAAACAGTGCTGACATCTTGACTGTGTGCAGACCATCGTGCTCTTAGATACCAAGAGACCCAAATGGGGAGAAAGAAATGAAGCTTGGAATAAGACTAACTGAAATGGCTCCAGACAGTTTTTCCCAAGCATAGCCCCAGTTGAGCTTCATAATTTTGGGAAGAAGAGGATCATTGTTCCCACTGGAGACAGGAAGACAGTGAAGCATAGAGAAATGAAGGGATGGGTTTGCAGTTTCAAAAACATGAATTGCACCCAACTTCTTCAAGCAATTAGCACACTGAGGCAGGAACATTTTAAAAATATAAATATGATTTGATATGATATGATATATGATTAATATTTTTGGCAACTAGTTAGAATACTGGATAAAGCACCAGACCTGGAGTCAGGAAGTCCTGAGTTCAAATCCTGTCTTAGACATTAGCTATTGACCCTTGGAAAGCAAGTCACTTTGCTTCTCTGTGCCTCAGTTTCCTCATTTGTAAAATGTATATAATAACAGCAAAACTCCCTACCCTAGTTTATTGGAAGGATCAGATGAAGTAGCATATAGAAAGCACTTTGCAAACTTCAAAACTATTTTATGTGTATATATGTGTGTGTATGTATATGTATATATACACACATATATGCATGCATATATTATATGTGTATATGTGTGTATACACACATATAGTGCTAGTTATTGTCTCCAAATAAGTTGTATTTGGGGTATTGGGTTTCCTTAGTATTCATTTCTGTTTGCTTCAGTATTAGTATTGATTATCAGATATCAGGCATATTGATTTTTATAACTTTATTGTTTTCTCCAATAGAATGTAAGCTCCTTGAAGGCAGGATGGCTTTTATTTTTGTCTTCTTATCCCCAGCACCCAACACAGTACCTGGTATTTCATATGCATTTTGAAATGCTTATTGATTGACTAATTGATATAATACTAATATGAGAATAATTTCCTTAAAAAATCTTTTAAGAAAGTTTTATTGATGTTTGGTTTTGAAGTCACAAACCTTTTGAGATTCCTCCCACTCAATGAGAAAGCTCTTATAACAAAGCAAAAAAACTAGTCGAAATTAAGAATGACCTCGTGTAAAAAAGTATGCACTATGTTACGTCTGTAGCCTCCTCTCTACTTTGTGATTTTCACGTTAACATAAATAAGTTTTCTCTGTTTTCCAACCCCTACCCCATTACAATAGAAAAAATTCTTTGTGATAAACACACCTAGTCAAGCAAAACATTCTTTCATTGGCTTTTTACAAAAATGTCTGCCTGATTCTGTATGGTAAATCTATCACATTTCTGTCAAGAGGCAGATCATATGTTTTAATTATTTTTTTAGAATCATGGATTGTCATTGTATTCATCTTAGTTCTTATAGTTTTCAAAGTTGTTTGGTTTTCCAATGTCATTGTTACTGTAAAAGTTATTTTCCTAATTCTGCTTATTTCATTTCTAGCCTATGTCTTCAAATTTATTTGTTTTTATGATATTGATGTTATAGTATAAATAGTTTTTTTATCCTGCTTATATCACTCTGTACCAACTTATGCCAGTTTTTTTCCACATCGCTTTGAAATCATCTATTTCCTAATTTCATATAGCCCACTAGTATTCCATCGCATCCATATACTACAATTTAAAATTCCTTTAAATTCTCCTTATTTATCAGTTTTCCATTCCCCAGATATGAAGATTTCATTACTAAAATAAATGTGTCTAGCCCAATCCTTTCCATTGCCAAGAATACCCATATCAATGATGTCACTGATTCATTGAAGTATACAGTCACTAGCTTTGCCGAAACATGAATTGAAAAGAGTCAGCTCAAATGGTATAAATAAGTAGTCGCACCCTTTAGATTTAAGAGTATTGTGATTTTGCTCTATTTGTGTTTTTTTCCCCTTGTACTCTTGGGAAATGGTTGTAATATTTTTTAACATGAGTAGTTTCTTAGTTGCCTTCATATTCTCATGTATGCAGGACTGAATATAGACCAGGGACAAATTTAGCTGGAATTACTCAGGAGACCATATTCTCCAGGAAGAAAATGGAAATCTAAATACTTAAAGGTAGTGAACAGATTTGAAGAAAAGTGACTCAAGAAAAAGGAGTTTCCATGAGTGATGAATTTTCACATCCTAATTAAATTTAAGGAAATATTTCAATTACTTGAGATCACCCCCAACTCTTGGGAAGTGTGTTTTGAATACTACTTTATAACTGGAAACTAATTACTATGTGAAAGAAAAAAAATTCTTCTGCTATCTCCCTGGTCGAGTTGCATGGTTCTCCAGCATTTTTGTTCCATACAAAAATACATTTTTGTTTCATGCCACTGAGGTAGGTCAGAGATCTTCCTCATGGAACATTTTGGGGGGAGGAGTTTCATTCCCAATTTGATTCTAGTTAAGAGTGACCCTAACCCTAACCTCCCCAATTTGAATGGGGCCTAGCTCTCCTAAGGCTGCCCCCAGATAAGCATGAAATAGCAGATCCCAAGTACTATTTCTTCATCTAGTGGCATAAAGATTCTTAATCAGGATAAACCAACTGAAACTTTAAACTAGGACCTTGAATTTAAGGGTAACAAACTTGAATTATCCCAAAGTTAGAGAGTACTGATAGCACTTTGAATAATGAAATTTGAAAAATAAAAGTAATAAAGTTAAGCACTTAGGTATGAGGGAGCTGAGATTAGAACAGCAAATGGGGGGGGGTAAAACTTGCTGACCTCTTATGACTCAATTCTGGAGATCACTCAGCTCTTCTATTAGATTGTGGGTCTAGTCCAATTTCTGTCATGAAGAGCTTTACTAAGTTGTGGGAAATGTAAGAAAACCTTATTGTGTTGTTTGAACTTAGCCCTGCATGACTGGAAAGCTGGACCCCCTCTACCTGCTGCTTAGAGACCCTTACCTAAGGGACCCAGGTTATGCTGAACAGCAACTCAGTCAAATCCATTGATTTAAGAGTTTTCTCACAATTATACATCTCAAGCAACCTATATGTCTTATCTGAAAACTATCCCTGCACTGGTCAGTGAGTTATTGTTTCCATGTTCCTTTGATTGAATACACTGAGGGGAGTGGGACACCTCTTTTTCTGAATTCAGTGAATTACAACCTGTTTGCTCTCCTATTCCCAATTTTAGAAGTCCTTACCCTTTCCTCCAAATAGAAATCAGATTGCCTAATTTGGTATCTTGGTTAATTAATTAATTGATCTTATTTGATTGTTTTTTAATGTGTAAAAAAATCTTTCTCCCTCTATATCCAGGATCTAGTGCCAAAGTTGAGGAAGGGAACTGGTCCTGATTTATTGGGCAATTGACATACATTCCTTAATAAATTGATATGTTCAGAAGCTTGAACCTTTGTTTCCCTAGTCACTTCATCTTTCACCTGTCACAGGTAGCAAAAATAGTTATTCAAGGTGGGAAACTATCTAATGATAGGTTGGGGTAAGATCTTCCCCCACCCTAGCCTGCTTTCCCTTAGCAGTATATCATGCTATTAAGTCTCTGGACATGCTTTGTAAAGCCTTCTTTGGGCTTTATTTATGGTACTGCATGTAAAAATTCCTACTTGCAACTCTGGTACCATGGGATAGAGTCTTTGCCTGTTTGAGATTCTGAATTCGCACACAGCAGTCAGCCTCAAGGCCACTGTTGGAGAGTAAGACTTTTGGCTGGAAAAGAGGGAGGACTTCACATCTGAATTTTTAGAAACCCTTAAGAACATCCTTCCAATTTATTCCACAGTGGAATTTCAAGTGGGAGTTCAAGAGAGAACCAGAAATACCTGTTGGCTCTTAACATTTTCTTTTCAGGTTACTTTCTTCCAGGTACCCTCCCCACTATCACACATTTTTATTTGTTTTGTATTTCCATCAGATGAACTCACATTTATATTTCAAATGATGGAAAGAATAAAGAAGGAAGTTAAAAAAAACTCTGGTGAATGCCAACAGAGAAGAATGTTTATTTTAAACCATGATGTCCTTGTGTGCCAGCTGCTGTTGCTAGGCTTTCATATTGGTTGCTATGGGTAGGAAAGAAAATTAGGTACATGATGTCAAAATGACAAGTCACTTCAACCCTGTCCCCATCGGTTGGGGGTATTTCTGTGAAGAGTAATCTTCAGATCCAGGTAAATGGAAAGTACTGGACTTCAGTATGTCTGAGGTCATCTGTCCTGCCAAGGGGCATTAGTTCAGAGCTGATTTTTTCGAGGTAGGAAGAAAGCTGACTGTTTATATTAGTGGCAGTGATTAGCTAGGTTCAGGAATACAGGCAATCATATATTTTTTAAAGATTCTATCTATGAAAAGGCCAAGAATCAGCCTAGAAAAGTCAGTGGCATTAGGTCAGACGTGAGAGGATGAATGAAACTTTTGGTCAAGCTACTCCCAAAGACCTTAACTGGCTGCAACCTGCATTGGCATTACGAACATCTTTGAGGACTTAGTAGTCAGATCTCGTTTGTCCTGTGCATATTAACAACTCTGCAGATGCATATGAAAATTATTCTGCAATTAATAACTATTAACTATTTCTAATTTATAAACTATCAACAAAAATAAACATTGAAATAAACACAATAAAGAACTATCATATGTAAACTAATTCAGGACTGTTCACAAATCAAATGATAACAAAGAATGAAATTTCTCTAGTTCCATTTCTGATCTCTCTTCTGTCTCTTTTTTAGATTTTGCTTCTGTTATTATTTTTGCACAGTCACAAATAATGACTGTGCAAGATGGTGACTCAGTAACATCTACAATCAGTGTGGACATTATAATTGTGTTACACATTTCTCATATTTCTTTGCATTTGTCACATCTGTCATTTTTACAGTGCTATTAATAACAATACAATAGCAACAGTTCACATGCACATATCACTTTAATTTTCAAAAAGAGCTTTTTCTATAACAACCCTGTGAGGAAGGATTGTTACAAGTGAGGAAAGTGAGGTCCAAGATCACAAGCATAGTTAAGTGTCAGAGATGGAATTTGAGTATACCATAATTTTGTTCTAACATTCCCCAGTGGTTGGGCTTGTGATGACTCATATCCCACTTTTTTGGTCCTCCTTGCCAAAGCCAATCCCTTTACATGCTTGTTTCTATTCCCTCCTGTTGTCTCTAGCAGATTACCCCAATTGTCATTCCTACTCTCTCTTATTTTAATCTCTCCCAACCTATTATCTCCCTTCCTTTTGGTCTCTCTCTCTCTGTCTCTGTCTCTCTCTCTCTGTCTCTGTCTCTCTCTCTCTCTGTCTCTCTCTCTCTCTCTCTCTCTCTCTCTCTCTCTCTGTCTCTCTCTCTCTCTGTCTCTCTCTCTCTCTCTCTCTCTCTCTCTCTCTCTCTCTCTCTCTCTCTCTCTCTCTCTCTCTCTCTCTCTCTCTCTCTCTCTCTCTCTCTCTCTCTCTCTGTCTCTCTCTCTCTCTCTCTCTCTCTCTCTCTCTCTCTCTCTCTCTCTCTCTCTCACACACACACACACACACACACACACACACTTCCCCTATCCACAAGGCCATCATTAAAAATTCCTCTCTTGATCTAACCATCCACACCAGTGACCATCCTCTATCTCACCTTTCCTTAATGACTAATTGCCTTGAGGAAACCATCTATAATGGATGATTTCACTTCCTTACCCCTAACTCTCTTCTAAACCCTCCTCTAAACTCTTTGGCTTCTGGCCTTATCATCCAGTGGAAATTGCCCTGTGCAACTAATGGCATTTCTTGATTTTTCTTAAGATCCTCCTGGAACCTTTGACAGTATTCCTTATTTTCTCCTGTTGGAGATGCACTCCTCTCCACATTTTTCTGACACTGCTCTCTTTGGATTCTCCTTTCTTATGACTCCAGTCACATAGTTCTCAGTCTACTTTGTCCATGTTAAGCACAAGTAACTGTGAATATCCCACAGGGCTTCCTCTTCTCTTTTCATTCTACGCTATCTCAGTTGGTTGTCTCATCAGCTGCCATGGGTTCAACTCCCTTCTTTATGTAGATGTTTTCCAATTCCATATACCCAGGTGGAACTCTCTTCTGAGTGCCAGTCACGGATCACCACCTACCTTTTGTACAGCTAGCCAGATATTGTCATCCTTACAATGATGATGATGATGATGATGATGATGATGATGATGGTGATGGTGGTGGTAATGATGGTAGTGGTGGTGATGTTGGTAGCTGTTTGGCATTTTGGGTAGAGTGATAACCTTGAAGTAGGATACTTGGGTAAAGTCCTTTATCTGACACACATTAACTATAGATACCCATACAACAACTCACTTATAGTCTTCATGTTCTTAGGCAACTCTCCAATACCATAAATTATATTTCTAGCATGAACATCTGGCTGTATCTCTACTTTGGGTAAATTTCTTCTCCCTGGCTTAAGTTCTCTCCTCTACCAAATGAAAGTTTGAACTAGATCAGGGGCTCTTACCCATGTCCACAATGCTCTAAAGGAGTCTATGAAAAGATTTCAGGCAGGGTATCTATAAACTTGAATGGAAACAAAATCTCATCTTCATTTTCACTAACTTCTACCTGAAGTTTAGCATTCCTTTAATTGTTTAAAAACCTGATTTTGAGAAGGGGTCTATAGACTCCCTACCAATTCCCAAGGAATCTGTGATACAAAAAGATTAGCAATCTCTGGATTAGATCTCTGTGATCTCTTCCAGTTCTTAAACTCATGATCCTAAAATACCAGGCTAAAGTATGAATAATTTTGCCATATATTTCTGGAAGATATTCTGGCATCAGCCAAACTGATAGGATGATGCTTATTTTACTTTCCTGTAATTGTGTGTGTGCTTATGTGCACATGTGTGTCTATGATGGCACAAAGAGATGTTGTGTACATCCTCTTGGATTCACACAGTGAAGCACTATTTCAAGGGGGACAGTACTGGAACTACTGAGAAATATCAGAGCCAGACAGATTGACCTGAGGAACAAGAGACAAGATAGATCCTTTCCCATCACAGGGAGACCAGCTCAGGCTCTGCACATAAAAACACCAGGGTGGCCATTAGTGTCAGCATTTGCCAGGGACCACTGGTGGTGAAGCCTGGACTGTGGGAGTGAGTCATACCCATACGAAAAACAAACAAGACTCCCAACCCCTAATGGACACTGATGCACATTTAGTTCCAATTCATTGGAACTGATTGAAATGTGTGAAAAAGGAATCAGATGAAAAACCACTAGTTTGGTTTTCAGAATGTGTGTGATCATTTAGACGGGGGCTAAATTGAAGGGTATCTTTGAACTCTCAGGGAAGAGTTTTCTAAAAAAAACAAAACAAAAACTAGTATCAAAGCAAGATTTCTGGGGAAATGTTTGCTCAAGTCAATCAATCAACAAAAGTTTATTAAACATTTATTCTGCAAAGCTGGGGATAGAAAGAAAAACTGAAATAATCCCTTCCCTTGAGAACCTTGCATTCTAATGGGGGAGACAACAGAGGCATATATCAGTATATATGGAATATATACAAAGTGAATGCAGACTAGTTTGGGGAGGGAGTAGCTTAGGGGTAGGGAGTAGGGGAAGAACCAAGAGAAGTTGAATTCAGAATGCTGTACTTGAATCCAGACTTGAAGGAATAAGGGATTCCAAGGTGAGGAGGGAATGTATTTTGGCCATGGGGTACAGCTGATGTAAAGGCATGGAGATGGGAGATCGGAGATTCATGTGTTCAGAATAACAAAAAAGTTAGTAAGGAGGAATCATAGAGTGCAAGGAAGGGAAGTAGTGTATTAGGAAATTGTAAAGGAAACAGGTTGTCAAGCATTTTAAATGTTGAACTAAAGAATTCATATTTGATCCTAAGAGACAAAAGAGAATAAATTATATTTCAAATATTAAAGAAAAACCTATTTCCATGAAACTGCTGGTGTCAATTACAGTTCATTGCATTCATTCATTCATTCAGTATGACCCCAAATTGTGTAGTCTGAGAGACTTGTCTAGGGTGCTGAGAGGTTAAAGATCTTGGGTTCGAATCTCACTATTATATTACTACTATAATTACCAGTTATGCGGGTAATGAGTAGTCTTAGTTTTTTCACCTGTAAAATGAGGGACTATAGTTGACTGCTTCTAAGGTCCCTTCCAGATCCAAATCTATGACCCCATTAACCACATTCACACAGCCAGTATATGTCAAGTACTGAGCAATTCCTGTACTCCAAGGCCATCTTTTTGTCTACCCTACCAAGCAACTTCTAATTCTTTCTTTGCATTAAAGTACATCCCTTAGGGATCTGTACAAGACTCCTCTGTTACCTTTATTCAAATGAGTAGACATATTTTAAAGATTTATGTATTAATATATATATATACACATATGTGTGTATATGCATATATGTGTATACATATATACATACATATACATACACACAGTAATAAACAGAATTTGTAATTCAGATCATCCACTAATTCAAAATAGTCTCTATCCAGAACCGGTCAGATTTAGTGAGGATTCAACAAAATGCATCATGATTATCACCACTGAAGAGCAGTAATCTTAGGAGAAGGCCTGATACTTCTTTATTTTCTTACTCAGGAGTTACTAAAATGTTCTCATGAGCTAATCCATCCAATCTCATCTCAGTGACATACAATTTGCCCAGATGAGATGTATAACTAGCACCTGTTTTTGTCCAAAGATGACTATGGCACAGTCCTTTTCTAATCTCTGTGATGATGTTGCATAGTAATCTTTTTTTGTTTGTTTGTTTAGAAAGAAGCAAAATTTCATGCCAGCATTTCCATCAGATTGTACATGTTTCTAATCGATTAGTTATTGCCTTTCTTTCTATCACCCACATTTAGTAGAGTTCCTGGCTTACTGACTTTGGAAGAGCTATTTACTTCTGACATACTTTAAAGACATCACTCATTGGTCTCCTTCCTCCCTTTGCTATTCAATACAGTGAAATCTGACAAACGTTATTAAGGTGCCTCTTAAGCCTTCCTTCAAGAAGCTTACATTCTATGGGGTATATGCATATATATGCATACACATATACATATACACACAATATATACATAAACACATATAAATGTTGTACATATATACATGTATGGAAATATATATGGAAATACACACACAGAGACAAAAGAGAGATGCTGTAGTGCATGCCAGACTTGAACATGGGAAGATCTGGGTTTGAAACCTGCCTTAGCCACTTGCTTGTTGTGTGGCACTCAAAATCACTTAACCTCTCTGGACCTCAGATTCTTCATCTGTAAAATGAGGACTTTGACTCAAAGACCTCTAGGTTCTCTTCTGGATCTAAATTTATAACCCTAAGTAAATACAAGCTACCTAAAAAATTCATGACTCCATAAAGATATATGAGTGACATCCTTGTTTCCCAGGTGATTGAAGATGCTTTAGTTGAAGAGGCTTCATCCCAGATGCTTCGGACTATTTCTCCAAACATTTAGATCATATTTCCCTTAAATTGATCTTTAGTGAAACCTCCCCTACCATTCATATACTGACATTTAGTTTCCTTGTTTTGATTTTGTGGGAAATTCATCACGTGCATCATTTCTCTGAAGTTACAATGACTGAATCCCTTTCATGGAAATCAATAACAATTACTTTGATGTAGATTACATCCTGGAGCTTTTGGTAGAGAGGAGTGATTAAGGGCAGAATATCCTTCTTCTTGTTAGAATCAGCCAATCCAAGGATTATTGGGCACCTCACCACTGCTGCCCTCCTGCTTAAATGGGAGCCCTGGCGCTTGAGGCATGCCTGCACCCGCTTAACTTTGCCTTATTAGTTGGGGCATTTAATTAAACAAAAACAATCTTTCTGCCTGACCAGGGCAACTGCTGATGAGGAGAAAATTGATGGGAGATGAACAGTTAACAGCAGGATTCCTGGAAGAACAAGAAATAAAGCAGCCACAGTCAAACTGAAGACTATTGCAGTAGTATATTATATTTGGCATTTACTGCTGGGGCTAATAATGCATTCCTTACTTCTTGCCAGCAGTCAGGCTATTTTGTTATTTTAATTTTGGAGGCTTTTGTTTTGAACGCTGACAAAAACATCTTAATTTGGGACCCTTCTTAGGCAGCATATTTAATTGGGTTATTTTTTGTTATTATTATTATTTTTTAATTTGAATGCCTCCTTTCCACGAGAAGAGCAGGGACCAGGTATCAAAACACCAAAATGCCAACTTCTCCAGCTCCACCTGGCTTTTTCCAGGTATTTAAAATTCTATCGCTGTTTCCATGAGCCACAGACAGTGGGTTATTTTTCACGGACAGACAGTGCATTCTTCTCTTGGGGTTTTATGGACAGACTGTATAAAATGATAACACAATGAATGGGGCACCTGCTATACTAGATCAAGGGCTTAAATCAGCTATTTGGGACAGAAACTCAATGCGGTAGAGCATGCTTCAAAGAGGTCCCAGCAATAACTTGGAATTTCAGTATCTTTTGGGATGAATTCACAGAGTAGGTTAGCCACATTGTGATAGTAAATTAAAGCAATGGCGAGGAAGACTTTAATAATATGGGCTCAGATGGTACCCTGTATCGAAACTCTACATCAGTGATAACTCTGCATCAAGATGTGACATGGAAATGTGGTCCACATTTAAGCCAATGGGAGTGGAGCTATTGAGAGAAGTACAACAAAGCTGGTGTTGGATATCTTTCTAGGTCCTTTACAGCTCTCAGAGGGAAGGCTGTGTGTTGCTTGATTCAGCCCTTCTTACCTACTTTCTCCTCTCAAAAAAATAAGTCTTACTGATTATCAAGAGGGGAGAAAGAGCTATTTTAAAAATTGCTTTCTAATTAACCTTCACCTTTTCATAGCCATTGATGTTCTCTTTTTGTTAAAAACCAAAGTAAACAAACAAATGAAAAGCCCCCTATCCAAAGTACCTGTTGTGGAAAAATAGCCTAAACTTCAATGATTTCTTAACTTCCATGGTGGAATGTGGAGAAATATCTATTTGGGTTTAATGATCCAGAAAATCAAGAATTACCCCCAGTTTGCCAATGGAGGCAATTCTTATCAGTTTGAAATTCCATTTAATGGGAAAATTTTGCTCAGAATGAATTTTTATGCATAGCCGTTAGTGCAGACTTAGGTTTTGGGCTACCCAGGTGGGGTTTGTGATGGAGATCAGTTTTCTCCGGGGATGTCTCATCTTGAAATTGAGTCAATAACTACTAAGCAGAGCCATTTTAGATTCAGTCTTTTTATTTATGCCATTCTATTACAAATTATTATTAGCATGTAATTACCCAACGGGTAATTCAAGAAAGGGGGTAAGGTGCTGAGCTGGATCCTGAGTAGTACAAAGAAGGAATCTCCTGAAATTGTCACATTATTTAGCTTTGCACTGCATATTTCCAGTGGGCTGAAGCAAAAAAATACACATTTTACATAGTTAGAATTTCAAATAGTAAGAATTCCGATACTTGTGACCACTTCAGGGGATTCATTGTTTGCACTAATTGGGACCTAGAGGTAATAACAGAGGAAGTTTTATATTGTGTAAAGGTTAATGCAGCACATACAGAGTGTGATGAAAACTCCTACAGGCATGTGTCTTTTTATTTCCAGACTAACATCCTGTTGTGTACACTGTAAGTGCTCACTACATGCCTGTTACATCTCATTTCCAAGGAGCTGAGTGGTGGGAGCAACAGGATCTCCCTCCTGGAATGCAGCCCTCTTCCCACCTTTCCTTGCTCCATGTGTCCAGGGTGTTCACCATTAGCCCCTCCTGAAGAGCAGGGAGATGTCCCTCAAAGTCCCTTCACCACTTTGTGCAAGATCCTCATGTAAGCCATTTTGCAGAATGGTACTTGATTGAATCCCAAGTTAAGCATTCTATCTTAGGTTTTGCCATTTCCAAAATTAAGAGGAATATCTTTGGACAAAGTTTTTTTTTGTGGGGGAGGAAACAGCTAATGCATCTAGGAAGCCTCTTTCCCCTTGCTTCTGAAGACACTTGCATGGAGTTCTGCATCTGCAGTGACTGACGCTAAGGGTTTGAATAAAATCCTCAAACTACAAGTGTGAGTTTCCCTGCTCTCTTGAAGGTAGTTCAATCAGGTAGTGAAGACTTTTCAGTGAGACCCTGCAGCTCTTATAATTTTTAAACAACATAAAGGAGTTAGGAAACAAAGAGAGACGCTGCTTTATCAGTGACTGGAAGAAGGATGGAAGAAGATTTAAGAGCTCAAAAATTGGAGATGAAAACAATTGCTGAACCATGTTATAACAGGTAGAGGAAGGAATTAGGACAATGGCAGAGTAATTCGGTTTCTTAACACTCATTTTTTTTTCTATTTTATATCCTCTTCTGTGTCCCTAAACCACTTGGGTACTTTCTGTTTTCTTGTTTTTATGGTCAGTGCCCAGGGACCATGATATTGCCTCTGTATTCCACGCAAACACCACTGCCACAGAGGAAGGAGGACGATTATATTACAGCCTGCTTATCTTTCTTGGAGAATTTTTATTGAGAAACTCAAATTTTGAAATTGGAATAGCAAAGAAGTTATAGCTTAAATAAAGTCTCCTGGTATTTACTGCTCCCTTAATAGAACTATGATTTACTCATCATTAAGTTCAATGGGTTACTGTGGTCAAAGAGAAGCATGATGCCGTTTAGTTATGCTCTGTGTGCCAGGTCATAGGATAAGAGAGGTAGAGGCAGGAGAGGTCATCTAGTTCAACTGTCTCATTTTACAGGTGGTGAAACTGAGGACTGCAAGAGAGAGTGACTTGGTCAAGATCACAGCATCTCAGATCTATTCCCTTCTCTTCACATGCAAGACCTCTTTTCTGGGTTTAGGAAACCTCTTGCCTGGAGCATCTCTGAAATGTTTTTCAAGATTCTAGGCTCTTCTCTTTCCAATTCATCTTGCATATGGCCACCAAGTTGATATTACTAAGAAAACACATCTCTATCACTGCCATACTCAATAATCTTCATTGACTCCCTAATATCTTCAGAATAACATTCAAACTCCTCTGCCTGACACCTGAAGGCCTTCACAGTATGGCTTCCACCTCCTTTCCCAGTTTCATTTCATGTTACTCTCCTTCATGTACTCTCCACTAAGTCAAACGGGCCTGAGAGTTGTTCTCTGTGTAAAACATTATAACTTTGCCTCAAAAGGTTTGCTCAGGTAGTCTCTCATGTTTGCAATGCACATTTTACCATCATCTCTTAGAATTCCTGACTTCCTTGGGCGGTCAGGTAGCACAGCAAGTAAGAGCGCCGGTTCCAGTGTTGGGATGACGTGGGGATCGAATCCGGGCTCAGATACTTAGCACCCACCCAGAAACACCTGGCCGTGTAACCTTGAGCAAGTTACTTAACCCCAATTGCTTTAAAAAAAAAAAGAATTCCTGACTTCCCTGGAACCCAGCACAATCGCCACTTCCACCACCACCATCATCTTTAGCAGTTAGATAACACTTTAAGGTAGCAAAAAGCTGTTTGCAAAATACTATCTCATGTTAGAACAACTTTGGGGGTAGGTGCTACTAACCTTCTCATTTTATAGATGAGGAAACTGAGGCAGACAGTGGTTAAGTGACTTGCCTAGGGTCACATAGCTAATAAATATCTGAGTTTGGATTTGAATACAAGTCAGTAAACATTTATTAAGTGCTTACTGCATACCAGACAGCTATTCTCTGTACTAGGGATACAAAGAGAGTCAAACAAATCAACTTGTCAGTTGACAGGCAACAGGATAGAAATAGACATGGGGATTTTCCTCACCGAGTTACCCGAAAGATTCTCTCTCTCCCCTCCTACCAATTTTTTTTTTTGCCATTTTGGACCTTGAATCACTGAAAAAATAATTTTGTGAAGACAAACTAGGGGTTTTGGTGAAAGGATCATTGAATAGGGTTATTTCTATTGTAATAGTTTGAAGGAATCTTAAATAAGTTTGATTTTGAGAAAACTTTCTGTTCGATTTGGAATTAGGGTAAATGTAGGAATTAAGGTTAGATAGCTGGACTTGGAGTAAGAAGACCCGAGTTTGAATCCATGCTCAGACACTTACTAGATATGTGATCTTGGATAAATCACTTAAATGTCATTAGCCTCAGTTTCTTCATCATTAAAATGTAGGTAATAACAGAACTGACCTTGCAGGATTGTTGTAAGGTTCAAATGAAGTAATATCTGCAAAATACTTTGTGAAAATTAAAGTTTTATATAAATGTAAGCTACTATTAACTATTATTATTGATTTATAAATATAAGATATTTGTTGGAAAAGAGCTTATAGGACACTATTTTGCTCTAACAAATCAATGGCTTTTTACAATCAACAAATAATGATCACAGTGAAATCTCATATTCTCTAAATTTTTCATGCAATTGTATAATAATAAAGATGTGGTCCATTGTTGAATAGCACTTGTAATGACCTGCTTGTATGTAATGATGATGATGATGATGATCAGTGGAATTTCTATGGCAATTTCTTCCCTGAAAAGTCCTTTATCTACACAACATGCTTTGCTCCTCAAAACCACCTTGTTGAATTCAGTACTACACAAAATTGAAGCTCAGACTTCCTCAGTCACATGGCAAGTAAGTGTCAGAGATAGGATTTGAGCCCAGGTCTCTCCTAATTTCAGTCATACCTAGGCCTCTTGCCTTAGACCATATTATCTCTCAACATGTACCCAGTGTATATTCACACCTAAAAATCTATCTTCTTCCATGTATTGTGTCTGACCCTTGTGGATGCTTAAAAGATACTGAAAGCCTGTTATTCCTCCAATGAACATATTTGGCTTCCATTAAAATATTTATGAAAGGAGCTTCTCATGGACTATTCTAACTAGTTAGACTTTCAATGTTTAATCAGCCCGACCCCTTATATGCTCCTGGTCAGGCTTATTTACCTTTGTTATTGATATTTTTGAATTCCTAATGGTATTATTTGTTTCATTACTTTACCTTCTTTTGGTTTTGTTATTTTTTGGTAGCCCTTTCATGGCATCATTTCAAGTTGAAAACAGACTGGGAACCTTGCTGGTTACTAGTTTCTGAGTGTAATTAATGGCAAAATTAATTTTACCCCCATCACACAACCTAATTTACTCTTTACTCTATTTATCAGGTTATACTTAGTGTTGGCTAATGGCTTGATTTTAGGCAATTAAGTGGTGAAATATTTCATGGGTTTTCTCTGTTGACAGTTTATTCTAACAGAGATCACCTTGATCTATAGATAATGTAGTAGATTTGCCCTGCAAAGCTGGTCCTATTGACTCCCCCTCAGACTGCAAAATGAAAGCCTGACCTATGCCTTTGTGACATTTTTGGATTCATTGGCCATCCCTTATCGACATAGAATGAGTGCTGTGGCTTCCTATAAAAACTACCTCCCATTGACTAAGCCCCTTTCCACTCTCATGCTATGCTTACCTTTCTTGGGGATCTCCCCTCATTATCACAATTTGCAACCACCAACAAAAATGTCACCAAGTCCCTCGTGGATCCACCCCCCCCCCTGTCAACATAAACAATGACAAGTGGCTTTAATGGATGGCTCACCTTCATTTAATGCTTTACATTTATTTTCATCCTATTCAGGCTGGGAAGGGGAAAAACAGGGGAAGCCTCTTTTCTCCCTTAATAGAACATGCAGTTTCCCACAGGCTATAGATTAATACTTAAATACAAAGTAATTAGGTGGGTGATTGAGTTACTCAGGCAGAAATTGGATTGAAGAGAAAACAATTTTTTAAAAAAATGTCTCATTGTTCTTTGTTGTCCATTTGCTACTTTTTTAAATCAAGAAATGTTGCCATTTTTAGAGAATATAGCTGCTGTCTGTCCGTATCCACACACAAAAACATAAGCCTCTCTGTAATGGGAGTTTTAGGCAGTGGCTTGCATTGTAAATGTTGTCGTCAAGTAAGCAAAGATTGGAATGTTTCCTGTAAATCCTGTACTAGGTTAATTCAGAATTTAGCCTTGTTTGATTCGACTGAAAACTTCAGCTATAGAAAAATGGATTATTTGGGTTTTAAAAAAGTCAGAGATTGTGTTTTGGCCCCTGGGAAACTATGTATTATTTGACAATATCTCTGAGAACATGATGATTTTTCCTCCTCAAAGGCCCAGAACTCCAGACAGTATAGAACTATATTAACTTTTTTTCAGTTCATTCATTATATATAAATTGAAAACAACATACACAACTTCCCAAATTTAATCACAGGAGAGCACTGTGGACTAGTTGCCAATCCTATTTATTAGTGATGGTTATCAGTCATAGGCTTGTTGTTGTTTGTTTTTAAGGAAAGCCAATGATGTCACAGAGTGATGTCTTGACTTATCCATTATGAGTATGCCCTGTGCCCAACACAAAAGGGTGCTTGGGGGCAGGGGTAATGTCAAGCTCTCGCTGGCTCTCAAAAAGCTGGCTCCATATTTTTCTGAGCTCAACACCATTTGTGGATGGCAGTATTCATTTCATTAATCTAAGGATAGAAGTTATGGAGATTTATCCAGCAGGATTTCCTCTGGCTCCGCCCTTGTCTTACTAAAGAAATAATTTCTTTTGCCTGTTATATTTTAAGGGAAATCATATACATCGTCACCAATTATATCTAATTCTTTAAAATATGTGTGCATAAATATATGTGAACATAGATATAGACCCATGCATATGTAAACATAGAAGCTATATTATGTTATATGTGTATATATACACACACACATATCAACCTATTAAAGAACTGCATATAGTTGACTTCTACATGTATAGACACACGTCTACACACACCTGTAATTTTGTACGTGTGTACAGGTCTCATATACACACACATACATACACACATACATAGGTGTGTGTGAATTGAGTGGGAAGAAAAAGTGATAGAATAAAAAGAAAAGAATAAAACCAAGTACACTTAAGCATCCACTGTGAGCGCCACAAGGTTTTCTCCGAGCCCAGACAGCCAGACACCCTCCTTTATCTGTAGCACGCCACATCCTAGGGTCTCAAAGAGACACAGCCCTGGTGCCTGGCAGATACAAGCATTTCCCTCCAGCTGGAGGACAATGGGGGGAGGGACAGAGACAGAGAGAGAGAGGGAGAGAGAGACAGAGAGAGAGAGAGAGAGAGAGAGAGAGAGAGAGAGAGAGACAGACAGACAGACAGACAGACAGCAGACAGAGACACAGAGAGAGACAGAAAGACAGAGAGAGAGAGACAGAGAGAGATGGAGACAGAGAGGGAGACAGAGAGGCAGAGAGAGAGGGAGAGAGAGACAGAGAGAGGAGAGTCAGGAGAGAGAGAGGCAGAGAGAGAGAGACAGAGAGAGAGAGAGAGA
>NW_027185759.1:19268488-19278367 GCF_028583685.1 Petaurus breviceps papuanus
AGAGAGAGAGAGAGAGAGAGAGAGAGAGAGAGAGAGAGAGAGAGACAAAGAGAGAGAGAGAGAGAGATTTAGCTCATTTTTAATTTTTTACACCTAGGCTGGATACTGGAGACCCTAGCTGGCTCCTGCTCCTGTTCTTTCTGTCCCAATTCCCCGCGCCCCTCCCCCCCTCCTTGATTCTATTGGTTGCTCTTATCTGAACACGCCTCCTGCATCCCTCCAGGCAGCCCTGGACTACACCTCTTATCCCACTCAGACCAAAGAATACATTCTTATTATTAAAATCTGATTACAGGAAAGTAGATGGGGAAAAAATTTAGGCTGGCTCTATGTCAATCATCCTCTTGGGTCTATACTTGCCTTGTTTCCTCTTGAAAGGCCCCAAAAGGTGACTGCATCTCATATGTTCCTTCTAACCCCACCTACTCTAACTCTTGTGGCAACCTCAGGGAATCTATAGCTTTGGAGAAAAGATTGACTGGAGGTATTCTTATTACCTAAATAATGACTTTCACTTTACTATTGGAGATATAATCATGGGTAAGGATTAATAAGAATTGGAAGAAGTTGTAGTCTATTGTAGCAGGTAAATGTTTAGACTTAAGGGCGGGGAAAGACTTTTGTAACTGATGGTATGGAATGAGCATTTGTTAAACACCCTCTCTGTACAACATCATACTCATTCATCATGGCACCTGTGATTCTTGAGGGCATGAAAAAAAGTTTTTGTCTTTGTATTCCCAGCACCCAGCACAGTGCCAAGCAAACAGGTGGCTCTAAGACAAGGTCTATTGAATTGAATTTACCTTGAGCTTTGAGACACTTTAACTGTGTTCAAAGGAGTGTCTTGTAATTGTCCATTACAAGAGGAGAATAGCTCTAGATCAATCTACGATGACTTAGGTAACCTGTTTTTTTGCATCAGATCAAAATTGGTGAGAAGAGGGAATCACCAAAGTCTTATTCTGTTCTCGTAAATGACTTCTGCCGTCATAGAACTGGAAGGTCGACAGCCATCTTCTCCCCATCTTCAGGCTCTTATTTCTGCCTTAGAATGCTGTTTGATTTTCATGTGAGGAGGTGACAGAGCCCCTCCCCCAGGTCAATTTTGCCTTATATATAAAGCTGGTCATCTGAGGGAATGAACTGATGTTGAATTTTAGCAAAAGAACATTAAGCCATAAGACCACACATTTAGAGCTGAGAAGGACCTTAGAGGTCATCAAATCCAACCTCCCTACTTTACAAATGAGGGAACAAGGCCAGATAGGTTAAATGGCTTGCACAAAGTCAAACAGACACTAAAATGTCTGCCCAGAGATGCAGCCCAAACTCTCCTAGCTTTCTAGTTCAGTGCTTTATCTACCACAATACACTTAATCATGGATTCCTCTGGCTCTTACATCAAAATTCCATATAACCTATGGCCTATGGTTGATAACACATTTACGGCTTGTTCTTTCTTATAGATAAGGAGATGGTTTAAGGCAGGGGTGAGGAATCTGCAGACTCAAGGCCCCATGTGGCCTTCTATGTCCATGGGTGGTCTTTTAAAATTTTTTTTTCCTTTTCGAAGGAGGAATGCAGGGCAATTGGGGTTAAGTGACTTGCCCAAGGTCACATGGCTCGTAAGTGTTAAGTGTCTGAGGCCAGATTTGAACTCAGATCCTCCTGACTCCAGAACCAGTACTCTTTTCACTGTGCCACCTAGCCACCCCAGGTACAGTCTTTTGACTGAGTCCAAGTTTTACAGAACAAATCTTTTTGTTAAGGGGATTTGTTCTATGTAATTTGTCAAAGGGCTTCAACTGAGGACCTAGAAGGCTACATGTGGCCTCAAGGACAAAGGTTCCCCACCCAAGGTTTAGGGTCCTTCAAAAACTGTCCAGTAGCATGATGATTATCTTACAAACATGACTTTAAATATGGATTCTTCATCTATTATGGCTTTTTGACAACCTGATGAGGCCCAAAGACCTATCATCAGGATATTGTGTTAAAATGCACTAAATAAAATACGTAGGTTACAAAGGAAATCAATTTTATTGAAATGCAATTGTGAAACTACTCTTTAAAAATTAGTTTTATGGACCCAAGTTTAGAAATTCCTGACATAAAGTATGAGACCATAGCTTTAGCCTATATGAACTAAAGTCTTGCTTCAACCCACACAGCAGGATGTGTAGATGACCTTTCATTCCTGGAGCTTTTACCAGCAGAACTCAAGGTCATCTGAAGGCTTTCCCAGACTGGAAAAGTTTTGATCGTGGTTCCAGTTATGGATTTCATGTCTTTTGCCCAAAGTCCAGCCTGGATAAACCTGAGAGACTTATCACTGGTTTGGTGGTGAAGTAACGAATGCTCTAGCTTTGGTAACTTAGAGAAAGACTTTCAAAATACTGAATGGATTATGAACTATATTGGTGCAGCTTGTTTCCACTTTGATGAAATTAATAATCCTTGAAGTTCTTGCATATTTAATGACTGTTTCCTAAGCCAGGACAAGTCAAAGCTATCCCCAGTTCTCTTTAATCTCAATGTCTTAATTATGAGACTACCACCAATCCATCCTGTGTCTTGTTTGTATATGGTTGTTTACATATTACATATATTATATGTATATATACATAATATTACATATATTACATATACTCCTACATTAGACTGTCAGCTCCATGAGAGCAGGGACTATCTTTTGCCTTTCTCTGTATTCTGGTGCTTAGCACAGTGTCTGATATATAGAAGAAGATTCATAAATGCTAGACTTTCTGAATATTTAAGGAAGGTGTTGAATTTTTCAATTGCTATCTGATGGTATCATAATTTCTATGTCATGTCTATGTTCTCCTTGACGTTGGGCACAGAATCCAAATTCCGAGTTTTATGTTGGTGTAAAGTCAATCACAAGCAGCTTTCCAGAGGACTGGCTCTGATTACATAGTGTAGTGAACTCTCTATTTATTCAGCAGTAAATTAAGGCAAAACATTGACAGAAATCAAAGCACAGCATCCACAATGTTGGGATATAACAGTTTATCAATAAAATGGCCACATAGTTTTCTCCAAAGTGGTCACATGGTTTTAAGCAAAAGATACAATCATTTCGTAACTCAGTAATTTACTAAGTTCTTAATTCAATCATCCTTAAGGAGGTTTGTCTCTGTAATAGACACAAAGAACAAAGGTCAAAGTTCTCCACCCCTAGGTCACAATAAATCATGATCTTTTCAGCATCAGGTACCCAAGAAGAGATCTTTTCATCTCAAGGCTGTCTCTCAGCTGCCATGGTTCCTCTTCCATGGTACCAGCTCCTGCCCAAATCTACAAAACTGTCACCTGGGTTCAAAGGCAGGCAGCTCCCAGTTCCTTGTCCAGTTATTCACCCAGTTCCTTGTGCAGTTCCTGTTCCATATTGAAGCTCACAGTGTCCAGTCCATCTCAAGTCCTTCACAGTTTCTGTTCCTGGGAAGACAAAGTTTAACAGAGCCACAATAGCATTAATTCACATTGCCTGCGCCATTATCAATTCACTATCTGCCTGTGAAATTAACAGGGACCCCCAAACAAGGTCAAAGAGGTCAACACAAATCATCAACATAGAAATCAACACAGATTCACAAACAACATCTGAGAACTCAACACAAATCATCAGTACAGTCCCAGGACCTCCAAAACCCTCCTCTAGGACTTCCATAAACAGACAATCAGAAAATCTTCTTTCAGGTCTTCCAGCAAGGTCCAAGGGCTTCTGTACAAAGTATCGCAACCAAACATCAACACAGACAGAACAAAGAGGGTGCCGGGACACCACAAGTTTTCTCCTTCTCCACCATAAGAGCTCCCCTGTCAGTTCTGCACCCTCCAGCCTGGGCCTCTCCTTATATATGGTCATTAGCTCCTCCCCTTCCTGTTTCAGGAGTTCACAAAGTTCTAGGGTTCACAAGTTGTGGGATTCACAAGTTCTGGATCTTTATAGTTAATACAATCATGAACTGAAACAAGGTGTTAACTACTTCTTTGCTTGCCATTACAGTTGGGAGCTGATATTTTGCTAAACCAAAAGAAAGTATAATGAAAACATTTCAAGTTGATAATAGGTGGAATCTATAGTGGATATATTATTAGATTATCGAGGAGTGATCAAAGAATATTGTGAAACATTGAAGGAGTTTCCCTAAATTTCAAGTGGCAGTAGGTTGTAAATTCATCAATGATAAGGATTGTGCCATTTTTTTCCTTCTTTGTTTCTGAATTGGAGAAGGCAAAGTCTGTGAAAAAGGAAAGCCATTAGAAGTCTATTACAATGGTCTGGGTTGGAAATGATGGAAGACCTGAGCTATAGGGATGGACATATGGAGGGGGCAGGTAGTGCTTCTTAAACTTTTTCTACACATGGCTCCTTTAGCACTTCTTAAATAGTCTAGGAAATACTGCATGACTTGGTAGCTGAGTGTGTAGGGAGGGGAGTGGAGGGCAGGAAGAATCAAGGATGAATCAGAGGTTGCAGAGGACACTGGTCTTCTCCACAGAAAAAAGGATATTTGGAAAAAGGATGGGTTTGAAGCACATATATCCGATCCCTTTGGATGCATTGAGTTTGAGATTCCTTCAAAACCTCACATGAAGATATCCAGAAAGTAATGGATGGTGCCAAACTGGTGCTGGAGAGAGAGAGAACGCCTAGCTCCTTAGCTTGTGGAGCCATTGATAGAGCTGATTTTTTTAACCCAAGGGAATTAAAAAAATAATTTTATTTTTTATTCTGAACTTAATAAATGCTAATTATTATGAAATTTTCCATATAAAAAAGACAATGGTTTATGAACTATGAATCTCTATTACAAATAGATTTCTTAAAAATATAAAATCAACATGTGCAAAGTCATATGGCTTATCTGTGTATCCCTCTGGATTTCTTTCCATTCTGTGTTTTCTTAAATACTTCAACACCATATTTTCTTTCTTTTATTCTTTTTTGGCACCACTATTACCTTTTTCATCTTCCTTCTAAGTCCCAAACACCTAAATGAAAAATATTCTTCAGTGTGACACAAAAGCAATAAAGCAAAAAAAAAATCCATTTTGCATTGTGTCCATCACCAATCTATCAGGAGGTGAACCCATGAGAATTGATCTGATTTCTGTTCCTAAGAAGGAGATTTAAAGTGAGAAGAGATCCCAAGGACAGAGGCTTGAGGTGGGAGGAATTTACAGTTAATCAAAGAGACAGGTATGATGATAAAACAAAGGAGAAAGAGAATACGTTGTCACAAGGGCAGAAAATGAACTGAGAGAGCAATGTGACGAAAGGGAGAAAAGGGTCACCAGGTAGGTAGGTAGGTGACAGCTTCAAAAGCTACAGAGAAGTCAAGGAATAAAGATTCAGAAAAAGCCTGGACACTCTATATGTTAGTAAGAGAAAGTATTTGAGGTTTATAGGAGGAATGTTTGGTAGCTACTGTCCTAACTGTCGTATTAATAAACATCTTTGGCTAGTGTTATGTCTATTGACTGGATGTCAATGGGAAATACACCAATGTGGGCTTCAGAGTTATAGAGCACTAGATTATTATATTCATATGATATTAGTTATATATTACTAATATAATACTACATAGTATTAGTATACCCAGAGTGTATCTTAGAACCTGAGGTCTGGGGACCTGACCTTTTTATTTTATGAACAAGGCTCAGAGATGCATTGTGACTTGGCCAAGCTTACACAGATAGTTCCTTGAGACATTTATTTTCCAGGAAAAAAACCATTCTTAATGTAATACATCTGAGGATAAAAGTTGTACCCTTGGTAAGCTGGGACATTTATTTAGTAGATGTCAAGCTCTTTTGCTTGAAGAATAAATCATATGTATGTACATTTCCATTATCCTGTTTAATCTTTAAAAGCCAGATGGAAGTCTGCAGACATCTCACTCAGAAGTAATGACCTTTCAGTCTGCAAAAGTAGCAGTCTAATGGCTAATGCTAGTTTGAAACTCATGTTGCCTTATCCCAATGTCACAGTCCAATGCTCATCTCCCTCAAGTTTTCTTACCATAAAGATGCAGTTAAATAATTACATTCATTGTCTAGAGAATAGAGTTTATACTTCTGTGGGGTCAGTTATACTGCCAGACATAGCAACCTTGCCGAGGACAGTCCCTTAGAATTAATTGAGAAGAAAAGACATTTTAGTATCTTGCATGGAGTTGTGCATCTAGTACGTGTTCAATAAATATTTATAAAGTTGATTCATTTAAAAATAAAAACCAAACTCTAGCTTTAGAAGCATTAACCATTTAAAACACACTGGATCTCCTTTGTATTGGTGATTTTAAGGGACAGGGCTGATATATCCTTTCTATTTATGCTAAAAACAACTTTAGTGTATACTTGGGTGCATGTTTTGAGGATCATGGCTAGGCAGCCAAGTGGTGTAGTTCATGGACACTGGACCTAGAGTCAGAAAGAGCTGCTTGCAAATCTGACATAAGAAGCTTACTATGTGTCCCCTTGGGCAAGTCTCCACCTCTGTCTGTCTCACTGTCTTCACTTGTAAAATGACATAATAATAGTATTGAATTCCCAGATTGTTGTTAGGATCAAATGAGATATTTGTAGAGAGCTCAGCACAGTTTATTTCCTCTCCTTCGCCTTTTTGGCATCTGATGAGATAATTATGAACCTGGTCTCAAGATTATGTGCCTAGATGGTCGTTCTCACTAAGACAACTGACCCAGTATTTGAACTCTTTCCTGAGTGCTCAACATAGTGATAGGAAACCTTTTAGGAAGCTGGACTGTGTCCAGAATGATTCATGCCACGTGAGTCAGTCGATAGAATGTGGGATGTTGGAATAGAGGAGAGCAGAATTAGAGGAGATAGGACAGGCATCTTGAAGCATTTGATAAACTCTCATGAGAAAGAGACTTTAGATTTAATCTTCTTGGTCCCAGGCTGAATTAGATGGGAGGTGAAAATTGCAAAGAGCCAAATCAAATTAGAATATCCTACAAGTGGATTGTATTGCTTTGGGAAGTCAGTAGGTTTCACATCATTGACTATCTTGAAATAATCTTGGGGTATGTTGAGGCAATTATTTTTCAGGTATCAGTTATATTCAATGAGAGCTCTAGGCCCTTCTGATTCAGAAATTCTATGATTTTATGATAGCCATTGTATGTGATTCTCTCTAATTAAAATGCCTCTCTAAACATCTTGATTTCTATTCTTCAGACTTGTAATAACCACTTCATTCTTCTTGTTAACTCCTATGTATAGATTGATCTTTCAATAATTTTTGCCACTCAATTTATCCAGAACATCCCATCAATAAGTAGATAGGAGGAGTTTGGGTTTATTTTGCTGGGCTTTGCTTTCCCGTAAATAAGTGGCCACCTACCCCGCTTCAGCATACAGTGAAAAGGGCAGTGGCAGATCTATGTCACTGTATGACAACCAGTAATTTCCATGAGATATTCTCCACTTTAGGATTGTTTCATGTGTGACTCTCTGAAGAAAGAAGTTGAGGATCACCCAAAGAATAAGAAAGAAGCACATAGAGGGGGCGAGTGTGAATAGAAGATAAGGAATTCAATACAATCCAACAGACATTTATTCACAGCCTTTGCTATTCTAGGCAGTGTGAGATAGTGGATAGAAAGGAGGTTTCAGAATCAGGAAGACTTGGGTTAAGTCCTGTCTCTGCTCCGTAATGATTGTGTGACCCTGGGCAAGTCCATTCAGATTTGGGGCAAATCTAAGTTTCTAAGCTGCAGAGCAGGTACTGGTTAGAATTGTGGAAGGAGTTTCCTCAATCGGAGTTCCCTATATCAATGAAATTGCAGGATGTGGTCTGAAAATAATTTTAAAAGTGCAAAACCTGATCCTAGGTGCTGAGGATACAAAGGCAGAAGTGAAGTCAGGTCCCAGTTAGTGCAAATAATGAATCCTGCTGCAGTTGTCCATGTATTTTAATTCACATTGTCTGAAATTATAATTATATAAAATATGATGATTTATTCCAGTCCAATGGCTACATGCAGTGTGAAGTTGAAACAAGGCTACCACTTCAAGGGATTCACTAGTTACTCTTATCCAGGCCTACAAGTAGTCATCTTCTGCCTTTGAGAACAATGATACAGTGGAAAGATTACTGAATTTAGCCTTGGAGAACCTAATCCAAATCCTGTCTCTGCCACAAGTTGCCTAGATGACCTTGGCTTTGTCCCTTCATTAGACCTCAGCTTCCTCATCTGTAAAATGAGGAGGTTGTGTTTGCTACCTACAAAGGACCCTTCCAACTTGAAATCACTAAACCTAAAGTCCTTTGATGCTATATTTTCTTGGGAACTGAGTATGAGAAGTGGTAAATGGAATATCAATGGGGAAATGTATGACTAGGAAAAAAAATTGATCTATTCTGTAGTAACAGGTACAGAGTTGACCTTGGAGTCGGGAAAACCTGGATTCAGGTCCTAACTCTGAAACACGCTGACTGTGTAGTTGTTAACCAATCACATAAACTCTCAGCAACTCTCCTCTTAATGGTTGGCAATAAGGGAAAACTGATGGATCATCTGTAGGCTACATTAGTATCCATACGAAACCAACATCTAATACTGTCAACCTCAAAAGAACCAAGGAGCCCCTAATCCATGAAAAGGAATCCTTCAGGTTGCATATTGACTTGGTTTTAAAATGTATTATTATCTACATTTTATTGTCTTTCATTTATTGTGTTAATTATTTCCCAATTTCATTTTAAACTGGTCTAGACTCAGAAGTTTTATGGGCCACATGCAGCATTTTTGACCCTTCTGATCTAAAAGAAGGCTTCTGGCATATTGGCTGTTGTTCAGAAGGTCAAGAGTAAGAGTTATGTCAGATGAGGAGTCATGAATGGATAGGGGTCTGCATTGTGGGAGCTAATACCCATATCACTGATAATGCAAATCCATCAAAGAACTGAAGTAAGGAAAGCTTGAGGGAAGTCCAGAAAAGCTGAGTGGAAGCATCTTCACATGGCCTATGATGGTAAAGTAAGAGAATCAGAAGTGTCATATCTTAAGTTGAAACATGAGGGATGCCTCAAACCTCCCAACATGTAGTTTACTACTTTATATGGAGCAGGCATCTTGTGATTGTTGAATATGTTAGCAACACATTGATCTTGAATTTATTTTCCTGAATTCTCTGTCAGACTCTACCAACACTGCTCCAGAAAGAGATTTTGCCATGTAGGAAATTCTTAGAATCTTATAAGCAAATGGCCAACAGAAGACTGTAGTTGCTGAATTTCTCTTAATAAAAGACACAATAGAGAGATGTAATGAGGGTTACTTGCAAGTACATAGACTTCAGGGATAATTACTAGCTCAGTACAAATGTGCAAATCTATAAAAATAACTAATACATGTGGTTTAAAGATATCCTTATATCTTTACATCAATATAAAGGTGCCTGAAGACAGAGACCACATCAATAGTTAGGGGGCTGTTTGCTTGACACATTCATGTTTATAACATGACAACAGCTGTGCTTTTGTCCAGGGGTATGAACAGATTTTTTTCCTATAATGTTCCTCAGTGGTACCTCACCAGAAGCAAAGATTAGCTGAGATGAGACTCTAGTAGGGCAAATGAGACTAGATGGGGCCTTTGGCTCCATCAAACTTGTTTGACAAAATTATTATGAGAAGGGCGGGATTTATTGAGGTCTCTTTTGACCTTGTAATTCTAAGCATGGATGTATTAGGAGAGTAGCAGAGCCGGCTTTCTAAAAATGGCATTAGATAGAAGATAAAGAGTCAGTAAAAACAAAGTTTTAATTCCCCTCTACACACACACACACACACACACACACACACACACACACACACAC
>NW_027185759.1:19278377-19285920 GCF_028583685.1 Petaurus breviceps papuanus
ACACACACACACACACACACACACACACACACACACACACACACCCCACACATCCCTCTATCACCATATGGTTCTGCTCTTCTCCCCTTTGCTCAATCTTGTCCCTATGTTCCTCAGTTGAGGAAACTTACAGAAATACTCCAGTCATACCATCCCTTCTCTATCATGGGGTTGTATTTTGGGATACTGGTAGTTTAACCTTCTTAAAAGATACGTCAAGTCAATAATTTAGGTCAAGTCAACAAGCATTTATTAAACACCTACTACATACCTACTATGTTGAGTTAACCAAAACCAAAGCACAATCTAGAGTTTAGATTTAGGAACTGCAATCTAAATTTTAAACCTGAATCAAGATCTTGGTTACATAACCTTTAAATTTTTTTTTAAAGTCTATCTCACAGAGACCTAGCACTTGATGCAGTGAATTCAAAGATATCTTGCCTTTGTGAGGGAGATGAATGGTTTTGAGAATCACTGAGGCAAGGACATGGCCATGTCCTCTGGATCTTACTGGTGCGAGTGCTGTACAAACTCTTAATTCTGCTGCTACCCCAATTCAGGTAGTACAATGATGTGGATTAAGCCACCACTTTTTAGAAAAAGGTTTCTCAAGGATATCCATAGGAGATTTTGTTGGAAGCCAGTTGGGAATCTAGGACAGAAAGTTTGAATTTAACAAGACTTTCAGGTTCTGGGGTCTTTGATCAAGAAGAGAAAAGCAGTGTGGCACACTGGAGAAAGTTCTGGCTTTGGATTCAGGGTCCCAGGGTCCAGGAACCTTGTCACTTTACTAGCTGTCCAACCCTGGGCAAGTCACTTCTCCTCCACAGACCTCAGTTTCTATGATGAAAGTGTAGGACTAGGTGACCTCCAATGTCCTTACCCCCTCCATGTTTGATCCTCCGATCTATGCCTTCATTAATATTTTTGAAATATGCTTTGTATTCCAGCATTCCCAAGCACTGAGGAGACTAGGCTAGTGATGGATGATTCCATCAGTAGGTGTCAAAGCCAGCACTTGAATCCAGGCCTTCATATTTGCAAGAGTGGTTCTCTGTACACTCTGCTAAACTGACTTTCATGGAAGCCTTAAAGTGCTGTATGATTCCCATCAATCATATTCAACAGGCTTATTAGAGACCAGACTTGACACTGACTTCTACACATTTCACTTATGTACCCCAGTTATTTAATTTTGTATCCATTTATGGAATGATGACCATGTACCCACATCAGTCTCATTTGTGTAGGTGAGCAGGATTTTGTATTATTTAAATAATTTGTATAACTAGACTTTTGTCATTGAGATAACCAATCATTAGCAATCTTTCCTCTCTCATTCCCTCCCTCTCTTTCCCTCTCATACATGCACATATACATATATACAAATATATGTAGTATATGTGTATGTGCAGACATGTCTCTCTGTGTGCATAATCAATGTCCATGAATTGGCACACATATATACTTGTATATATGTATGTGTGTATATGTGTGTGGGGTGAAGTAAGAGAAAGAAACACACACATGTGCATGTGCATGCACACACAAATAGTTGTAGTGACATTTTTTATAGCAGCCAAGAACTGGAAGGAACATTGCTGCCTGTGGGTGGGTCTTGACTGAACAAGTTGAGGATATGAATATAATGGAATATTTTGCATCATAAGAAATTATGAATATGGAATATTCTAAGAAACTTGCAAAGATTTGTGTGAACGAACATATAGCAAAGTAAGCAGAACTAGGAAAGCTATTCATATGATGGCCACAGTCATAGAAGAAAAACCTGTATTGTGAAGCTTCAAACACCTGGTCACCTGCAGGTAACATGGTAACTACTGGAGCCTGCCATGATGACTCCTCCCCACTGTCTCTTGGCCATCAGATGGAGGTGTGGAATGAGTGAGCATGTCTCATGTGGGGACTGATTTTATTTTCACTGTTGCAAGAAGGGTCCTTTCAGCAGGTGGACATCATTGGGCCAAATCACAATGATATTTTGAAAAGGCATCAATTGCACTTAGCACTATGCCTGGCATAGGGTAGGCATTTAATACATATTTATCACATTGATTTGAATCTTTGGAAAACAAAGAATTCTGCCCACAGCAGACAACAGACAGGACCAAAGGCTAAACTTCAACATCAGTGAGAAGATGGAGCCAGGGCTGCCAGGGAGAGTTTGAAGGCACCTGACAAAGAGGCCTCCAGGAGCACGAGCCTGTGGCAGGGAGGGAGGCAGGGGCCCAGCAGGAGGGGCTGTGGCTTCTCAGGCCAGAGCCTTGGTGATCCCTCCATGTTCTTTTGGGTAGTCACAAGATTTTAATAAATACTCAGGTTAGACCATTCCAGTTAAAAATGTGAATCTTTATGGATTTATAGGATTATGATTCTTCTGCCAAAGTGACAGATACAGATACATATTTCTAAAAATTTTACTTGGTTAATTTTCAGTGTGCTTCATTAGTCATTGAACTGACAGGCAATAAAGAGCCCCTCCCTATAAAGAATCTGGAAATGCTTAAACAGGGTTAGAGCCACAAATCTAGGAGTAAAAAAGAGAAAAGAGTCACGAGCTAATTGGAATGTCTGTGCCTTCCTTCCCTTCTTCCTTCCGTCCTTCCTTCCTTCCTTCCTTCCTTCCTTCCTTCCTTCCTTCCTTTCTTCCTTCTTTCCTTCCTTCCTTCCTTCCTTCCTTCCTTCCTTTCTTCCTTCCTTCCTTCCTTCCTTCCTTCCTTCCTTCCTTCCTTCCTTCCTCCTTCCTTCCTTTCTTCTTTGCTGGACTCTTAATACAGTTCTCTTCCCATAATGCCTTTGCACTTTTGATTCACAGTTGAATTAATAGCTATTCAGAGACACCACAGCATAACATGCAGAAATCTTGACCACAGTAAGAACTTGAGTCCAAGTCCCATTTGTCTGGGTCACCCTGGGAAAGTCATGAAGTGTCCTGTGCCCCCAAACAACTCTCTAAGACTAAGATGTGAGGAATAGTGGCTCATCTGAATTGGTAGATGCAATCCCCCCCACCCCCGCCCCAGTGAAATCACATGTACAAAGCATTTGTTTTGGGATGAATAGATATTTCTTTTATTTTTTAAACTTTTTAATTAAAACTTAAATACAAAATAAGAAAAGAAAAAGAAACATATTATAAATGTATATATTAAAGCAGAAAATAAGAATAGAAAAGATACATCATGTGCGCAGCAGAACATAAGAGAGGATTCAAAATATATATTTCCTTTATTTTCTCAAACTACACATAGCCCACCCGTATAGCAAACTGGCTGCATTTCACCTTGGTAAATGATCCTGTTATAAAATTTAAATTCTATGTATCTCATTGCAGAAATACCATCCTTTAAGTGAAGCATTGTCTCTTTTCCCTGAAGCCACAGAGCGTTGTGTCTTTCAAACATATCTTAAAACCAATATTGCTTCATTCTTGGCATTGAAATTATGGGCACCTAAGCAGTTCTCAAAAATGTAGACATATGAAAAGTGTAGTGAAAATTCTGATCCATGGACCTTTAATTCTTTTGTAATTGATTAGTATTGATTGCATTTTCATAATCTTTAAAGTATAATAAATGAGAATGTGTTGCATTCCCCCACCCCCATCAGCCCCTAGGCTTTTACATACAGCCATGTGACTGTTGTATTGACTGATGTCTATTTAAATTCTGTAAGCACTGGGACGTCCAAATAGAACTGTGGATATCCATCTCCATGGTCTACTACCAATACATAAAATTTCCAAAGCAAAATCACAAGCTTCACCCTTGCAAGTCTGTTCCTCCAGGTTGTAAACATCACATCCTTGGTGACTATTTCATTACACAAGCAGTGAGCAAATTCACTGGTAAAAATGACTTTTGATAATTCTCTCCTGTTGAGACCTTTCCTTTTCCAGATTTCCCTCCCTATTGGAATGTTTGCAGTCTTCTATTTAAGCTATTGATTAATTGCATTTCTGGTGAGGAAAGTGAGACTGGTCAAATTCAAAGGCTGTTGTGAAATTCAAGCCTCCTTTGCTTTAGGAAGGGTGCTACTGCCCACAACAAAGGCTGCATCTTTTAGGTTTGCTTCTGGTTCCAACCCTGGGAAATGTGCTATTCACTCTCTCAGGGACTTCTTGGTATACTGACAGTGTCACAGGTCAGAGTTGTAGGGGCTGCAGAAGCCCAACTCAAACACCACCACCACCACAACAACAACACACTTGTCTACAGTAAAGGCTACAAAGACATTAGTCAGTAAAGAAGCATTTATTAAGCCCCTAGTGTGTGTCAAGCTCTGGTGCTGAGAAAACAAAGCCAAAAGCAAAACAGTTTTTGCCTCCAAGGCACTTCCTCTGTCAGAGGAAGCAGTCTACTCACATTTATTAAGTGCTTACTATATGCCAGACGCTGTGCATATATACCCAGGGAGGCATGTCTACCTGTAAGCAGTTGGACAATATACATCCTGAGAGTGACCATTCCACTCCTGGAGAGCAGCAGTTTTAGGGAGGATTTTCCCTACTAATTTCAGGCCCACGTTTGTAACTTTCTTTATAACTTTCACCCATTGTTCCTCAGTCTGCCCTCTGAGGCCAAGAAGAGCAAATCAATCTCTCTGATGTCACTGACTTTCAGATTCTTGGAAGCAGCTCTCAGGATCCCCCAAGATCCTTCTCCTAAGTCCCTTCAAACAGTCCTCATGTGACATGAGCTTCTCCTGGTTTGCCCTCCAAAGGATGCTATTTGGCTTATTAATGTTGCTGCTAAAATGTGGTGCCCAGAGCTGAACACAGTGCTTCTGACATAGACCTTTGTAGATTATAACTGGCCTCAGTTTCCCCATCTGTTAAATGGGGATAGCAGCATCTTCTTCTCTGGATTGTTGTCAAGATCAAATGAGAAAATAATTGTAAAAATAAATTGTAAAAACTGTGCTTAGTACAGTTCCTGGCACATTGTAAGTCAACCATTATTATTATTTTTTCCCATTCAAAAAACATGCCACCATTCCCTCAGTAGGTTCTCCTTAGGCATGTGTTTGATGGACTCACCCTTTATTAAAGATCTTTTCCCTTTTATTTCAGTCTGGAAATGAAAGTAAATACTCTGAAAAAAGAAGAAGCCTGTGGGCATCATTTCCCTCAGCTCTTTCTGTGAAAAAAAAATACCCTAAATTAAATGAAGGGCAAATGTACTAATTCTAATAATTTTTCTCAAGTAAATATTAGCATTTAGATTTTCAAATATAACAAATATATGTTACTTGTTTGGACATGTGGTCAAACTACTCAGGTACGAAGTCTACTATGATGCTATTTGCTGGATTGAGCCAAGGAAGATAATTAAGAGAAGAGGAAAAGCTTCTCAATTACATTCATCTGATTAAGAAATTAACACGAAATAGGGCCACAGTGCCTTGGGAAAATGTGGTCCAGGTCCACTGCATACTGAGGGAAAATACGATGTGAAGCATATCACATTCTGACTGGGCGCATTGCAAAAATAAAAGACAGTTAGCCCTTCCACATCGCAGGGATTAAGGGCATACATCCCCGTGGTCTGGAAAATCCGTGTAAAATTTTTTGACCCTCTCTTTGTACCTGAGAAGAAGTCTGAATTATTATGTTATGAAGACATGATGTGTGTTGATATTATGACATACACACACATACATAATGCAGTTCTGAGCTTTAAAGTGTTTTGTGTTGTCTGCTGGTCTTTGTGTTGTCTGTGGTTTTTACAAAATTCCCTAAAAATTCTCAATTAATTTCTTATGCCAACCCTTGATATAGAAAAACCTCAAAGGGGAAGGTCATGATGTGGAAGGAATAACTGTACTGTGAAAGGAATCACAATTGGTTATCAAAAAGCATTTATTAAGCACCAGTTTGTGTGTCAGCACTGTGCTAAGCACTAGAGATAAAAAGCAAATAAAAAACACATTCACACTAATGACCACAGTCTCTGTTTCCAAGGAGCTCATAGTCTAATGACAGACAACATGTAACAATCTAGATATGTACAATACACACACCAAGTATGTGAAGGAAATCTGAAAGGGAGAGCTATTCAGAACTAGGGAGACCAGGAAAGAGCTCCTACAGAAGGCTTTGAGTTGACCCTTGGAGGAATCCAGTGGAACTGGAGCCAGAGGTAAGGGGGAGGAATGTTCCAGGCATGGGGAGCAGACAGTCAGAGACTTGGAGATGGGACAAGGAATGTTGCATTCAAGCATCTTTGAGTAGGTCCATGTAGTGGGGTCATAGAGAGCTTACAGAGGAGTTAAGGTGTAAGAAAGCTTGAAATTGAGGATGTTGTGAAGAGCTTGAAATGCCAATGAAAGGACTTCATTCTGGCACCTGGAGATGACAGGGATCCATGGGAGCTCCCCAGACAGTGGAGGTGACAGGGTCAGAAATATGGTTTAGAAAAATTACCTTGCCAGCTTTGTGGAGAATGGGTTGGTTTCAAGAGAGACTGAGGAAGAGTCAAGAGTCAGCCTCTCTGGACAATGAGGGTGGGAACTGTGGCAAAACCTCACATCTCATAATTGTTGTCTTAGTCATTTGAAAATATATCAAGAACAAGTCATACTGAGCTCTCTCCATGAGGGCAAGGGCTATTTTGTGTTTGCTCTTATATCTCCAATCCTTTACATAGTGGTTAGCACATAGTAGGTATTTAATTTTTTTGGTCTTTTTGAAGGGGGGAAGGCAGGGCAATTGGGGTTAAGTGACTTGCCCAAGGTCACACAGCTAGTTAAGTGCCAAGTGTCTGAGGCCAGATTTGAACAGGTCCTCCTGACTCCAGGGCTAGTGCTCTATTCACTGTGCCACCTAGTTTCCCCAATAGTAGGTATTTAACACGTTCTAACTGAATAAAAAAAGTTTCAAGAAGTGACAGAAAATCTCCTCTCAAGACTTTGCTGAGCATTCTATCCCCTTGTAAAGTGACGGTACTGATGGATCTGAGCCATATGACTACAATGTGATTTATGACCTACAGTACTGCCCAAGACTTCTGTTTGGTTGCCATTTAGAGCTTTTTGCCATTTCTGGCTCTCTTTGTGTTTGGCCAAGACAAGAATCACAGCCTACCTCTCTGTGATAGTAATGGCAATTAAAGATTCCCCTGTATTGGCTTGGTTTTCAAATTGATTGTGTTAAAACCCAGAGCTTGTTAATCCCACCTGTGGGATGGACTTATTGATGTGAAAAGAGAGTCCTGAACTGGGAGGAGCTGGTGACGTAGATTTGGAGAGACAAGAGAGAGGCAGAAGAACTTTTTGGAAGCAGCACCTCGTGGAGGCAGAGAGAGAGACTGAATGGATTGCTGAGGGCCACTTTGAATTGCCCTGGACTTTTGAGACCTGCCCCCTGAGCTGCCAAGGACTGAGGAGACATGGCTGTTTTGCTGGTACTTTGTCTGTCTGTTTTGATGTTGTTTTGCCAGATTTGTCCACTGGTGAAAGACTGTCCTGTTGAAGAAGTCCTGGAACCTGGCTTTTGGTTAAGAAGCCCTGAGACTGTCCT
>NW_027185759.1:19285930-19307476 GCF_028583685.1 Petaurus breviceps papuanus
AGGACAGTCTCAGGGCTTCTTAACCAAAAGCCAGGTTCCAGGACTTCTTCAACAGGACAGTCTTTCACCAGTGGACAAATCTGGCAAAACAACATCAAAACAGACAGACAAAGTACCAGCAAAACAGCCATGTCTCCTCAGTCCTTGGCAGCTCAGGGGGCAGGTCTCAAAAGTCCAGGGCAATTCAAAGTGGCCCTCAGCAATCCATTCAGTCTCTCTCTCTGCCTCCACGAGGTGCTGCTTCCAAAAAGTTCTTCTGCCTCTCTCTTGTCTCTCCAAATCTACGTCACCAGCTCCTCCCAGTTCAGGACTCTCTTTTCACATCAATAAGTCCATCCCACAGGTGGGATTAACAAGCTCTGGGTTTTAACACAATCAATTTGAAAACCAAGCCAATACAGGGGAATCTTTAATTGCCATTACTATCACACTATCTCTGGTCTCTGCTGGCCAATTGTCTGACCCTTCAGTGCTCTGAGGCAGGGGTTCTTAACCTAAGGTCCTTAAACTTGTTAATAAACATTTTTTTTATAACTGAACTTTGATATAACTGATTTCTTTTGTAATCCTATGCATTTTACTTTATGCATTTAAACAAATGATTCCAAGAAGGAGTCCAATGACTTTACTAAACTACAAAAGGGGTTTATGGGCACAAAAAGGATAAGAATCCCTCTTCTGAAATATTAAGTTAAGCAGAGCAGTGCTGACTGCATTTGGAGGGAGTTTCTCACCGTGATTTCCCCATTCTAATTAAATCACAGGTTTGGTTCAATGAAATAAATAAAATCTTGCTTTACCCAATGATTTTGAGAATAGCCCATGAAAAATGTGGGTAAAACTGATCAACAATGGTCTCAAGTCCCAATTTTACAGAGTGAACTCTCCTCTGCAGGCCTTTAGTTTAATCAGAAGCTTAAAGTTGCCAATCTTGGCCCCATTCCCTCCTTTATCAGTGGCTTTATTTCTTTGTGCTTTGGAGGAAGCTGAGCTTAGTGACAGCTTTCAGCTTGCTATCTCTATATCAGGAAAGCCCAGCAACATGTTAGCCTATAAACAGTGAGCCTCATCCAAAAGCCAAATTCTTTTAAGATGTTTCATGTCATGGATCACAAACAGTGTCTGTCATATTCAGAAATATTTGATACCTGCTAATCAGATTATCTTGTTATTGGATTATCAAGAGGGCAGAAAAGTATGAGACTGGAATGTACAGAGTCGTGACAGACCAGGGCCTGAGGAGCATAGAGCACCCCGGGAACTCAGGGCAGTGTAATTATGTACAAGACACCCTTAGAAACCTTGCAAGTTCTGATCCTTGTGGGATCAGAGGACTGGGTATGCCAATGTCTAAATGAATGGTAGCACACTGAAACACTTGTAGCTATACTTCTTTAACAGGATGAAGTTCTCCCTGATTCCTGTCCTCTCTTAGAATACTTTTGACTATGAGCTCCTTGAGCACATGGACTGGTTTTTATTTTTCATTTTGTGTGTGTGTGTGTGTGTGTGTTTGCCTTTCTTTGGTTTCCCAGTGTTCAGCATAGTGCCTGGAAGATAATAGGTGCTTAATAAATGTTGACTTGGCAACTCTCTCCACACAATATTGTTTCATATCCACAGAATTATAATGAGCCAGTTTCAAACACTGGCAATGATGGTAATCCCTCTGACCACTTAAATACTTTCTTTATTACATTCTGGAGTCAAAGACAGAAATGCAAGTTTGTCGTACTAGTGCAACAACTTAAGCTACTCCCTTACTACTTTCCTGTTTAGTTTATTTCCTTCCCCATTGTGCTAACAGCTATAGAAGTCCAAGATGCTGAGTAGACATAAAGTAAGTAAAAGATTAGAGTTGGTTAGGGTAGATCAGGGAAAGGTCACCTCTGATAGATTCATTTTTGGTGAAGAGATATGCTTTTTCTGGTGTGGTTCAAGGGATGTAAAATGAGTATTAACATTTTACCAACAAAGATAGCTGACAGACTCAAACTAAGGCATGCTGTTCTGGGCTTTGCTCTAAGACTCCAATCTTAAGGAGCTATGCTTCCTCTAAACATTAGTCCTCCCATACATCTATTGCACTCATCCACTGATGGTCTTTCCCCCTCACTCTATCTCTTATGTTCAGTTCTCCATATCTCCTCCTCAGTTTTGATGGGGGATGGTCAGGATAGCAGCAGCAGCATGAACTGGCAGCAAGGCATAGGAGACCACCAGCCCCTCTCCCAGAGTGACTACAGGCAGATTGTATTCTGAATTGTCTAGTCCAACTACCCCAAAACTGAGATCAACTGGATTTGTCTAGGCATCAAAATTCCTAGTTATGTCTCTGCTTCTTAATAGTAGCTAATAGCACTTATATAGCGATTTAAAATTTATGGGGTGGCTAGGTGGTACAGTGAACAGAGCACCAGCCCTGGAGTCAGGAGGACCTGAGTTCAAATCCCACCTCAGACACTTGACACATTTACTAGTTATGTGACTTTGGGTAAGCCACTTAACCTCAATTGCCCTCCAAAAAGCAAAAATTAAAAAAATATAATAAAATAAAATTTATGAAATGCTTTACGAATATTGTATTTTATCCTCACAACAGCTCTGAGTGGGAGGTAAATCTTGTTACCCTTATTTCACATAAGAGAAAATTAATGCAGACCAAGTTTAAATGACTTAACCAAGGTCACATAACTATTACGTTCATAAAAGATGGATCTGCAGCCAGGTGTTTCTGACCCCAAGCCCAACACTCTATCCACCATGTCATCCTGCTGCCTCTTAGTATAACTCTAACTTTGATAAAGGAATTTTTAAATTTCAATCAAAATTTAGTGAGTACAGAAATCCATGCTTTACAATCCAAGTCTATTAAATGAAAACAATGATTTGTGACATTTCTCAGTAATAAGTTATAAAATGAAAACTTGCTTGTGGAGCAAACTTTTTGTCATGGATGACTGCAATCACTTAACAAGTAGCTTACTCTTCCCGTGTCAATCATCTGAGTTTTATTGTTATAAATATCCATGTTATATTTGAATAGAAATTGTATTAAGAAGATCGTACAACTAATTGTTGTTGGCTTTTTTTGCTACAAATTAAACACAACTGAAAGCAAACATTTTTCATGAAAAAACTTTCCTTTGAAAACTTAAAGCTAGTCATTCTAATCCATTGACAATGAACTCCTAGGCTATTCTCAATGGGTTTAACAATGGCTTTGCCAACCATGTTGGACAGGAAGTTATCCACTAGGATATATTTTGAAACTTTGCTAATTCAAACTCTTGTGAGCTGGAATTTGAAATAACTAATTTGGACAGAAGGTGGGTCAAACATTGCCCCTATACTCCAATCCAATCCAAGAAACATTTATTATACTATATGCATGTATCTATGCTAGACACTATTGGACATAAAGAAACTCAATAATAGTTCCTTTATTCATGGTGGTGATGAATATAAGGGGCAAGATGGCTGGAGAATATGTAAATTAATTGGAGCTATTTTAAAACCCACAAGCTTCAGAGGCAGTCATGCAAAACAATTGAGATGTTACTTATGGATATTTCTGATTTATTCATTAAAACAAATCCCCCAAGGGTCTCCATTAGGCAACCCTTCATTAGCCAAGTACTAGTGTCTACATGTATTTGAAAGTTATCAACTTGAATTTTAAATAATAATTGATAACTTCAAACTTTCCCTAGATTTAGACTGAAATTCTCTCCCCACCCCTGGCTACTTGAAAGCAATTATGTATTATTATCACATTTCTGGAACATTTGGGATAAATTATATTTTTGTTATTTGAAATATTGCCTGTATTTAGTGGAAAGATTAAATGATGGGTCTAGATCCCCACTACCCAAATGCCTTCATTAAGATAGCTGGCTTAAAATTTACCCTTAATACACATATACTTCTTATGCATTGCTCCAGATAACATTTCACAATGGTACCAATATAAGGGCTAACAAGCACTTATCTGGCACTTTAAGGCTTGCAAATTACTTTTCATGTAAAATATTTGGGAGTCTAGCTCCCCAAACAAGCCTAGGGACTATATGAACACAATTACAAAATACTTTTCACATAAATAAAGACAGATCTCAATACCGGAAAAATGTCAGTTGCTCAAGGGTAGGCTGAGCTAATAAAATAAAAATGACAATTCTACCTCAATTAATTTACTTATTCAGTGCCACACCAAACTACCAAAATATTTTATAGAGCTAGAAAAAAAAACAATATCAAAATTCATCCGGAAGAACAAAAGGTTCAGAGTATCAATTAATGAAATTAATTAATTAAATTAATGAATTAATTAATGAAATGAATTAATGAAAAAAATAATGAAAAAATGCTAGGGAAGGTAGCCTAGCCACACCAGATCTTAGATTGTATCATAAAGTAGTAATCTTCAAAACTACTTGGTACTGGCTAAGAAATAGAGAGGTAGATCAGTGAAATAGGTTAGGTACGTAAGACACAGTAGTCAATGATTATAGCCATATACTATTTGATAAACCCAAAGACCCCAGCTTCTGGGAAAAGAACTCACCATCTGACAAAAACTTCTGGGAAAACTGGAAAATAGTTTGGCAGAAACTGGTCATAGACCAATGTCTGACACCATATACCAAAATAAAGGGTATATGATTTAGATGTAAAGGCTGATACTATAAGCAAAGTAAGAGAGCAAGGAATAGTGTACCTACCAGATTTATGGAGAACAGAGGAATTTATGAGCAAACAAGAGATAGAGAACATTATGAAATGCAAAATGTATACTTGTGATTGCATTAAATTGAAAAGTTTTTGCACAAAGCCAATGCAACCAAGATTAGGAGGGAAGCAGAAAAGTGGGAAAGAATTTTTACAACCAGTTTCTCTGACAAAGTCCTCATTTCTAAAATAAATAGAGAACTAAGTCAAATTTATAAGAATACAAGTCATTCCCCAATTGATAAATGGTCAAAGGATATGAACATACAGCTTTCAGAGAAAGAAATGAAATCTATCTATAGTCATATAAAATGCTCTAAATCACTATAGATTAGAGAAATGCAAATCAAAATAACTTAGGTACCACATAACACCTATCAGATTGGCTAACATGACAAAACAGGAAAATTATAAATGCTGAAGAAGATGTGGGAAAATTGAAACACAAATTCAATGTTGGTGGAGTGGTGAACTCATTCAACCATTGTGAAGAGTAATTCAGAACAATGCCCAAAGGGCTAAAAAAATATGCATACCCTTTGACTCAGCAATAGATCCAGAGAAAGAAGTATGGAATCTGAATGCAGATCGAAACATACTATTTGCTTTCTTTTTTTTTTTGTTTGTTTGTTTTCTTTCTCATGGTTCCTTCCATTCATTCTAATTCTCCTATACAACACGAGTAAGATGAAAATATGTTTAATAAGAATGTATATGTACAGCCTATGTCAGATTACATGCCTTCTTTGGGGGGAAAGGAGGGAGGTGGAGAAAATTTAAAACTTATGTAAATGGATGTTGACAACAATAAATTAATTAAAAATAATTTTTAAAAAAGAAAAGTACAGGGGCAGAGTCAAGATGACAGAGTAAAAGCAGGAACTTGCTTGAACTCATCCCTCAATCACCTCCAAAACCTGTAAAAAAAATGACTCTAAACAAATTTTAGAACTACAGAACCCACAAAATGATGGAGTGAAATACACCTACTGCAGAAGACAGCCTGGCAAGCTGAAAGGAAAGGTTTATCACACAGGGCTAGGAGCAGAACACAGTCCCATGTAGGCCATGCTGGCACAGACCTGCAGCACAGACTGGGTCAGAGCAGATCTCAGGGGACTGAATCAATTGTGGTGATTTCCAGACTTCTCAACCCACAAATGCCAAAGAAAAAGTAAAAGGTCAGTGGGGAAGCCCTGTTGGACCTGGGTGAAAGAAGAGCACAGTCCAGCCCTTGCCCCCAGGGTGGTGGAGGTTGCCACAGTGGCAGCAGCAGCAGCTGCTTATGAAGCTCCAGGTCCACAGATGTGGGGGGGCGGGAACCAAGCAACTGATCCGAGGGCAATTGCAGGAATCTCTTTGTGCTAAGGCAGGATTACGTTGCTTTGCCCTGCTTAGATGTGGGTCACAGTTTTGGGTGGTGGTCCTACAGTGAAGAGGAGCATTAGCATGACAGAGCTTGTGCCAGCTATAGAGAGGGAGTCTTCCTCACAGTTCTGAGGCAGATACTAGAAGTAGCTCTGAAAACAATTGTAAAAGCCCCAGAAATTTGGGACACAGCACTTTTCACTCTGGAAGCAGAATTCTACCATGGCAAAGAGCTCAAAAGTCAAGTAACTGGCTGGGGAAATGAGCAAATGGAGGAAAAGAAATGAATCTATATAACTTTTCTTTGGTGACATAGAAGATAAAAACATAGAACCAAAAGAAGACAACAAGGTCAAAACTCCTGCATCAAAAGCCTTAATAAAAAATATGGGTGCACATTATGGGGGAGTTCAAAAAGGATTTTGAAAATCAAGTAAGAGGGAGTCAAGATGGCAGAGTAGAACCAGGACCTCCCCACAGCTCCTGCTTCCACCTTCCCCAATCCATGTAAAAAGGGGACTCTAAACAAACTTTGGAGCTGTAGAACCCACAAAATGATGCAGAGAAGCTAACCTCCTGCTGAGGACAGCCCAGCAGGCTGGCAGGAATCAACCAGCGCAGTGCTCTGGGAGCCTAGCCCAGCCCCACGCTGAGGCTTTAGCCCCAGGGTGGGCCTGACCAGCCACCAGCCAGAGGGACTCCAGACCAGCAGCAGCTGTGGCTGTTTCCAGATTTATCAACACATGAATGCGAAGGACCAAGTGAGAGTTCAGGGCAGTCTGGACTTTGGGAGCCAGTAAGTAGGAGTGCATGGCTTTTGCCCCCATGGCAAGAAGCCACAGCACAGCCAGCCAGCACAATGTGACAGCTTCAGCTCACAGCGACCAACCACCAGTCTGAGGGGTAATTGTTCTTGCTTTAAACTGCTTGGATCTGGATTGCAGTCTAGGGTGGAGGTCCTGGGGTGTGTGTCCTGCTTGCCAGAGCATATGGACACCTTAGAGAGGGCACCCATCTAATACCTCTGGCAGCTGAGAAAATCCCAGTGTTTGGGACAAAGCTCCCTTGTCTGCTGGCAAAGTACTACTGTGGCAAAAAGCCCAGGGGTCAAGTGACTGAGGGACGACATGACCAGGCAAAGGAAACAAAGTAGACAGAAGATTCCAACATTAGACTCCTGTTTTGGGGACAAAAAGGAGCAAAGCATGGAAGAGGAGGAAGACAGTGAAGTCAGAACTCCTGCACCAACAGCTTCAAAGGAAAATATAAGCTGGTTATAGGCCATAGAGGACCTTAAGAAGCAGATAAGAGAAGAGGAGGAAAAATTGGGAAGAGAAATGAGAGCAATGCAAGAAAATTATGAAATGAGAGTCAATAGCCTGACTGAGGAAATAACACCAAAACCATCAATATAATTGATCATATCAGCAATAAAACTAGCAGAAACCACATGATCATCTCAATAGATGCAGAAAAGGCTTTTGACAAAATACAACATTATTAAAAACATTAGAAAGTATAGGAATAAAATGAGCCTTCCTTAAAATAATAGGTAGCATCTATTTAAAGCCATCAGCAAGTATTATATATAATGGGGAGAAGCTAGAAGCATTTCCCATAAGATCAGGGGTAAAACAAGGGTGTCCACTATCACCCCTCTTATTCAATCTGGTACTAGAAATCTTAGCAGTAGCAATTAGAGAAGAAAAAGAAATCAAAGGAATCAAATTAGGCAAAGAAGAGACCAAGCTATCACTCTTTGCAGATGATATGATGATATACATAGAGAATCCTAGAAAATCAAGTAAAAAACTACTTGAGACAATAAATAAATTTGGCAAAGTTGCAGGATATAAAATAAACCCACATAAATCCTCAGCAATCCTATATATTTCCAATGAAATTCAACAGCAAGGGATAGAAAGAGAAATCCCATTTAAAGTTACCGTAGACATTATAAAATATTTGGAAATCTACCTGCCAAAACAAACCCAGGACCTGTATGACTATAACTACAAAACACTTTTCACACAAATAAAGTCAGATCTAACTAATTGGAAAAATATCAATTGCTCATGTCTGGGTCGAGCTAATATAATAAAAATGACAATTTTACATAAATTAAATTATATATTTAGTGCCATACCAATTAATTTACCAAAAAACTACTTTACAGAGCTAGAAAAAATAGTAACAAAATTCATTTGGAAGAATAAACGGTCCAGAATATCAAGGGAATTGATGAAAAGAAATGCTAGGGAAGGTGGACTAGCTATACCAGATTTCAATCTGTATTATAAAGCAGCAGTCATCAAAACTACTTGGTACTGCCTGAGGAAAAGAGGAATGGATCAATGGAATAGATTAGGCACACAAGATTCAGAAGTCAATGACTATAGTAATCTATTGTTTGATAAACCCCCAGACCCTGGTTTTTGGGATAAGAACTCACTATTTGACAAAAACTGCTGGGAAAACTGGAATATAGTTTGGCAGAAACTGGGCATAGACCATTATCTAACACCATATACCAAAATCAAGTCTAAATGGGTGCATGATCTAGGTATAAAGGTTGATACTGTAAGCAGTCTCCTAAAACAAGGAATAGTTTACCTGTCAGATTTGTGGAGAGGGAAAGACTTTATGACTAAACAAGAATTAGAGAACATTATAAAATGTAAAATGGATAATTTTGACTACATGTAATTGAAAAGTTTCTGTACAAACAAAGCCAATGTAACCAAGATTAAGAGGGAGATGGAAAATTGGGAAAGAATCTTTACAACCTATGTCTCTGACAAAGGACTCATTTCTAAAATATACAGAGAATTGAGTCAAATTTATAAGAATACAAGTCATTCCCCAATTGATAAATGGTCAAAGGATATGAACCAGCAGTTTTCAGAGAAAGAAATTAAAGATATCTATAAGCACATGAAGAAATGCTCCAACTCACTATTGATTAGAGAAATGCAAATCAAAACAACCCTGAGATACCACATCTCACCAGTCAGATTGGCCAAGATGACGAAACAGGAAAATGACAAATGCTGGAGAGGATGTGGGCAAATTGGAACACTAATGCATTGCTGGTGGAGTTGTGAACTGATCCAGCCTTTCTGGAGAGCAATCTGGAATTATGCCCAAAGGACTATAAATACTTTCATACCCTTTGATCCAGCAATATTACTCCTAGGGTCATATCCCAAAGAGATCATAGAAATGGGAGAAAGACCCATATGTACAAAAATGTTTATAGCAGCTCTTTTTGTGGTAGCAAAGAATTGGAAATTAAGGGGGTGCCCATTAATTGGGGAATGGCTGAACAAGTTGTGGTATATGCATGTTATCGAATACTATTGTTCTATAAGAAACGAGGAGCAGACGGTCTTCATGTTTACCTGGAGAGGCTTAAAAGAACTGATGCTGAGTGAGAAGAGTAGAACCAGGACAAATTTGTACACAATTACAGACACAACGTATGTGTCATGACCAACTTTGATAGACTGGACTCTTCTCAGCAATGCAGTGATATAAGTCAATCCCAAAAGACTCATGATGGAGAGAAATATGTACATCCAGAGAAAGAACTAGAAAGAACTAAGTTTATATCCAGGTGGAAGCAAAATACCTGATCTTTTTCCTTCTCTTATTTGGTTTTATGTCCTCTTTACCATTTTTCGTTCCAGCTGGTACAATCCATCCTTATAACCTGACTAAAGTATATAAAAGATCCTATACTTCACTATAAGCCGCCATGGGGGGATGGAGAGGGAGAGGGACAAAATGTGAAACTCAAGGAATTGTGGAATTGAATCCTGTAAACTAAAAGGAAACAAACAAATTAATAAAAAAAAAAGATAAAAAAATAAAAGGGATATTTACATAAAAAAAAGAATAGACTAACTCAAATGGCAAAAGAGGCTCAAAAAAGCAATGAAGAGAAGAATGCCTAAAAAAGCTCAATTTGCCAGATGGAAAAAGAACCTCAAAAGCTGACTGGAGAGAACCATTCCTTCAGAATTAGATTGGAGCAAATGGAAGCTAGTGACTTTATGAGAAATCAAGATACTATTAAACAGATCCAAACAAAGGAAAAAATAGAAGGCAATGTGAAATATCTTACTGGGAAAACCACTGACCTGGAAAATAGATCCAGGAGAGATAATTGAAAATTATTGGACTACCTGAAAGCCATGATCAAAAAAAGAATCTAGAAATCATTCTTCAAGAAATTCTCAAAGAAAATTTCCCTGATGTTTTAGTACCAGAGGGCAAAATAGAGGTTGAAAGAATCCACCGATCACCCCCTGAAAAAGATCCCAAAAAGAAAACTCCTAGGAATATTATAGCCAGGTTCCAGAATTCCCAGATTAAGGAGAGAATATTACAAGCAGCCAGGAAAAAAACAAGTTGAATATTGTGGAAACACAATCAGGATAATCCATCTACACTGAGGGATCAAAGGGCTTGGAATATGATATTCTGGAGGTCAAAGGAGCTGGGATTAAAACTAAGAATCACCTACCCAGCAAAACTGAGTATCATGTTTCAGGGGAAAATATGGTCATTCAGTGGAATAGAGGACTTTCAAGAGTTGAGTAGAAAATTTGACATTCAGATACAAGAAGCAAGAGAAGCATGAGAAGGTAAACAGGGAAAAGAAATCATAAGGAACTTATCAAAGTTGAACTATTAACATTCCTACATGGAAAAACAATAATTGTAACTGATGAAACTTTTCTTGGTAGTTGAAGGAAATAGAAATATGTGTGTGTACATGAGATTATATGGGCATATGAATACATATGTGAATATGTGTATATATGTTTACAGGTATACATAGATAGAAGGCACAAGACCAATTTAACAGGAAGGGATGATACTTAAAAGGTGAAATTAAGAGGTGAGAGAGGAATATAATGAGAAGAGATGGAGAGAGACAGAATGGGGTAAACTATCTCATATAGAAGAGACAAGGGAAAATGGTTACAATGGAGGGGAAGAATAGAAAAGCAAAAGGGAATGGGTCTACCTTATTCCCATTGAATTGGGCTTGAGGAGGGAATGAAATACACACTAAATAGGGTATCTCACCCTCCAGAAGAGTAGGGGGGAAGGGGATGAAAGGGGGGATGATGGAAGGGAGGGCAGGCTGGGGTGGAGGGAAGTTGGAAGCATCTACTTTTGGAAAGGGATGGGATCAGAGTAGAGAATAGAATAAGTGGGAGGTGGGATAGGAGGGAGGGAAATATAGTCAGTCTTTTACAATATATCTACTATGTTATTGTTTTGCATTAGCCACACATGTACAACCTATACTGAACTACTTATCTTCCCAGTAAGGGTGGGTGACAAGGGAGGAAGGGAATGAATCTGGAATTCAAAGTTTTAAAATCATATATATTTATTAATAATATTTTACATGTAATTGGGAAATAACATATACAGGCATTGGGGCATAGAGATCCACTGGAAAAGTCAAAAGGGGTAATGGAGAAAATATGAGAGAGAGCATATTGGAGGAGGGGATATCCTGTGGGACTGCTATTTTGGGGCGGTGGGTGGGGGAAAAATGGGGAGAAAATTTGTAACTCAAAATCTGGTGGAAATGAATGATGTAAATCAGAAGTTAATAAAATATTTGAAAAATGAAAAAAAAGAAAATCAAGTAAGAGAAGTAGAGGAAAAATTGGGAAGACAAATGAAATGATGAAAGAAAATTATAAAAAATGAATCAACAGCTTACTAAAGGAGACCCCCAAAATACTGAAGAAAATAACACCTTAAAAATAGACTAACTCAAATGGCAAAGGGGTCCAAAAAGCCAATGAGGAGAAGAATGCCTTAAAAAGTAGAATTGACCTAATGGAACAGAAAGTCCAAAAGCTCACTGAAGAAAATAATTCCTTCAATATTAGAATGGAACAAATTGAAGTTAATAACATTATAAGAAATCAAGATATTATAAAACAGATCCAAAAGAATGAAAAAAATTGAAGACAATGCAAAATATCTCATTGGAAAAACAACTGATCTGGAAAATAGATCCAGGAGATACAATTTAAAAACTATTGGACTACCTGAAAGCCATGATGAAAAAGAGCCTAGACATCATCTTTCAAGAAATTATCAAGGAAATTCTAGAACCAGAGAGGAAAATAATAATAGAAAGAATCCACCTATCACTTCTTGAAAAAGATCTTCAAAAGAACACTCCTAGGACTATTATAGCCAAATTCTAGAGTTCCTAGGTAAAGGAGAAAATATTATAAGAAATCAGGAAGAAAAAAATTCGAATACTGTGGAAACACAATCAGGATAACACAAGATCTAGCAGCTTCACCATTAAGGGATTGAAAGGCTTGGAATATAAGATCTTGGAGGTCAAAGGAGCTAGTACTAAAACTAGGAATCACCTACCCAGCAAAACTGAGTATAATACTGCAGGGGAAAATATGGACATTCAATGAAATAGAGAATTTTCAAGCATTCTTGATGAAAAGACCAGAGCTTTCCAGAAAATTTGACTTTTAAATAAAAGAATCAAGAGAAGCATGAAAAGGTAAACAGGAAAGAGAAATCATAAGGAACTTATTAAAATTGAACTGTTTATATTCCTAAATGGAAAGATGATATTTGTAACTCATGAGACTTTAGGATAGTTGAAAAGAATATATATATATATATATATATATATATGTATGTATATATTTGTATATGTGTGAGTATATGTATGTATATGTATACATATACAGAGGGTAGAGTGTGTTGAATATGAAGGAATGATGTCTAAAAATAAAATTAAGAAGTGAGAGAAGAAGGAGGAGGAGAAAGGGAGAGATAGAATAGGGTAAATTATTTCACATAAAAGAGGCAAGATAAAGCTGTTACAATGGAGGGGAAGAATAGGGAGGTGAAAAGGAATGAGTCAACTTTTCTCTCATTGGATTTGGCTTAAGGAGGGAATGACATATACACTCAATTATCCTACAGGAATGTAGGGGGGAAGGCGATAAGAGTGGAGGATGATGGAAAAGAGTGCAGATTGGAGGAAGGGGGTAGTCAGAAGCAAACAGTTTTGAAAAGGGACAGGGTCAAAGGAGAAAATAAAATAAATGGGATGTGGGACAGGATAGAGGGAAATATAGTTAGTTTTTCACAATATGACTACCATGGAAATGTTTTGCATAAATACACATATATAACCTGTGTTGTTCTTGTATGTATGTCTTCTCAATGGGGGTGGGTGAGGAGGGAAGAAGGGAGAGAATCTAGAACTCAAAGTTTTAAGAGTTTTAAAAGCAAATGTTAAAAAATTGTTTTTACACGCAGTTGGGAAATAAGATATCCAGGCAATGGGATATAAAATCCATCTTTCCTTGTAAGAAAGTCAGGGAGGAGGTGGGGGGGGGATGGGAGGTATAGAAGAGAGGACAAACTGGGGAAAGAGGTAATCAGTATGTTTGCCATCTTGGGCTAGGGGGTAGGGGATAAATGTGGAGAAAATTTGGAACTCAAAATATTGTGGAAATGAGTATTGAAAACTAAAAATAAATAAATACAAGAAAAGTTTTAAATCACAAAAAAGCAATAAAAAAGAAAGAAAAGTACTTGTGAAACATCCCATTTGAGCCTCACAATAAGCATAAGGGGCAAGTGCTATTATTATCTCCATTTTTATGGATAAGGAAAAAGAAGTTAAGTGATTTATCTAGGGTCACACACCTAATACAGCTAGTAAGTGTCTGAGACTGGATTTGAACTCAGGCATTCCAAACTCTAACTCCTACACTCTAACCACTGTGCAACCCAGTTTCCTCAATGAATGAAAATACAAGTATATAAGTGGAATAGGTATGGAAACCACTAACAAATTCTGAACTAATGTTAATGCTTTAAGAACCAAAAGATTTTTTCTTTACTTTTATATTTTCTTATTTGAAACAGATTTAATTAATTCTTAGAAAAGGAGGTGTTATCAAAGCAATTCACACAGTTAATCATTCATTCTCACTCTCAATAATCAGGAACTGATGGGAAGAAGCCCCAGGGGAAAGGGAGCATGGCTTTACTGGAATCAGGAAGACAGGTTCAAATCTCACAGACCTCAGACACTTATTAGCTGTGTCACTGTAGATAAGTCACTTTCCTTCTCTTTCCCACAGACCGTGGCACAGAACAGGTGCTTAAGAAATGCTTAGTCATGGGGGCAGGTAGGTGGTGCACTGAATAGAGCACCAGTCTTGGAGTCAGGAGGACCTGAGTTCAAATTTGGCCTCAGACACTTAAAACTTACTAGCCCTGTGACCTAGGGCAAGTCACTTAACCGCAATTGCCCTGCCTTCTCCCCTCAAAGAAGAAAAAAAAGAAGAAATTCTTACTCATTGATTGATTGGCCCTAGAAAAAAATAGTTAAAATGATTTCTCTGAAACAGTTGGTGGCCCTGGGGTTTTTTTTAGGGGGAGGGTAGAGTCACTTATGAAATTTCCTCCAAAAAGAGAAATAACTGTCTTCTCAAACCTAGAAAATAAAAATAGTCAGCCTTTCTGTAAATAAAGCTTCCCCTTAAACTTCATTTCATTTTGATGAAGGTAAAACAACTGTTGACCATGGCTCTTTGCTTTTCAGTTCTGAAATTGACCATTTCTCATGGGAGGAACCATGCCATTCCTTTCTGGTTTATATGTTTCATAAAAAATGAAAGCATATTTTCAGTCATATAATTGATACACAGTGCTTCTTGACATATCTATATTTAATTAAAACATGTTTTAATTTAAAAGGGGGAGAGTAATTTTAGGAAGAAAAGCTCTGTGACAGATGGTGATTCCTAATTTACCTCAAATGTGTTGGGAGCCACATGATTCATTTTTGATTAGCTGGAGTGGGTGCCTTATAGAAAAGAATAATCTTGCTATGCAAAATAATTCTTCTGAGCTTCACTTTTGAGCTGGGGAATGATGTGAGTTTGGGTAAGCTTGGTTTCTTCCACTTCTCTTTCGTAGTCCCACACAGGTGGATTCAGGAGCACAATGGAGAAGTTTTCTGTAGAAAGAAGAAAATGGCTCTGATTTCACCTCAATGCATGAGACAGCTGGGTGGGTCACATTTTCATGGAGTTTGTAAAGAGACTCAGACTTGTTACTTGTAAGAAAATGTTGAAATCCAACGTCACATGGGAGAAAGGATTCTACACAGAATAGTGATGAGGGATTTTAATGAGGGGTAAAGAAAAAAATGGGATTAGTTCTCCTCCTACAGCCTTTTCCAATCATAGGATCATAAATCTGGAACCAGAAAGGACCTCAAAAGACTTCTAGTTCAAAACCCTCATTTTACAATTAAGGAAACTGAGACCTGAAGTGGTTTTGTGACTTATGGTCAAACTTGGGTATAGAAAAAGTCCAAACTAGACACAGAAATCTAAATCCCAACTGGGTTGGATTGCTGCCTATGAACTATACTGTAAGATTCTGAGTCACTTAATTAATACCTTACATTATGCTAGGCAACTCTACAAGGCTATAAATTGCAGAACAGGTTGCTAATCTTCACTGGTATAGGAAATTTCCTCACTTAAAATAGCCTATATTGATGAAATCATAATCTTAGTCCAGAATATGTAAAAACAAGCCCCTAAATGATAGGCAAGAACCATCATATTTTTCAACATTCCCTTTCCTTCAAAATCCAAATAGTATCCATCACAAACCTAGCAAAATGAATAAAACCTGAAGAAAATTTTATAAGTATTTTATTGATATTTTGGTGGTTTAGAAAAAAATGTTCATTCCTCATTTAAAAGTAAACTAATCTTGCTAGAAGAAAATTGTTTGACAGGTATTTAACAAAGGTTATGTCCCTTAATTTCTTTAAAATATATAGAAATTAAGGCAATAATATGGATAAGGGAAAAAGATAAAGAGGGAGGGAGGGAGAGAGCAAAAGAGAGAGAATGAGAGAGACAAAGACACACAGTGAGAAATTACAACCATAGAATTTGAACTGGTAGGAACTTCAGAGCTCATTTTGTATAGTTCACTCCTCAAAACAAAGTCCATCTACAATACAACCAAGTGACTTGATCTGTTGAGTTATTGACAGAGCTCACTACTCTTTTTTTTGTAAGAAAATTTTTTTAAATGAAGTGATGTAGGAAACATTGATAGGTGTTTATTCATAATTTGAAAACATAGAATAGGTTCAATGTGTCATATTAGCTGTATTATTATTATTATTTTACCATTTTAATATAAATGCATTTTGGTGATTCCAGAATGTCAGATCTCTTTGAAATACCAGGTATTTGTCAGTTGACAAAATATTTGTCAGTTAGACAAAATATTTCTTTGCTGATATTTCAGGATGAGTCATAAGATATAAAAATCAAATTAGGGTCCATTCAGTACCAATAGTTACTTTCTTGCATTTCTGTCAAAGGCACTACCACCTAACCAGTCTCAGCCTTGTAATCTCAGCATTGCCCTCAACTCTTCGTTCTCCCTCAGTACTCCATGTGTCCAACCAATTGCCAAATTTTGCTATTTCTGCATTTACCATATCTCTCCCATCTGATCTCTTCTCTCCACTCTGACAGACACCACCTTAGTTTAAATCATCATAAGCTCTTGCCTAGGTTATTGTAACAGCATCTTAACTGATTTTCTTGCCTCAAATCTCTCACAACTCTAGTTCATCCCATATGTTGTGGCCAAAATCATTTTTCTTGAATATACATTTGAATTATATGATTCTCTCACTCAATTAACCCCAGTGGCTGCCTATTACCCCTAGAAGAAAATGTATGCACCCCCTAGCTCTATCTTTTCAGCCTTATTGGGCATTACTCCCTACTCTCACTCATGGGTCAAGCCAAACTGGTCTTCTCTCTGTTCTTCACACTGGATACTCCATCTCCCATCTCCATGTCTTTGCCCTGGTATTCCCCATGACCAGATTCAGTCCCTCATTTCCACCTCACAGAGTCCTTCTCTTTAAGGTACAGCTGAACAAATCTTTTCCCGATTCCCCTAACTACTTGTGCATGCCTTCCTAAACTACTTCATATGTATTTTTATTTTATACATATTCACTTTATATGTGTGCTGTATGTATGTATGTGTATATATATATATACATAAATATATATATATATAGGTCTTCTTCACTCCTTCATTAAACAGTACTTTCATTAAGATAATTAATTGCTTTTATTCTTTGTCAGCATTTAGCACAGTACCTGATACATATTAGGTGCTTAATAAGTACTCATTAGTTTATATATAGCTGACAGACACAGATACAGATATAAATATAGATATAGGTGATACTGATGATATCGGGAATTCTCCAGTAAAATTCATACACACACACACACACACACACACACACACACACACTTTTAAAAACCTAATCTGTGATTTCACCAGGATGGGAATTCCCAGCGAGGAAATTCTTTCAACAAATGCAGATCACTGCCTTCTTTGCAATAGAGACACTTAGAAAGTTGTCTTGACCAATGAATGACTAAGTGTTTTATCAGTCATGATAATAGAATGTAGCAGAGGCAGGTCTTGAACCTAGGTCTTTGTGACCCACCAAGACCAGTTGTCTCCCCACTATATCATGATGCATCTCTACTATCACTTAGTGAAATAAACTACATAGAGAAGTTGTAGACTTTCCAAATTTTCATTTTCACTACCTCTAAAAGAACCCAGCTTTAATCTTTTAAAGACTCAGTCCTTTTTAGCCAAGTCCTCCAGGTTTCCATGCCAAAGTGTTGGCACTCCAGATGCAATGGCGACACAATAAAACTATAAGGGACATACCAATTATGGAAATTTGTAGGTGGAAAAGGGGAGTGACAAAATTAAGTGTACTTGACAGTATTTTATAACAGCATGATCTTTGACAGATGCTATATCTATATATCCGGATGTTAGCATTAATCTTCCTAGAAAAATACTTTTATTTTAAAGATTTAAATGTATTTACACAAAGCCAGTAAAGACATGGTTCATTACTTTTACCAAAATGCCACTGATATGACATGGTTGTAATATATAGATCTAACTTCTATTTTTTTCTATTGTTTTATTTTGCATTGGCATGGCTTCTAAAGTGTTCAAATCTTTAAAATTTGCATTTCAAAGTAGCTATAAAATATGTATTCCATTGGAATGCATTAGCATAAAGCGATTTGGTATTATATATTCTGTCGGAAATGCCACGAAGAATTCCACAGCTATTGCATTTCCATCTGGCAGCATCTTCCTACACTGAATATTTGCATAAATATTTCAGTGATAAAGTAAAATTATGAAACATAAACTCTTTAGGTTATATTCCAAATTGATAACCTCTTCAAAATTTAATAAGCAGAGGGGCTATGCAATTGGAAGGAAATTATGATCCTGCTTGTCACCTATTTTGAGCTATCCTGGAGAAAGAGCCCCTTCCCCATAGGTCATTCATTTGTACTTTCTCCTTTGTATCTCTATGAAAGATAATGGATTAGTTGAAAATAAAAAGAATTCCTATCCAGTCACCTACCAAACATCCTAGGTAAGAATGTTTAAGGAATCTGGTCACTGCAGCAGCCTCATCTAACACATTGTTGGTGCAAATGGAATGGCTGCTTGCTGAGTTAGTGCAGGTAAGTAGCAAAGAATGGAGCCATTATGCAAAGAGAGTTTCCTGTGGGATTGCAAGGAGTGCCCTCATTTCCCTGTGAAAGCTGATACTCATCCCTAGGGCTGTATTTTACAGTACTGGTGATAATTGTTGGGTAAACAATTTTCCAGTGTTCTTTTAACTCGTTGCCCATACTGGGCATAATAAGTACCAGTTTAAAAATGTAGCCAGATACATAGCTGTAGATACAGATACAGCAATACAGGTAGTATAGGAAACTCTCCAGTAAAAAATTCCTCCCCCCACCACCACACACACACATGCATACCTCTTTAACTTGAACTTATTATACCCAATGTAAATAGGCACATACATGCACACATATGTATTACCTAGAACACAGTAAGCGTTATATGTTAATTATTGTGTATGTATGTGTATACATATACACATCTATATGCATTATTTGACATAAGGATAATGATGATGATAAAAATCAAGTAACATTTACTAAGTACCTACTATGTACCAGGAACGATGCCAGTCCCTAGATGTACAAAGAGAAAAACGAAACCGATCCTGCCCTTTAGCAGCTTAATTTCTATCTTTGTAATTCTAATAACTCATATTTATATATGCTTTTTTCCCTATACAATTATGTGACATAGGGAGTATGAGTTAGGGATCAGGGAACCACAGGATACAAGTTTAAAGGGACCTCTGGGGTCATCTAGTCCGAAGTGCAACTGCACAAGAATCCCTTCTCATTCCTAATCATTCATTCTGTGCTTGGGGATCTCTAGGGAAGCCTGTTGCTCTCTAGGATATTTTCATTATTAGCACATTTTCCCTTCCATAAGAAGGATTGGAATCTGTGTTTCTGCAGCTTTGTCCCCTTACTCCTTGTTTGGATGTCTTGAGGCAAGCAGAACAGGTCTAGTTTCTCTCAAATAATGGCCCTTCCAATGCTTGAAGATGTTTTCCCCAAGTCTCCTGTTTTCCAAATCAAACATCCCCAGTTCCTTCAAGCAAACATCCCGTGGCATGAGCTCCAGGGATGTCACTGCCATGGCTGTCAGTGTAGTGAACAGGCAGTGATTTAGAGCCTGCCCTACACAACGTGCTCTACTAAGGACTGCAAACATGAAACAGTCTCTGCCCTTAAGGAAACTCAGTTTCTTACTGGTCACTACCAATGCAGGAATTTGTCTTTCTTGACTAGTCTTATTTGTGACGAGGATTTTGTTTTTCTTTTCTTCTTTATTTTCTTTTGGTGGTGATGGGGGAGAGAATGCATGCTCATTAATTGAAAAAAAGAAAATTGATTGAAAAAATGTGATCATTTTATGATGGAGAGAACATTGCCAACTAGAGAAATTAGAAAAGGTTTCCTGTACAGTGTCACACCTGAACTGAGACTTGAAGGAAGCTTGAGAGGCAGAGAGAGCTCCTTTGAAGTGTTCAGAGAGACTCGTACAAAGGTGCATAAGCAAGGAGGCTAGTTAGGATAGAATGTAGAGCCTATGAAGGAAAGAGATGTGAGATAATTCTGGAAAAGGTGTGTGTGTATGTGTGACTTCACAAGTCAATCCATTTAGAGAAATATGGTTTTAGTTATACCTGCAGTGGGTTGCTGGTGATGACTTTTGTGAGAGAAACCAGGAGTTGGGGAGGAGAGGTCAGCAGACCCATTTTTGTCTATAAGAAGAGACGGGGAATTCATATACCAAGAACAAGGGAGAACCAAAGCAAAACTAGACTTTGGTGTCTGTACAATGTCAAGAGATCTAGAAGACACCCTCAGCTACATGTTGGGAGGATTTCCTGTGGAGGATTTTTGGACATGGAGAAGAGTTCCAAGGGATAAGAGGAGAGAGTTGCCATCTGAACCACTGGAAGGAGTAGCCACATTGATGTGATCCCACACCCATGGAAGTAATCCAAGTGAAATAAGTAGTTTTAACTAGGATTTATTCCAGCACATGGTACTTAGTGAGCATTGACACATATACTAAACTGATTGATAAATAATAATAATAGTTCACATTCATATTGCACATTATTAAAACTTTATAAAGCACTTTCTTTACAAATATGAGGTAAGTAGTACAAGTGTTATTTTTCCCATTTTGCAGATGAGAAAGTTGAGGCTTAGGGAAGTCACACAAGCTAGCAAGAGCCAGTGTCAGGAGCCATGTGTTCTTTCTATTATACTACTATATTGTCCTTGCTGATCAATGTAAGGTAGTACCATTTCCAGATATCAAACTATGTTTAAGGCATCAGTCATCAAAACCATGTGTTAGTGGTTAAAGAATTATTATTTGTTGTTGTTATTCATCCTTCATTCTCAAAGAGGACAAATAACACCAGGAGGGTGATATCTTGACTTGCAAATGAAAGAATTGAAGTGGGACAGGGCTATTCAAAGTCATCAGCCTCATGCTCTCCTCCAGAGTCATTTGAGTCCAGTAGCAAGACATAGGTCAGGATAACTGGGGATGGCCCCCAATGTGGTGGAAAAACCTGGCCTTTTAAAAAAAAACATTTATTTATTTTTAGTTTACAACATTCCATTCCACAAGCTTTTGAGTTTCACATTTTCCCCCTTCTCTCCAATCCCCCTCCCCAAGATGGTGTACAATCTGAAACAGGATCTACAAATACATTCATATTAAACCTTTAGTTCATATTTTTACCTTAGTTATGTTGTAAAGAAGAATTATTACCAAAGGAATGAAACAAGAGAAAGAAGGAATGAAAGAGAGACAGACAGAGACAGAGAATCAGAGAGAGAGAGAGAGAGA
>NW_027185759.1:19312476-19315481 GCF_028583685.1 Petaurus breviceps papuanus
CAAATCTACTGTTTGATTTTAGAACACTAGGTGGTGGTGGTGGAAAAATATAGTTTAGAAACCCCTCCAAGAGAAACAGGTATTTATTTGGCAAATAACTTTTGAAATTAAATTATTTTTGTTTTTTTAATCTCACATCTTACCACAAATATCTAGCCTAGTATAGTGTCTAGCACATGTTAGATGCTAAATAAATGCTAATTGATTATCAGTTGCATAACTGGAAGGAGTTTCATGCTGGAAATACCTTACCCTGATACAAAGGATTATCCTTATCCTTATCCTTGCCATCACACAACTTCCTTGTAGTCAACATAAACTCCATCTCATTCAGATCAGGGAAAGTCTTTCCAATGGATTAGCACTTAGCCTGCTACTGTCTCCTAAAGACCATGGGATCTTTCTATCAGACTTGCAGTTGAGAATTCCTCAGGTTATTTTTCTTTTTTGGTCTTTATACAGTGGGGAAGGCAGTGCAATTGGGGTTAAGTGACTTGCCCAAAGTCACACAGCCAGTAAGTGTTAAATGTCTGAGGTCAAATTTGAACTCAGGTCCTTCTGCCTCCAGGGCCAGCATTCTATTCACTGTGCCACCTAGCTGCCCCAATTCCTCTAATATTTTATCTCCTCCATTACAACGGGAGGTCCTTGAGAGCAGGAAATGCCTCTGCTTTCTATGTGTCATCTGATTGTATCAAAGTGCTTTGCAAATGAGAGTTTAAATTTTTTTTCTTTTATTCCTCCTTCTTTACTTCATTTACTACTTTACTTGCCTTCATCTTGCTTTGGTGTAATCACTACACTCAGGCTGTTGGGTCATATTCATTTTTCTTGATTTGAAACTTTTGGCTTTGGTTTTATTGTCAATATTTTATAATTAGTTAACTATTGGGTATATGGAAGGGGAGGGGAAGTTGGGAAGTGGAAATCCATATGCCTCCCAAAGGTAGTGTGCTACAGTCTCCCAGCACCTGGGTTATTCTGTAGCTAATTAGCCAACTTTTGAAACAGCATCAACTCTCTTGGTCCATTAGCAATTATTCACTGTCCTAAGTATTTCTTGTGGTGTGAAAGAGTTAAGCTTCCAACGATGCCTAATTTGCTGCCAAGGAGTAGTTTGGATCCTGGGAGAATTTGCCTCATTATGTTTTTAACCTTGTACCTGGAGGAGCAGTTCACATCTGGGCAGATGAGTAGAACAGCTTTCATTATATCAGAAGACTGTATTGAGAGCCCCCATTATGTCTTGCAGTGGCCATGCAAAAAGAGAGAGCAGTTCTAAATTATACTTTCTCACAATGCCTATGAAAGAGAACATGGCAAATGAATTCAATTCTTTTAAACCAAATTGAATATCTGAAGGAAAAATAAATCTGAACAACCAACCTAGTTTTATGTATTCTTTTCCCCATAATCTCAATGCAATCCACATTAGTTGAATTGGGTTAGATCAAATTTAAGATAAAGCACCTTAATACAAATTTAGAGAATGAGCTTTTATAAAGAGAGAGACTTGTTTCAGGGGAGAAAGTGGTAGCTTTCCTATTATCAAATATAACTGGAATTCAAAATGTTTCATTGTATAGCAGTGATGGTTTTAGTTATTAAAATGAGGCTAATGAAATCCAAGTATAGGAGAGGGACCCCCTAAGACTATTCTACAATTTATCAGTCAGACATCTGCATGTAGAGAAACTAGCAAGGGAGAGGTATAACCTTATTTGATGAAAAATAAAATAAGTTCTAGGAAATCATAGAATTTTAAAGTTCATTTAGCTGAATGCTCATTTAACAGATGAGGAAACTGAGGCTCTAAGAGGAAGTGATTTACCCAAGATCACAAAAAGTAATGGAGTCAGAATTTGAACTCATATCATCAGAATCCTGTGTATTTTCCACTGCCCCAATCTTGCATGTGTTTTTGTATAGTAGTGGAGCTTAAGATCACCTTCAAAAAATTAAATGGCTACATAATCAATGTTTGTGAAATGTTGAAACAGTCATGAAGGAATTTTACTGATGAGCATAAATGCTTTTTTTATAGACAAATAGGAAAAATAGAATCTGTAATTTCATCAGCATGAGAAGCTCCCTCCATCTGTGCAGACCACAAGCTATTATGACATTGTCCAATGGTATCAAACTCAAATAGAAATGGGGGTGAATGAACCATATGTAAGGATCCCTGAGTACTGCATATTGACTTGGAATACCACACATCAATGACTATATTCTCTTGTATTTTTGTGTATTTTGTTAAATATTTCCCAATTGGATTTTAATCTGGTTTGGGTATACTTGGGAATATTGCAGGGTGCAATGCAGCCTATGGCACACATATTTGATGCCTCTGACTTTGTGGCTACAACCCAAGGAGTTGCATGACATACAAAAAGTTGCAATCACTTGCTCAAAGTCACATTGCTAGTAAGTAAGTGGCATGTCAATTCAGGTCTTCCTATTTCCAAGCCCGAGGGACACCTGTAGTTAAAGGATATGACCTGGAGGAGACTTTGACAAAAGAGACAGAGAAGGAGTGGTCATATAGGTAGGAGAAAAACTAGGAGAGAGCAGTGTCCTGAAAACCTGAAGAGAAAATAGCATCAAAAAGGAGAAAATGATTGAAATAATCAAAGGCTGCAAGTAAGTGAAAAAGAATGAGGACTAAAAAAAGGCTTTTTGGATTTGGCAACTAAGAGATAGTAAATAACTTCAGAAAGAGCAGTTTCAATGGAATGATAAAGTAAGAAGCCAGATTGTAAGGGGTCAAGAAACAAGTGAAGGGAGAGACAATGGGGGCACTTATCATAGATGACCTTTTGTAGTTTAGCTACAAAGGGCAAAAGAGGTGTAGGACAGTAGTGGGGTGGAAGGATCAAGTGAGGGTTCTTTTCAGGAGAGAGAGAGAAGAGACAGAGAGGGGAAGAGAGAGAGAGAGAGACAGAGAGAGAGAGAGACAGAGACAGAGAGAGACAGAGAGAGACAGAGAAAGACAGAGAGAGACA
>NW_027185759.1:19315581-19323512 GCF_028583685.1 Petaurus breviceps papuanus
AGAGAGAGAGAGAGAGAAAGAGAGGGAGGGAGGGAGAGAGAGAGAGATTGAAAATAAGTGAAAAGGTGGGGATGAGAAAGGTAGCAATCTATCAGAAAAAAAAAACAGAATGGGATTTCTTGAAGGAGTAGAGGGGTTAACCTAACTAAGCAATAATGTCACTTCATCATGTGAGACAAGGGTGAAGAAGGAGAGAGTGGGAGGAGGCATCTGAGTGGTAGGAGATGAGGTAGAGAGGAGAAAAGAAAGTTCACAACAAAAGGTCTCAGGTTTTTTTTTTCTGTAAACTATAAGGCAAGGCTCTCAACTGAGAGGAGGAGGGGGAACTATGGAGGTCTGAGGAGGTATGAAAAGATTTGGAAGAGTTACTGTAGAGAGTAGGATAGTGAATCAGCAAAGAGAGATATAACAGGATTGCCTAGCAGCAGGAAGGACCCAGTTGATGTTATGTAAGATAAAGTTGTAGTGGACCCAGTCAGAATGGTTGCATGATGTTCTTCATCTTCATTCAGCAGCATGTATGTTGGCATGAAATCAGTGAATTCTGGGAGTGATCCAAGGCTGAGGATTGGCTGGGTGTTGTTGGTGAAATGTTAAGAAAGTGAGGGATTCTAGAAAAGAGGACAATGTTCAACTGGTTCTCCAGGAAGTCAAGATGGTGATAAGAGGAGAGAGAGGCTAGTGCAGGGGAGATGGCCTGGGAGAGAATTGAGGGGTCAAAGGACTGAAGGTCAGAGTGTGGATAAAGGAAGAGTTATGTAAAGAAAGACAGAGGTAGAAGTGAAAAGCCAATAGATCATAGTCAGATAAGGGAATTTCAGAATTTTGAACATAAAGGTGGTGTATTTGTGAGTGATGGCAAGGTCAAGGGTATGGAAATCTTTGTGTATGTCTGAGGTGGGGTGGGGAATAACTTATGGGAGGTGAGTAGGTTGAGGAACTGTTTCCTTAGGTAGTTGAGGGAGAATCAGTATGCAACATTGAAGTTAGTTCATGTGAAGGCAGGATTTGGGGAGGAGAGAACATAATGATTGTGTTAGATGACAGTCAGCATCCAAGAGGCCTCAAGGGGCTTAAATGATGGGCCAAAATGTATGATATAATGGAATAAAGATAAGCATAAAGTCTGAAAAGTTAGGTTGAAAAAATCAGCTTCCCAGTTAGACAACACAGACTGTCACAGTCTGGGGCAGCTAGGTGGCGCTGCAATGGATAGATTTCTAGGCCTGGAGTCAGGAAGACCTGAGTTCAAATTTGACCTGAGACACTTACTAGCCTTGTGACCCTAGCCAAGTCACTTAACATTTGCTTTAGATTCCTCATCAATAAAATGGGGATTATAATAGCATCTACCCTGCCTCCCCCCCAATCATTGTGAGGATCAAGTGAAATGATGATTAGAACATACTTAGCACAGTGCCTGGCACATAGGAAATGCTATATTAAATATTAGCTATCATTGATGTTACTAGATAGCCAGACAATGAGTATTTATTAAATGCATACAGTGTTTCAGGCATGGTGCTAAGTTCTGAGGTTACAAAAAAAAAGCAAAAACAGTTCCCTCTTTCAAGGAGCTCACATTCTAATGGGGGAGACAACTTGTATACTAATGTAGCCTAAAATTTCATTAGGAGAAGTTTCCCCAGTCTCTCAAGGACAAAAGTTGAAGATGACCAAAAGGTCAATGGAGAAGCGCATGAAAAATGTGTAAGACAGCTTACAGGAAGAGTTATACAGGAGACAGGATAGAAAGATGTCAAAAAGCTATAGAACCAGAAAGAAACTTGGCTGATCATTTAGCAAAGCAAGGGGGTAAACAGTGAAGAGCCCCATGCTCTGTGATGTTTGTTCAGGGTCAAGGGGACTCAAGTGTAACCATGACCCATGATGTATCATTCTATTGTCTCTTTAAATTATTTTTATTCCCCCGCCCTGGACCCAGAGGGAAATGATGATGAATTAAAGAGCGAATGTTGATGAGGATGCTAAGGGTTGCTCGTGACCTCTCATTAGAAGCCCTTCCTCCATTTGCCTTTGATATCGGGACTGGACTTTTAATAAAAGAGAGGAGCCAAAGAAAGAGACCCTATTTGGGTTTTCCTATTTGGGTTTTCAGATAGACCATGTCATCCCATATCTTTTGAAGGAGGGTCTGAGCCATTGATTACATGGAGAAAATACCCAAGATGTTGGTGGATGCTTTTGTGATGGATTTATGGGAGATAAAAGACTGGAGTCCCAGAAGATGGGCAGGTATGGGTGGATTACAATCTGCATCTGGCGGGGGGAAGGAGGGTGGTGGGAGTTACTCACATCAATGAAATCACAAATCATTTGGAGGTATCAGAACATTCAAGACTAGAGAAGTGATAGTTTTATAATACTCTGCCCTGGTAAGACCATATTTGGAGCATTGGGTCAACTTCTTTAGAGGATAAAAGGCACGTATGTGCAACAGAATCCTGTAAGTGCTTAACAAGCACTGGATGGAAGCATTTCTATGATAGTAGCTGAAACTTGCAGCAGTTTAGAATCATGCTTTATAAGCAAAATCTACAAAGCAATTTATAAGGATAGTGCTGTCAAGAAATAGGCATGACATAACCTGCCAAGAATAAATGAGAGGCAAGTGACCTGGACATGTGAAGACCTGTACTAATGAGGTCATTTGGTGGCAAAACATGGATGTGGATACAGTGATAACGACTATGGCTCACTTTACATTTCATGTGAGAATTGAGTCATGTGTCTGTGCAGCTTAGCCCTCATCAATCTTTCAAGGGGTTGGCAAACTAGGCAGGTTATATGCCAATCCATTTCAAAGTCAGATAAAGCTGAGTGAAAGCCCCAATGCCACTAGGGAGTTCAGAATCAAGGAGAAACCCATGGAGATTTATCACCATACTCTTTGTTCTATTAGGAAATTCTCCCTCCGAAGTCAATTCAAAAATTAATAAGACTATGATGGTCTGAGAAACCGAATTAGATTCAATTTCATTCAATCCAACAAACATTTATTAGATACCTATTACATTCTTGGCACTGATGAGACACAAAGAGATATATCCTGAATCCTGCTCTCAAGAACTCTGTTGTCTAATAGAGAGTGGGAGAAGGCATACTCACATATAATGTGATACCAGAGAAAATAAAGTAATGAGTGAATGAATGAATGAAAAGACATTATTTAAATGCATAATTAATGTTGAAGACACTAGGGATATAAACGCAAGCAAGATGATCCTTTGCCTTTATACAGCTTTAATTCTAATAAGGGAAGACAACATGTATAGGAGCAAATCCCAGGTTGTTTTTTTCTTTCTGGAAAGTCACCTATATGGTGTCAACAGGGAATTGATTGACAAAATCTGTCCAGGAATGATAGTATTAATTTGATTACTGTTGCTTAGCATTTCTAGTCAGAAATAGAGAGTATAATGAGACACAAAAAGGCAAAAATGTCTAGAGAGCCTTGTGGTGGGTCTACAGTACCTAGATGTGGAAAACTCTCAGTCATCAAAAGGACAGGCTCTCAGGGCTGGAACCAGAGTGCCAACAGCAAGACAGTATGGCAAGAAGCTGGTGAGGGTGCATAACGATTGATTTGGTGTGCCTAGACATCATGGTTGTAAGTACAAAGGAAAGGACTACAGGTTAAGCTTTGGTAAATTCGGTGAAAAAGATCATCTTCACTTGGTTCAGAAAGTAGAGGAGGAGAACTGGCCTCATAAAGGAGGTATCATCTGAGAGAGGTGTCTAGAAGGTGGAGTAAGAATTCAACAGATGGACATCTTGTCTTCTTTGCAGCTTCCATCCACTGATCTGAAATCTGCCCTTTGGGACCAAGCATAACAAATTTAATCCCTCCTTCCCCATGATGGTTTTTCAGATCCTTACAGACATCTAGCATGCCCTGCTCCAAGACTTCTCTTTTGGGATGAAATATTCCTGCTTCCATTAAAAGATCTTCATTTAGCTTGATCACCATCTTGCTTCCCTATTTTTGGATGTTTTCTAACTTATAATAAAAAATAATCACACCTGACAGCTTTTTGAATGCCAGATCATACTATTGACCCATGAGTCCATTAAAGATCCCTGAAATTTTTGTTTTAATTTTAATTTTTTAATTAACAGAAATTTATTTTCTCTCCTTCCTAATGCCTACCTCTCCAAAAAAAATACCAAAGTATGATCCTAGATATGCTTATTCAAGCAAAGCAAATTCTCATAATGTCCATGTCCAAAAATGTATGTTTCACTTTATATCTTGAGTCCACCTCCTCTCTGTCATGAGATGGAAAGCATGCTTCATTATGGCTTCCCTGGAATTGTGGTTGCTCATTGAATAGATCAGAGTTTTTAAGTATTTCAATTGTTTTTTCTTCTTACAGTTATTAGTGTATAAGGTATTCACTTTATCCTGCTCACTTTATCTGTATCAGGTCATTACCAGTGTCTTGAGGTTTCTCTGATCATTTCTGTCATCATTTCTTGTAACATCCCCTATGTCTTTTTTAAATGAACATTTTCCCACCTAGATGCCTTCACATTGTATATCTTCCCTTCTCTCCCTCTTTTCAGTTTCCTTTTTGTATATGGTCTTCCTCTATTAGATTATAAGTCCCCTGAGGGCAGGGACTGACTTTTTTCATATTTGTACCCTCAGGACCTGGTACATAGTAGGCAAACAATAATGGTAATTGATTGACTGGAATGAACTGCAATCTGGCCATGACTCCCTTATATTCACTTGTACTCAAACTGAAATGCAACACTTCACATTTTTCTTGACTGTCATCTTAGTACAATTGGTCCAATATTTGAATATTAAAAGTCCTTTTCTTCACACATGATTTAACATGTTAGCTACCCTTGAAAATGTCATAATCATGTCTACTATGCCTTTATCCAAGTTACTGATGCCAATTTCAGTCAGCACATGGCCGAGCAGAGATCCCTGGGGCATCCCACTGGAGACTTCTTTCCCATTTGATATGCCATCATTAATGGCGACTCTTCACATCTGTCCATTCACCCAGGGCAAACTCTGTACGATCATGTTACTGCCTGGGTCATGTCAGGGATGATTGTTTAGTAACCTGGAGTCTTCTGATACTCACATTGAACAACAAATTAAAAAATAAAAAGTAAATAAAGAACCTCCTACTGTGAAAAAGGAACAGTTTAAGGTTCTGAGGGGGAACGCCAAGATCCTCAAGACACACAAGGCAGAGTCCTTCCTTTAGAATGTGACAACCACGCATTAAGACCACCCGCCCTCCATCCATTCATTCTTTCACCTGTCTGTCTATATGTTGGGGCTGGGTCTCCCCGTCTCACCCAGACTGGAAGTGCAGCAGACACCCACAGACCCAATTCCACTGCTGATCAGCACAAAACTTTGACTCACTTCATTTCCAACCTGGCCACTTGGGGCCCTCCACAGGCAGCCTGGGGGTCTCCTGCACCCAGAGGTTCACTATACCAGTGCTAGATGGTGCAGACCCTAATTCATTAGAACTCCAGAGTTCAAGTCATCCCCCGGCCCCAGCCTCCCCAATTGTTAGGGAGGGATGACAGCTGGGTGCCATCACACTCAGCCCTATTAAGGGGTTTTAAAAATGTCTCAGAGGGATTAAATTTGAGGATGATCAGATGTTCAAAACGTGGTACATAATTGGCAACATGTTGCAAATAATTTCTCTTTTTTGCTCTTGAAAGCAGAAAGTTGTCAGTTGTTGGAATAAATGTGTTAAGTTTGGTGATTGCAGTAAAAATTAGCATGTGTTCAAATTTCTGGAATAAGTCATTGTGAAGTCCTGTCTGTACTTAACTATGTGTGCATGTCGATTTTTGCATGTGCATGTGGCTCCGTGCATGCATGTGTGTGTGTGCACGTGGATGGATGGATGGATGCATGTACACATATCCCTGGTGAAGGCCACAGTCAAAACTACCAGGCACTGTGCCAAGGGCCAGGGATACAAAGACCACAAGTGTGCACAGAGCTTACATTCAGATGGGAAAGATGACAGGCAAACAGCTACAGTTATCCTGCCTACATTAGGACTTTCCCCATCACGATTTTAATATATCATGGGTGAGTATAAGAAATTAAATGTTAATATTTTGGGAGTTTGACAGCAGTCACAGATGACATGTAAAGGTCAGCAGATGACACAGAAAGTTTAGAAATTCAGAAATGCATAAAATGTATGTATGGTATGGTATAATGTCAGCACATTTTATCTTTTAATACCATAACAATTCAGACTTCTTCTCTGGTCCAAGGGGAGGGACAAATATCCATGCCCCTCGCTCCCCAAAATGTGAGAGAGATAACTATATATGCAGATAAGATATAGACAGGATAGATGAACAAATATCCATCAGAAGAAAAGAAGTAGGCTATTCAAGCTAAGTGTGTAGCAGACAAACAAGCCATGACTAGAACCTTGGTTGAAATTGTTCAAATGAAAATGGGAGGTGAGAGTCATGAAAGAAAATAGGGTTTTGAAAATGTTATGAGTTTAATTGGTTAAATAAATAAATTTAAAGACCACTAAACTACCAGCTAGCACTTGGAAATGCTAAATATCAAGGATCTTTCATTTCAGGAGCCAACAAACACCACAGATGCATAAAATAGAAGCTCGTTTGACCATGGGTAGATAGTGTCTGATCAGAATAGCTGTCCCATTGATGTAAAACTCAGGTTGGTGGCACGGCTGAGCTCAAGGTCTCACCTTCTTCTTCCTCCTCTCCCCCTTTTCCCTCTCTTCCCCTTTCTTTCCTCCTCCCTTCTTCATCCATTATTATCAAGGCTTCTTTGAGGACTTAATCCTTTGGGAAAAATCCTAACCCAATAACTTCACCAACAGGAATATTTATCTATAACAACAACAGTTACTAGGATTTATATAAAACTTTAAGGTTTGCAAAGCACTTTGCAAATATCTCCTTTGGCCCTCACAACAACCCTAAGAAATAAGTCCTATAATTATCCCAATTTTGGAGCCAGGTTAAAGTGACTTGCCCAGGGTTACACAGCCAGCAAGTGTCTGGGGCCATATTTGAACTGAGGTTTTTTGACTTCAGTATTTTATCCACTGTCTCACCCAGCTGCCCAACAGAGATGTCTGATTCATATTGAGAAGCAAAGAAAATCAGAAAAAAGAAGAATGACTCTGGAATCAGAGGACTTAGAACTGGCTGTGACCCTGGGCAAGTGACTTCACCTCCATGGGCCTCAGCTTCCTCATCTGTAAAAGATGTTGGACTAAGTGACCTCTGAGATCCAGCTTTAAATTTTTCAACCAGCTATCAGTCTTTAGATTGGTAGGTAGAAGGCTATTTTAACTCAGACTTGGATTTGCAAACTTATTTTCTGTACAAAAAGTGTTTGGTATCTTTTACCCTTATTCTGCCAGAAGAATAAAGACAGTTTGTGAGCTATTGATAATGAGATCTATTTTTGCAAAGTGCCTGGGGAAGAATGAGGGAGGGCATCTATGCAGACCAGAATCCGAATGGGAAAACAGACTCCAATTGTTATCTTTTGTTTAACTAGTGCTCAATCAAAACCAAGAAGTTTCTTCCTCATTGAAAAGACATTCTGGAGTCAAACTCTGGTCTCTTTGTTTTTCTTTCACTGTAAACACACACACACACACAGAGTTTCTATGTTTACAGAACATTATTCAAATAATAGCAATATATAATATGATAATTCAAATAACAATATAACATAAAGCAAAAATTTAATGAGCACTTGTTGACTGATGAGAATTGTAGCCTCATAGAGCAATGGAGCTGCAAGGGGGGGGTAGAAACCTCCCATTCCAACGACCCTCATTTTACACATAAGGAAATTGAAGGAGGGAGGGAGAGAGAGAGGGGGAGGGAGAGAGACAGAGAGAGAGAGA
>NW_027185759.1:19328512-19340237 GCF_028583685.1 Petaurus breviceps papuanus
TGGTATGAAGGCTATTACATATATGTATATATGGTGAGAGAGATAAAGAGAGCGTGTAATTTGGGCATGTCAGGTTTTTGCTTAAAAACATTAAGTAACTTTCAAAGTCAAGTCAACAAGAATTTATTAAGTACTTACTGTGTGCCAGGGAAGCTAGGTGATGCAGTGGATAGAGCACCAGGCTGAGTCAGGAAGGCCTGAGTTCAAATCTAGCCTCAGATACTTACTAACTGTGTGACCCTGAAGAAGTCACTTAACCCCATTTGCCTCAATTTCCTCATCTGTAAAATGAACAGGAGAAAGAAATGGCAAACCACTCCAGAATCTTTGCCAAAAAAAAATCCCAAATGGGGTAAGGAGGAGTCAAGCATGCCCGAAAAATAATAATGAACTACGTGCTACTCCCTGTGCTAAAGCACCAAGGATATATATATGAAAGGAGAAAAAAATTCCTTGTTGTCAAGGAGTCTCATGGGAGAGAAAACATACAACTATGTACAAGCAAGATTATGTACAAAGTTTTTACAACCAGCGTCTCTGATAAAGGCCTCATTTCTAAAATATACAAAGAGTTGAGTCAAATCTACAAGGATACAAGTCATCCTCCAACTGATAAATGGTCAAAGGATATGAACAGGCAATTGCCCTCCAAAAAAGCAAAAAAAAAAAAAAAGACATCTATAAGTATATGAAGAAGTGCTCCAAATCACAATTGGTTAGAGAAATGCAAATCAAAACAACTCTGAGGTACCACATCTCACCAGTCAGATTGGCCGAGACGACAAAATAGGAAAATGACAAATGCTGGAGAGGACATGGAAAAATTGGAACACTAATGCATTGCTGCCTGGTGCTCTGCGCACTATGGTGCCACTCAGCCTCCCTATATCCCCTCATGGTTGAGAAAAAAATCCATGCGAGTAAATATGGTTTTAAAGGGTTATTAAAACTATGTCATGGAGGCAGGCTGGAGCAGTGGACAGTGCACCAAAAGGCAGTCAGAGGACCCTTGTTTGAATTTTGGCTGCACCCCTTACTACACGAGTGGCCTTTGTTAGATTATTCACTGTCTCCAGACCTTGTCTATTAAATGAGGTTATAGGAAAAATGACTTCTGAGTCCCTGAGAGTACCAAGTCTTAACACTGGTCACTGAATGCATGGCTGGATTCTGTATACATAAGGAACCTTTTTTTTTTTTTTTACCTTTTCCAGTAATTAACAGCTGTTATCTCTAATTTCTCAGACGGAGACCAAATTAAATAGGACACTCATACAGGAAACACACATCACCTCATTCTTAAAATAAGCTTGGCTACATTTCTCAAGTGTACACGTTGTTAATTAGAGTTGGGAAAGTAACAGCAAGGACCTCCAATTCCAAATTAAAGCTAAAAATGGAATCTGCTTGGGAATGCTATTCACAAAAGCCTAAGAATTGGGAGCTGAAAATGGAAAGGAAGTGTTAATTCGATTAAATCCCTATACCAAATCCCTATTGCTTATCTACAGCCTTCACTTGGCAGAGCTCTTTCATGTGGAATCTGGTACTTGGAGTGCTCTCAGAAGCCACCTAGTCCAACCCAAATGTGACCAAGAGTTCCCGCTACCTCATACCTGACAAGTGGCCACCCAGGCTTTGGTTGAAGACCTTCAGTGATGGGGAACTCACTTCCTCCAACTGCTTTGTTAGGAAGCTTAGTTCTTGGTTCTGTCTCTAGGGCCTAGCAAGCCGAGTCTAAACCTTATTCTCTGAGGTCGACTTTCAAGTATTTGAATAACTATCACATCTACCCCAAAATCTTTTCTTCTGTAGGCTTTTCAATCAAACATCTCATGACATTGTCTCATGTCTTCCCTAAAATGTGGTGAACTCTGTGGTTTTGCTATGGAAGATATTGTTACATTTTAACTTGACAAAAAGATGTGAAATACAGAGAAATATTATTGCCCCTATTTTGATCATGTAAATACCCGCTATATTGTCTCTATGAGAAAACTTGGGCAGAGACAGTTGAAGTAATTGGTCCAAGCAAGTAGGTCTAATATAAGGAATTTTGACTCCATAACATAATATCCTAATCCTGGAGAAAGGCATAGAATTTTAAATATTAAATATGTTCCTTTTTGTATATGCAACATTTGTATCAAAGGGTTTCACCAAGAGCTTCATTCTTGGACTTCGCACTCTTTTAGCATATTTTCCCCACCCAGGTGATACAGTATTTCCATTCCTGGTGTACCCTTTTCATTGACTCCCCTTATAAGCCTACAGGCTCACAAGGCTCTAAACATAAACAATTTTAGTTTCAAATTAATGGAAAGAAGACTTACACCTGAGCCAGTGGAAGATAATAACATTCCCTAGTGAACAATGCTAAACAATGCTAAAGAGCTATTTGGGATTGGTGCCTGATAGTCAAGCTCAGGTTGAGTTCCTGTGTTGGCTGGTGAAAGCTGGTACTTTGATATCTGTACTCCACTCCACATCCCCTCAGTCTTCACAGAATTGCTTGTTATAGGCAGTGATTCTGTTCTAATATTTTCAGTATGTCTCTGCTCACTGCTTCCCATGGCTGCCCTCTGCCAAACAAATTCCTGAAACTCTTTTCACTTCATAGATTGGAGGAATACTTTTGGTAGAGTTGTGTTTATGACTTTCAAAGTAAGTACCAAATGGGATTACATGTGTGTGCACACACACACACAGAGCCATATTATATGTAATAGTTACTTTCATGTACATACATATACATGGATATGTGTATGTGTATATAGTGATAGGTAGATAGATGACAGACAGACAGAGAGATTAGATAGATAGATAGAGGGATGGATGGATAGATTGATTAGACAGATAGATTATATAGACAGATAGATAGACAGATAGATAGATAGATAGATAGACAGACAGACAGACAGACAGACAGACAGACAGACAGACAGACAGATAGATAGATAGATAGATAGATAGATAGATAGATAGATAGATAGACAGATAGACACATATATAGGTAGTTAGGTGGCACATCGTATAGAGTACCAGTCCTGGAGTCAGGAAGACTCTCTTCTTCCTGAGTTCAAATCTGACCTCAGACACTTACTAGCTGTGTGACCCTAGGCAAGTCACTGAACCCTGCTTATCTCAGTTTCCTCATCTGTAAAATGAGCTGGAAAAAGAAATGCCAAACTACTCCAGTATGTCTGCCAAGAAAACCCCAAATGAGTTCACAAAACTTTGGACATGACTGAAATAACTGAACAACAACATACACACTCATATAATGTAAACTATATATATAGATGTGTATATGTATATATATACACATATATCTATATGTATAAATACATATACACATATTATATCTGCATATATAGCATATGTATAAAGTATAAATATATGTATGTATACTGTCCTAAAATGTTATTATAGGTTTAAGCTATTAAAGTATGATGAAAATAAAATCCTGATAAGCAAAAGCAGGAAGAAAAGAGTTAATAGTGTTTATTTCTCAGCTGGCAAGAATGTCAGCTTTGATAAAGAGGAGGGGGATCGGGAACACAGATAGAGAGGGCCCGTACTGCACTTATACAGATAAATTGGAGTCATATTATGGGAGGGCTATAACATCAAGTCAGGAAGTTTGACACTGATTTTGTAGGATGAGTCCCTGGCATACATTAGGTGCTTAATAACTGCTTGTTAGTTGATTGATTGAAAATTAGATGTTTGGATGACAACTTCTGATTGTGAACCTTTTTCCACCCAATAAGAGCTGGATGGAATACGGTCTCACTAAATGTTTTCTCTATCATCACACTGAATTTAGTAAGCTTGCCTTTCTACTATCCAGCAAGGATAGATATACTGCTGTTTGCCCCTTTGTAGATGGCTTCTTGTAATCCCTACACATAGCTTACATGACAGATAAGCTTAAGTGAAGTAAAAAGCAGATGCCATATCAAATGTGCAAATTTCTTTAGCCTTGGGGTGATGTCTCCGGTCTTGGGACTGTGCTTTTGTTAAAGGTAGGTGACAGAATCAGTGACTCACTGAGGCAGTTGATTTTTAATGTGTTGGAAGAAATAATCCTCTCCTGGGGATTGTGAGTCATTTCCATTGGATGATTTTTCTCCTTTTTCTTGTGGAACTATATAATCCAAAATTAATTTGTATATTTTTAGCCCCTAGTCAGCTTGTGGTAGCCCACCCCTTTACAAGGCATCAGTAACATTAGCATCCGCTGTGCAGAAAATGTTAGACAGATTTAGACTCTATCAAGTGAAGGTACAGCTGAGCAAAGTACAAGGAAAGAGATCTGGAAGGTGATGATGCAATTGGCTTTGCCTCCTGCAGAAGATCAGCAAGAAGAGGGCCCTTCATCCTCACTCATAATCGGCAACTCCCTCAGAGGACAGGACAGACAGTAAGTCTGGTACAGGATGCTTTTTTAAAGCTTACTTTTCTTAGCTACTACCTCTTTGTAACTAAAACACATGGCTTCAGAGTTCCCCTCACCTCTGGATCTCCATGGGTCAGATTGAATCTCAAGGATGATGACCCTGAAAAGATAATTATCTTTTGGGGATCAGATTTATTTTAGGAGATTTTCATATATAGCTTACCATAGCCTAAATCTAGGTTTCTACAAATATAGGTTACAGGGTCCTATACAAGTATTCAAGGTATAATAAATGCCCATAGGATAATGGATAGCTATAATTTCATTAATAAATTTATTAAATTATTATTATATTATTAAAATATATTAAAATTATTATAATAAATTTATTAAAATTAATAAAACAATTTCAAAATAAAGAAGACACAAAGGACTTATGAGATTCCATAAAGAAACATAGACAACAAATAGATTCATGATAGCCCCGTCATTCAATATGCATTTATTAAGCACCTACTGTGTGCCAGGTAGGGCAGTTCAATGGCACAGTGGATTGAACACTGGGATTGTAATCAGGAAGTCTCACATTTCAAAATTCAGATCTAGCAGAAACTTACTAGCTGTGTGACATGGGCAAGCCCCTTAACCCTGTTTGCTTCAGTTTCCTCATTGTAAAATGGGCTGGAGAAAGAAATGGGAAACCACTCCAGTTATCTTTCCCAAGAAAATCCCTAATGGGGCCACAAAGCGTCAGATATGATTGAAACAACTGAACAACAACAAAAATATAGTAGGTATTGTACTATTTAATGGAGGTAAAAAGCAAGGGAGGGGACTTTTGCTGCCTTAAGGATCTCACAAGTCTAATGCAGGAGACAACAAAAAAAATATGTACAAAGAAACTATATACAGGATAAACAGGAATTAATCAAAGGGGGAAGGCAAAAGCACTCAGGGGAGTCAGAAAAGGCTTCCTTTATGCAAACAATCAACACAATTCTCTTCCTGTTCTAGTGGGTCCTCCATGTTCATAGGGTTTTTATACTTCTTCAGGCTCAATATCATCACTCTGTAGTTTGGAGTTCTTGTAGAAAGGAAAAAAAAAAAAAACACCATGAGACTGATGGACAGCTATTGTCTTATGTAAAGTCCTTTCTTTTGCACCTTCCATAAGAAAAAAGCCTAGATTCATGGGGTCACCCACAGAGGGAATGGCCATATGAGAGAACATGCTTCATCAAGCCTTTTCTGATAGCTCACAGAAATATCTAAGAGGAAAGATCCTTTTATCTTGCTCTCCTCCCCTCCCCCCTCCACTTTAGTCCGTTAATGTTCTCTACTTCTGACATCTCTGACACTATAGTGAGAGTACACCTGAATAACCTGTTACCTGAGTAACACCCATTTTTACAGAAAAGTGAACAGGGAGTATGAAAGGCATGTCCAGGGGCATGTAGCCAGATGATAAAGCTGGGATCGGGACATTGTATCCTAATGTCAAACCAAAGTGCTTCCCAACACACTTCATTGGATTCATCTCTGGTGATGTGAAATATTTTGATGATTAAAATGCCAAATTAGTTTTTCAGATTACCCTTAATAATTAGTCATTTCATGCCCCTTACCCTTCAGAAAATTAAGTTTTACCTATAACATTTGGACTCACACTATCCATGTTGAACGAAACATTGAAAATGTTTATTGGATATGTGATGTATATGGAGTACAATCTCTCCTCCTTCACTATTTATTTCCCAGACAACTCATAAAATGTTAGGAAGAGGCCTTTCCTTTTGATTATCTTCCTTATAAATGCTGAGAAGCATTATACTCTTGCCTTTAATAACTGCACTGAGAGTCTTATCTGCTCAGAGGAATCATTGTGTAGACCTGGACTGTAAGCCACTGGGTGGCTGAACTCAGAGTTGATTTCGATAGTTACTGAGCTATCATTTCTCTTTCTTTATAATTGGAACCTGTGACTTCCCCTCCCCCTCATCACCTCAGGGAATCCACGGCTGGATCTCAGAGGTGGCTTAAAAGATGAATATCTTTCTTTGGGCTAATTTATTTTGGGAGATCCCATATATAGTTTACTGTAGCCATTCAAGGTACAACAAATGCACATACGGCAATGTGTATTCAGGCTCATGGGAGTCCATAATGAAATATAGATGACCAATGAAGGTATTCATGGTAGTTCAGTCATTCAGTAACCATTTTAAAGAACTTATTATATGACAGGTACTGGGCTAAGCAATGGGGATGAAAGAAAGGTAAGAGATATCCCCTATTGTCTGGGAGTTCAGTGTTTAGTGGGGAGACAACATGCAAACAAATACACGCAAGCAATCCATATGAAGGAGAAATAGGAAATACTCAACAGAGGGAAGGCAGTCATCAATAGCTCTTGAGTGTGGAGGAGAAATACAAACATATATACATATATGTATATGTATATACACACAATATACATACACCTGCACATACACACAGGTGTATGTATGTACACATACCACATATACATGCACCACATATATGATGTACATTATTGCATACTTGTGTATTTTATTTGTGCAATTATTTGCATGTTCTTTCTCCTATTAGACTATGAGCTTCTTGAGGACAAGAGCCATGTGCTTTTTTAAACCATTCTTTGTAACCCCATTACTTAGCACAGTGCCCAGCATATAATAAGGGATTGATAAATGACTGACTATATCCTTTGACCATTTGATACTTTGGGTAATGACTCTTATTCCTTATATCTTTATATTGATTCTTTATCTATCTGGGATATTAGACATTTATCAGAGAAATTTGTTGTAAAGATTTGTTTTCACAGTTAAATTGTCTTCTGATTCTAAATGCTTTTGACAGTGAAAATATTTTAGACATTTATACAATCATATATGTAGAAGTAGGAGGATCTCAGATATCGTCCAGTTCAACCATCTTATTTTAAAGAAGCCAAAATTGAAGGCCAAGGTCATGAAGGTAATACTCAGCAGAGCTAAACTTGGAACCCAGGGATCTTGAAGCCAGGGATCTGTCCACTGTAACATCATACTTTCTTCTGGAATGGCTACCAGGTCACTTGGCCTTTTTATTTGTAATTTCTAAAACATTAGCTATGGTTGGAAGACAGGAAATCCAACCCTTTACGTAGCATCAAAGGGTCCAAGCACATGTCCCAGCTCTTTGGCCTACTGCTTATTTGGCCTTGACTAACTCACGTTGTACTCTTGGGCCTATGCTGCGTCATCTATAAGATGAGAGGATCAGATTGAATATAAGCATTTCCAAAATCTAGTTCTATGATGTTTTTATATTCTATGGATATGACTAAAGTGGTATATGAAAAACAGAAACCTAGGGGGAAATTGCAACAAGTGTCTCTGATAAAGACCTCATTTCTCAGATATATGGAGAACTAAGTCAAATTTATAAAAATACAAGTCATTCCCCAATTGATAAATGGTCAAAGGATACGAACAAGCATTTTTCACACAAATCAAAGCTATCTATAGTCACATAAAAATGCTCTAAATCACCATTGATTAGAGAAATGCAAATTAAAACAACTCTTAGGTACCACCTCACACCTATCAGATTGGTTAATATGACAAAAAAGGAAAATGTTGGACATTGCTGGGGATTGGGAAAACTGGGACACGAATGCATGGTTGGTAGAGATGTGAACTGATTCAACCATTCTGTAGATCAATTTGGAACTATGAACAAAGAACTATAAAACTATGTATACTTTTTGATCCAGCAGTACCACTGCTAGGTCTATAAACCAAAGACATCAAAAAATGGAAAAGGACATATTTGTACAAAACATATTTATAGCACCTCTTTTCATGGTGGCTAAGAATTGGAAATTGAAGGGATGCCCATCAATTGAGGAATGGCTATACAAGCTGTGATCTATGATTGTAATGGATTATGATTGTGCTATAAGAAATGACAATTGAGCTGATTTCAGAAAAAAAAATTGGAAAGACTGACATCCACTGATGCATACTGAACAGAACCAGGATAACATGGGACACAATAACAACAACATTGTTTAATGAAGAGTTGTGAATGACTTAGCTATTCTCAGCAATGATCCAAGACAATCCCAATGGACTAATGAAGTATACTGTCCACCTCCAGAGAAAGAATTTATAGTGTTTGAATAAAGACTGAAGCATGCTATTTTTTCACTTTCTTTTATTTGAGTCTTCTTGTACAAAATAATTGATATAGAAATGTTTTACATAATTTCACATGTATAACCTATATTGGATTGCTTACCATCTCAAAGAGGGTGGAAGGAAGGGAGGGAGAGTTAGAATTTGGAACTCAAGACTTTAAATAAAATGTTAAAAATTGAAAAAAGTGGGCTCTGAGAAAAATTTTACATGAATGATATCTTTCCCTCTAAAATATTAAATCTGAATATATATATGTAAATTTTTCAAAATGAGTATAGGCTCAGTATCTTGTTCCAAAAAATTTCCCTTTGCTCTTGGGAATATCCCCTATGTCCAGATCTCCAAAGTCATTTATAGGTTCCAGCAATTTTTCCAAGACCCAGAGTGTTTCACAAACAAATTAATTCAAGGGAAAAGCCTAATTAAATGGTCTTTTGGGTTTCTTCTATGTCAAAAACTCTGAGTCTATGAGTCATTTGGGACATACAGTCACAAATTTCTCCCACAAGCACAGGTTCCCTGGAATGCAAAACATAAAGGAAATAAATTTAGAAAATTTCCAGTCACTTTCCATTAAACTTTTTGTTTGCTTCTCAGTAGGCTAGTACCACTCTCATTCTCTCTGTACTTGAGAACCAGAGCTGGTTTTCAGGATAGTTTGTATTATATTCTTTGTCATTCTTGTGCTGCCATTGAGAAAAAGCAAATCTTTGCACTCTCTTAGCCAAAGAAGAAAATGATTTGGAGTTAGTTGGAAAACTGGATTCCTAAAGCCATAATTTGTTATCATTACCTAGAGACCAGGACTCGTGTGTGCTTTGTATTTGAGCATCTGCCTAGCCATTCACAGGACCTATTAATAATGTCAATACCAAAGCCAGAATTCCTCCTGCTGTTCTTAGTTGTAATGGAAGATCCATCCTGTTCCTTTCATAAATTAGTTGATAACTGTCTTTGTTTCTCTTTCTAGCAAAGGGATCTTAATTAAACAATATAGCCAGACTCCAGAGCTTCATCCAGACAATGGAAATGGGTGATAAAAACACATTAAGCCTTCATGGAGGTTGTTTACACATTCATAATAGTGGCTGTGGTCCTCTCTGATAGCAGCAACAATAAATTAAAAAAAAAACATTAGGATGTTCTTTCATTAGTCAATGATTTTATAGCTCTCCATGTCTTTTTAACTATCTATGTGTAAAATTGAGTGTTATAATTTGTAATTACTGGAAATAACTAATTCTAATTCCCCAAGCTTATATTTAGGGTTTTAATCTGCTTTAGAAGATTTGAGTTGTCTTATGATTATTACTGCAATTGTTACAATGGTCCCCCCTTTTCACTTGGTATTACCTTTAGGGTGTGTGAGGAACTAGAAACTAGTTTTCACTGAGGTCCTAACACAGGAATGTGGCTACTGCCTCATAACCACAATCCAAAATAGGGTCACTTTAATGACTGAGGTGGGGGTGGAGTGAGTCAGTTAATGAGCATTTATGAAATACTAACTGCAGCTAACTTTTCCACATCATAGGAATTAGGGGCACTGTACCCCCATGACCTGGAAAATCCATGTAAAAATTTTTGTCCCTCCCTTCCTACCAGAGAAATCTGATTTCCCCCCTTTTTCTTTTATGGGACATTTACAGTACCTTATTGTAAAATTTGGGTTAAATATTTGGCCATAGTCTTTGTGTCATCTTTTGGCCTTTGGGTGCATCTGTGGCTTCCATGAAATTCCTATTTAATTTCTTATACCTACCCTCAATATATCAAAACCATGATGGGGAAGTCACAATGTGAAAGGGATAACTGTATGTGTTAGGTACTTGGATATGTATTGGTCAGTGCAAAGAAAGGCAAAAATAGTCCCTGCCTTCCCCAAGCTTACTTTTTAATAGCGGAGAAAAGGTATAAATGATCAAATACATAACAAGATAAATAGAGTAGATAGAAGGCAGTCTGAGGAGGGAAGGAGCTAGTCCTCTGGCAGCTGGCATATTACTTCAGACAAAGGCTGGCCAAATAGTCATGCAAGCACCGAATACAGAGTTGAAAGGGGCCTTAGAGAAGTCTAGTCCAACACTCTCATTTTATAGGTGAGGAAATTGAAGCCCAGAGAGAAATGACTTAGTCAAAGCAATGGGTAGTAAATAGCAGAGCTGGGAGATAAACTCAATTATTCTGATGTAAAATTCTGATGTAAAAAGTCTTTCCACTAAGCCACAGGGTTATTGAGGGAGAGTGAGTTGGGAAGCCAAGTCTCCCCAGAGCCAATAAACCAAAACAGGGACAATCAGATCCCTCCACGATCTGGTCCCCACCTGCCTTCATGGCCTCTTTTCCTATCACTCTTCTTTATACACTTGACACTCCTTCTCTGTAAAATGAGATGGCTAGACCTAAATCTATGATCCAACAATCCTTGCACTCAGAAGTGAATCCCCTGACTCTGTGAATTTCTATTTGCAGAAAATGCACTTGATTGGAAGTCAGCCCCTGAGTTCTTATCCTGAGCCTGACATCTATTAGTTATGTGACCTTAGATAGTCACTTACATTTTTTGGCCCTCAGTTTCTTCATCTGTAAAATGGGGTGGTCAGAATGGATTGTCCTAAGTTTGTTGACAATTCTAAATCTAGGATTCAAGGATTCAGGGATCCATGCCTGATTAAGACTTAATTTAATTGTTTTAATGTTCAGCCACATCTAGGTTGTTTCATGTGGACACATATAACCTATGTGGCCAACATATTTATACTCCTATATAATAATGATAGCAGTAGTAGTATCAATCGTTTATATATAGTTTTAAGTTTTGCAAAGCATTTTACATAATTTCTCTCATTGCATTCTCACAGTAATCCAATAAGATAGATATTAATATCACTGTTTTGCAGATGGGGAAACTGATGCTCTCATAGCTAGTAAGTCTCTGAGGTAAGATTTGAACTCAGGTCTTCCTAATTTCAAGTCCAACACCCTATCTTCTGCTCTGCCTAGCTGCCTCCCCTCATTTAGGTGTCATCTCCCTCTGTGAAGCCTACTCTCTGATCCCCACAGATACCTGTTGTAATGTAATACCAAGCAAAGGCAACTTCCCAGGTTCGACACCAGC
>NW_027185759.1:19340247-19348218 GCF_028583685.1 Petaurus breviceps papuanus
AAAACCAAGCCAATACAGGGGAATCTTTAATTGCCATTACTATCACACCTGTTTATTCTTCCTTCTCATATTTACTTGCATCATGCATATCTGTACAGATGCTGGCACCCTCCACTGCCATCCCTGACTGGTATAATGTCAGGCCCCAAGGGGCAGAGACTGTTTTGTGTCTCTATCCCTTAAAACATAGTAGGCCCTTAATGAGTTGCCGGTTGAATTGAGCTAAATAAGTTGCTGCCTCTGGGCTATGATTTAAAGATGGAAAATCCCTCTTCTTTCTATATCTGCCACCTTGGGCTTGCCTGAAGTCTCCCTGGCCATGCTGAATATATCTAAATGGCATAAACACCAATAACCACCCCTGTGACTTCTATAACAACAAAAACTAATGAATAGGAAATCTTAGGGGCCAAAGCCTTGAAGTCTTGCTGCCCCACTTCCCCACCTCCAGAGCCTCTATTCTAATCCTAATCACGTTCATCTCCCCTCTCACCTCCTACATTGCCTAACTTCCTAGACACAGGTCCGCTATCCTCCCAGGCACTCAGACTCACGGTCTCAGTGGTACCTGTGACTATTTCTTCTTCCTGTCTCACACATCCAATCTGATACCAAGCTCTGTTGTGTTTACTTCAGTAATATTTCATGGATCTGTCCCCTTCTTTCCACTCCCTCTTAAATCTATTCATTTCAGGTCTCCATTAGTCTTTGCCTGGATTATTATAATGCCCTGTTAACTGGTTTTACAGGATCCATTTCATGTTCTCATCATAGAGAAAGCTGGGTGTTACAGTGGACAGATCTCTGGCTGAAAGCCCTGTGTTCAAATACAGCCTCAAACACTTAACTGAATTTTCGACATTGAACAAGTCACTTAATGTCTATCTCAGTTCCCTTAACTGTAAAATGGGGATCATCATAGCACTACCTCCCAGAGTTTTTGTGAAGATCAAATGAGATTAATGCTTGTAAAGCACTTCACTTAGCATGGTGCCTGGCACTTAATAAATGCTTTTGCATTCCCTCCCTCTTCAGTCCATCCTTCATGCAATTGCCCAAATAGCCTTCCTAGGGTCCAGGGCTGCCCATGTCCTCTCTTGAAACACCTCCCATAGCTCCCTGTTGCCTATCTGATGCCTCTCCAGGCCTCAGTTTCTCATTTGTAAAATAAAAGACTTTGACAAGAGGACCTTTGAGGTCCCTTCCAACTCTCTGTCTCTCTCTCTCTGTCTCTCCCTCTCTGCCTCTCTCTACACAACCAAATGGAATATTCTCCATCCCACACACTTCTCCTGACTTCTTCTGGCACCAGGCTCTTGCATACACTATCCCTTCTGTGCTTTTGCATATGCTGGAATGGAGCCCCTTCTCCCCTTCCCCAAACACATCTACATCCACTGAAGTGTTTCCTTCTCTTTCTTCAGATCTCAACTTAGAAGCTTCCTCAATGAAACCCCCCTCTCCTCAAAGTTCCCATAGTATTTGCCATAGTCTGCTATTCTTCTCTAAGATACCTTCCCTTTGTGTCATAGTTATTTGTGTATCTTTCCCCATTAAGCAGGATTTCTGGCATATCTATTGATGCATTGCCTCCTCTCCCAATCAATCAGTAAACATTTATTAAGCCCTCACTGATATGACAGATAGTATGCTAAGCACTATGGGTACAGGCAAAGAAAACACAGTCCCTACTCTCAAGGAACTTCTATTTTAATATTCCTTGGATATTGTAGGCACCAAATAAATACTAAAACTAAATTAACTAATTTAAATTGAATTGAAGACTTAGAATTAGAGAGAAGGCATTAGGGTGAGTATTTTTGGTCTGAGTCACTTTAGCCACTGAGTATCTGTCTCTGAAGTGTTTTGGAAGTCTCTAAGAAGCCAATCTATTAGCCCACATTTATTAGAGTCCTATTATATACCAGGAACTGTGATAGATGTTCGTCATACAAATACAGAGAATCAAACTGTACTTCCCTTAAGAAACTTACATTTTATCAGGGAAGACATATGTCCATTTGTAAGCACATGGAATTAATGGCAGGGTAGCCAAGTGGTGCAGTGGATAGATCACCAAGCCTGGAATCAGGAAGATCTGAGTTCAAATCCAGCTTCAGACACTGACTAGCTATGTCTCCCTGGGCAAGTCCCTTAACCCCTATATGCCATAGTTCTTCATCTGTAAAAATGGGCATACATTGGAGAGGGAACTGGCAAACCATTCAAGTATCTCTGCCAAGAAAGCCATGTGGTCACATAGAGTCAGACAAGACTGAAAAATGACAGTAATGATTAATGATAATAATAGCAATAATGATTCATGATAATAACAATAACTATTAATGATAATAATAACAATAATTATAATAACAATGAGCAGTGATGTAGTGCTTTAAGGTTCGCCAAGCACTTTACAAATATTAACTCATTTCATCCTCACAACAACTCCTGGAAGGAGGGGCTATTATTAACCTCATTTTACAAATGGGGAAACTAAGATAGATAGATATTATGATATTGTCCAAGGTCACACAGTTAGCAAGTGTTTGTGGCTGGATTTGAATTCCCATCCTCTGGACTCCATGTCCAGCACCCTTTACACAGAACACAATAATTTTGTCAGGGAAAACAGGAACATTTGGGGGAACAAAAGAAGATTTATGTAAGGGGTTCTATTTGAGCTGATTTTTTTTAAATACAAGGAATTCTAAGACGCTGAGGTGAGGTAAGCATATACTTTAGGCTTAGTGGGTACCAGTACAGAGAATCATCTGTGAGAAACAGTCAGCAGGTCAGTTGGGTTGGACCACAAAGTCTATGTCATTTTTAAAATCAGAGACTGTCCGACCCTCACATAGATAGAAACACTTAAATACAGACCAAGACTTGATAGCACAAATCCCCACATCTATGAAGACATAGGCTAGAGTTTTCATTTTTCTCATTTTCCCCCAATGTATTTCATATCGCCATCATATCAGGAAATTGATTTCAGTTTCCCTGTTTCCTGTCAGTTTTCAAAATGTTTCTGACATGTTTCAGGCTGACATATTTATAATTTATGTCTCCCCTCTTCATCAGAACCATGAGCTGCATGTGGGCTCTAAGACCACTACACCCATAACATGATGGCAGACAGAACTGTTCTTTCCCATCTAGTGAAAATGACATCTAGTCAATTGCTTCCAGTTCATTCTGCCAAAGACGCCCTTGGCTTTTGCATGAATGGCAGTTCAAATTATAGCCATGCAAGGCATACATGGCTTAGACTAATAATGTAACCAAAACACTTTCTAAACCCTAAAGCACTATATAAATGTGAGCTGCTACTATTATTGGACCACAGACTTTTGTACCTAAGCTTAAGGAGAAATTGAAATCGGAGCCCCTATTAATGCTATAAAGGTGTCAAATAAGTCTCACTTCCACGTGGGTAAATTTTAATGGCCTCATGAACTACATTTACAAGAAAATGCCTAATTTACTAGAGGTGGTTTATGGGAGTTCTTATGCTAGACGAATCATGGAGGGAAGTTTCTTTTTACAGTTGTATAAGTCATGGATTAATAAAAATAAAGAAAAAAGATAAATTACAAGCTAACAGGGATAATGTGGGATGGGTACATTTCATGATGAGTGTGAAGATAGATGGGCTCATCAATGCTCCTATTTCCTTCAAATTTAAGAGCATTCTGATTCTCCATCAGGCATCACTAGCTAATGTGTTTCTCACATTCATAAAGACAGAAGTGAATACTTGTTGGATATTTCTCGGATATTTCTCTTGCCAAGATTCAACCATATATGATTGGGATATAACTTTGTGGAGGGAGAAATGCTGTGGTCCCAGTTTCAGTTTAATTCAATTAAAATTTTAAAAATTATTAAGCAACCATCATGAACCCAACACTGTGCTAGGCACAAACTTGAAATGAGACAAGACATAATAAATAAATATATAAAGCCTGAGTGCATGTGCATGTGTGTGTTGTGTGTGTGTGTATATGGAAAGAAAGAGAGAGAGAGAGAGAGAGAGAGAGAGAGAGAGAGAGAGAGAGAGAGAGAGAGAGACCAACCAAGCAAATTACTTGGGGTAAAATAATAATTTTGGTAAGATTTCATTGTGGAATATTGATGGTCATACAAGCATTCTTCTCCTACTGACCCCAGGCTAAAGCATGGTGCTTGACACATAGAACACACTGGCCTTAATTGATGCTTGTTCATAATTCACTCAGAACTTTAGACCTTAGCCAGTTGAAATTGGATTGTGATGGTTTTCCCACTTTCAGTTAATTCTCTGTCAGCTGAGCATTGGATTTCCTGGATGCCATCTCCCTGAGATTAGGTGCTGTTTCTTTTTGTCCTTGTATCCCCAATGCCAAGTGCTGCTAGGTGCAGTGCCAGGCAAATAGTTTAATAAATGTTTTCTTTTAATAAGTGGCAGCATAAAACTGTGGTTGAAGTTTATACCTGGACAGTGTTTCACCATTGTTGAATATTCAACATTTATTGAGTACCTTCTGCATTCAGTATTGTAAAGTTGGCACCAAGAAGATGAACATTTATCCAGAATAACTCACAAAAAACTAGTTACAAAGTCTCTGAGGGATCAGATTAGGATCCACATGACCCTATTCTTGTCATTAGAATCTAAACTCCTTGAAGGCAAGAATTGCTTCACTTCTGTCTTTATGTCCTTCAACACTTAGCAAGAGTCTGATGCACAGTAGGGCTTAATAAATACTTGTTGGTGGGTTGGTCAATAGAAATACCACCCCCCCCAAAATTACAAAGCCTTAATATTGTAGTATGTCAAAATTATTCATCTGAGTACTGAGATAGATACAGAGAAAAATAAGATATATATACACTGCCCTCAGGAAGCTTATTATTTAGTCAGGTTTCAGGAGAATGTGGCAAATTGAGGAATCTCAGAGGCCATCATGTCCAAAGTGTTCTTGAAAAATAATCCTTTCCACAGCCTTGATAACAATCAAGCCTTTCCTTACAGACTTCTAATGAAGGAAATCCCATCTTGCTGCCTCAGGAGCCAGCCCCTTCAACCTTGGAAAAGTTCTAATTAGGGAACTACTTGAGGGGAGATGTCCTTATCACAGAACCAGGAACCTGGAAGTGAAGCCATCTAATCAATCTCAAAAGTGAAGAAGCATCCTCTTCATGGTGTGTTGGATAAGGGTTTGTTCAGGCTTTGCTTTTTTTCACCTCCAATGAAAGGGAATTGGGGTGTGTGCTGGTAAATATTTAACAACCACCTCTCTAGATGCAAATGTATGCAGGACACACTTTTCAATCTAATCTGCATTATTAACATTTTTTTCATCACTTTTTGAAGTCTAGACAATCAACAGAACAATAAATCAAGGCCTGATTTGTAGGTGTTTGCTGCTTTCTGAGATGTACATGCTGACACTGAAAATTTATCAAACTGGCTTCAGCACATGTCTGGGGGGATTCCAAGAGAGTCCATTCCACACTGGAATGACTCTAATTATTAGAAGGTGTTGCTTTACCTCAAGATTAAATCCACCTTTATGCACCTCCTTCCTGATAAAATTCCACCCACTAGGACTTTGGGATCTGGGTTTGAATCTCAGCTTTGCCATTCACCAGCTGGTGATGATTCCCCTTCATACCTTCTGTATTCCATCGAATCTTCCCTGAATCTGCATGACCTAACTTCTCTGGGTCACAGGAAATGAGAGGGTTTGGACTAGATGTTTTAAGTGTCCCTCCCAGTTCTAGAACTTTCAACTCTAGAACCATGATCTTCCCATCCTTTGGGTAATTCCTAATTTCTTTGTTGTTGTTCAGTCATGTCCAACTCTTTGTAACCCCATGGACCATAGCACATGAATACTGTCCATTAGGTTTCTTTAAGTAGGGTCAAAAGAAAAAGTGCAGTGTATGAAAATGGTTGATGGCCCCTCCCTTTCCCTATGATAGTGAATCATTTGGGGGCAACTTTAAGAGAAGCCTTTTAGAAACATCTCTTTCCATCACAACCTTTTCTCCCTTTGTTGAAAAAGGGGCATTGTGGGTATTCCATTTCATCCAGAGTAGTACATAGCTGTAATAAGCAGTACTATTTGTGAATTGTGGGCATCAGGGTTTGCTGAGACAAAAATGAATGTCCTATTGTTAAAACATTGTCTTGCAGCTGAGGTATTTTCCTAAGAGTCATATCAGCTCAGCCTTAGGTGAGGAGGTAGGTGGATAGGGGGCTTGGAGGAAGATTGTGAAGACTGAACAGCCAAGGTGTTAAAAAGAAAAAATATATATACATATAAACAAAACTGCCAGAAGAGAGGGCTTAATCTGTAAACCTATGAGAAACAGCCCCTTTGTTTCTTCCCACCATGTAATCATTTAATCACCATATAAAATGCTGGAATCATCAGAGCCAGAACTGAATCAGCCAGTCCCATCCCCCCTTCCTTTAAATGTCTTCTTTTCAGTTACACAGTATTTTATGAAAAATTGATGTCTTGCTAGTCAACATGATGAATGTCAGAACATGCAGGGAATAGTTTAAAGAGTTTGTTTTAACAGTTATGCATTTAAATTGTCCCATTAGGATGGACATGCTCTCCTCTGCCAACAAAATTCAGCTCTTAAAGGCTACCCTTCTCCTGGCCTGGTTTTTTTCTCTCTCTGCTTGAAACTATCCTCCTAAAATATTATTGAGCTTGGGATTTTAAATGATTTCATGCAAATGTTCAATTTCATGTTTGCAGCTGCATGACTGTGTTTATTTCGGTGCAAAACACTAATAGGTGTTATTGAGAACATTTAGTGTAAAAATGATACATTCTACAAAGAAAATCCTCTAGGATCGATGCATCAGGGGACCCAGCAGGACTTCTGGGGGAAGCAGTGAAATGTGCTGTGTGCACACCTGGAAAAAACAACAACATTTCTAGCCTCTATTACCTGTAACTGCTCCCTGTGTTAATTCCTTCCAGCACCTGGGATAATGGCTGCCAATTATAGTGTTTATATATACCCCCTTTATGTTTATATATACACCCTTCACACACATGTATAATATATACACCCTTCACACACATGTATAATATATATATACCCTTCACACACATGTATAATATATATACCCTTCACACATATATAATATGTATATTCAACCTTCACACACATACACACACATATATATACCCTTAACACACATATAAAATATATACCTTTTACATATATAATATGTATATACAACCTTCATACACACATGTATATAATATATGTTTATATACACACCCTTTGCACACATATATAATATATACCCTTCACAATATATAATATGTATATACAACATTCAGACACACATATAAACTCAGAGAAAAGGGAAAATCCAAGAGGAAAGTGTCAAATGTTGTGAAGAGGTGAAGAAGGATGAGAATTGAGAAAAAGCCATTAGATTTTCCAACTAAGAAATCATTGGTGATTTGGAGGATGATAATTTCAGTAGTATGATGAGTTGAGAAGAAATTGAGAGAAGAAGTAGGATAAGTTTTCTCTAGGGGTTTGAGAAAGAGAGAAGAAATATAGTATGATAACTAAGAGGCATGGTAGTTTCTAGCGAGCATTTTAAAAAAGGGGTCAGACATGAGTCTGTTTGTAGCCAGTAGACAGGGATAGACTGAAGATTAGAGACTAGGGATGGGAGTATGGACAACGTACTAAAGAAGATCTAGCAGATGGAGTCCAAGGTGCACAAAGAGGGATTTGTCTTAAGTGAGCATGAGGGTCACCCATTCATTAGATGTGTGAGGCACTGGACTAGTCACTGGTAACAAATTATATATATATATAAAGGAAACAGTCTCTGTTCTCAAGTAGCTTACATTCTAATGGAGAAGTTTGTGAAGTTTGTGTTCCATCTATCAATGAATGAATGAATGAATGAATGAATGAATGAATGAATGAATGAAT
>NW_027185759.1:19348228-19349662 GCF_028583685.1 Petaurus breviceps papuanus
AATGAATGAATGAATGAATGAATGAATGAATGAATGAATGAATGAATGAACAAATGAGTGAACAAACGGTGGAATACATGGGAAACTTTCTTGGTGAGAAAAAATTCTACGCGGGGTCGCACAGTCTTGGTATCTGGGAAAGAGCATCAGATTTGGAGTCAAAATACCTACATTTATATCATGGAAACTATTTCTTGAAACAAATCCCTTACTCTTCTCCGAGCCTTCGTTTCCTTATCTGTAGAATGGAGATAATAATCCTTGGTTTTCTATCGCACAAGGTTGTGAAGGTCATCAGTTATTATATGAGCTTTTATTCAGTGCCTATTATGTGTCAGACACTATAGGCAGACAAAAAGTGAAACTCTCTACTTGCAAGGGGCAGTCCAATGATATAATACATCTAAAATGCCAAGTAAACTGAAGGCCCTCCAAAAACAGGAGACTATGAAGTCAATAATAGTAATAATAACTAACATCTCTATCATGTTTTAAAGTTTATGAAGTCCTTCATATGTCATTTCATTTGGTGCTCTAGGTAATGCTGTGAGATAGGTGGTATCATTAACCCCATTTACCAGATGAAGACACTGAAACTGAGATAGATTAAATGACTTGCTCAGCATCACACAGCTTATGTCTGAGGCAGGATTCGAACTCAGGTCTTTCTAACTCCAAGTCTAGGTCTCTAGCTACTATACCACCTAGCTTCCTCTTCAAACTCTTTTTCTCTCAGCCATTTCCCCATGCATTCTTCCGTAACACAATTCAAGGGTGAAGTAAGACTAAGAATAATTTGAAATACCCCCAAAGTGGCAATTTTTCCCTTCCCAATACCTACTTTCCTGATTTATACTTGTCCATTTCTCCTGAATGTTTATTTCAGATATCTCTTTGGTACTGCATGGTAAAATCCATGTATTTGCTGGTTCATAATAGTTGATTTCTTAGCATTTCTAAGCAATGGGTATGTTCCTCAGTTCATGCAAGAAAGGTCTTCCTGAACAGACATTCCCAGTATAACACATTCCATTGTTCTTGCCATTTTCATTCCATGCCAAGTAGACTTGGGCTATCACCTTCCCTACCAGAACCTTGGACTCTGCTCCTTAACATTGTACCTAACACTCCCTTCTGTCCTTTCTCTCTTCCTTCCTCTCTTTCTTTCCTTCCTTCCTTCTTCCTCCTTTCTTTCTGTCTGTCTTTCTTTTTCCTTCCTTCCTTCTTTCTTTCTCTCTTTCTCTTTCTTTCTTCCTTCCTTCCTCTCTTTCTCTCTTCCTTTCTTTCCTTCCTTCCTTTCTTTTTCTCTTCCTTCCTTTCTCTCTTTCTTCCTTTCTCTCTCTCTTTCTTTCTTCCTTCCTTCTTTCCTTCCTTCCTTCCTTCCTTCCTTCCTTCCTTTCTTTCTTTCTTTCTTTCTTTCTTTCTTTCTTTCTT
>NW_027185759.1:19349672-19377461 GCF_028583685.1 Petaurus breviceps papuanus
CTTTCTTTCTTTCTTTCTTTCTTTCTTTCTTTCTTTCTTTCTTTCTTTTTCTTTCTTTCTTTTTTTTCTTTTCTTTTCTTTCCCCTACTGTCCTGGGCTAGAGAATTGGGTCAGATCCAATACAATGAAATGCAACTGGGATAATTTAAAATTCTATTATTGGGATTTTAAAAAATGATTTCAAAGTCCAAGATGGAGGAAATATTTCTTATATTTATATATAATAATATAAATATAATTATATTTTATTATATATAATTATATAATAATATTATTATAATATAATTATAAGCAAATATAATTATAATCTAAGGAAGTTGAACTAGATGGGTTCTTAGTGAGATCCCTTTCAGCTTTTCAATTCTATGATCGTATGATCTGAAGAAGATCCAAGGATTCTTGTGGGCTGCTAGCTCAATATGCGTCACGAGTGTGATATGGCAGGCAAAAAGCTAGTGGATTACAAGGGTCCTTAGCCAAGACTGAGGAGATGGCAGCTGTGATGTATGATGCCTTGGTCAGACCCCATCTGGACTACTCTGGTTTATTCCTTGGATCTACCCTTTAGGAAGAATATAATGAACCTGGAGAGTATCCTGAAATAGGCACCCATGTGGTGAATGGGCCTCATGATCATGACATATGAAGATAGATTGAATAAACTGGAAATGTTTAGGTTGCATTTTTGTTAGCTTCAAATACAGAAGCTTCCAAAAGTCTTAATGTAGTTTTAAGCTATAAAAGACTAAAGTATTTGAAAGTATGTTATATAGAAGTGATTCTTCCAAGTACATGAGGATAGAATCAGAACACTGGCCAGACAGAGTAAACAGATAAATTTCAATTTTTATAGAAGGAAAAAATTCCTAGCCACAGGAGTGAGCCATAAATGGAATGAGTTTCCACATCAGATAATGAGGTCTTCATGGCCTGAGGTCTTTAAGCAAAGTCTAGGTGACGAATTTCTGACACTGAGTTTTTTATTTTGAGATACAACTTGGACTTGGCTTCTGGAGTCCTTTTCATGGCTAAAATCCTGTGATTTTGGTTCTACTATCTTCTTCCCCATCTACAATTCATTGACAATAATCATTAGTACAATGAAGAATAAGAAATATTGAAAATGTGAAATCCTATGTGACAGGGTCTCTGCCATGAAGGAACTTCACAAAAATGGCATCGAAACCATAGATGCATAAAACAGGTGGTGGGAATGGTAGAGAAGGATACAAATTCAATTTTTTAAAAAGCATCAATTAAGGACCTACTGTGTGCAAAGCTATGTAAGAAAGAGCAGTGAAGAAGGAAACCAAGCTACCTACTTCAAATGCTGGTAATAACCCTATCTCTCTGACTTTGGCCTTGTCCTCTAACCTCTGGGAGTGCCAGTTTCCTCATTTGTAAAACAAAAGACTAGACAATTTGATCTCTAATATTCTTCTAGCTTGAAAACTCTATAATTCTGTAATAATTCAAAAGAGTATTGCTTAAGGGGCAAAAAGACCAGGGAGTGAAAGTTATGGGGAGGCAGATTTTGGTTTTATATGATGATGGATTTAATAGCAAGCAGATTTAGAACAGGTAACAGAGGCACTTTGGGCCTCAGTTTCCTCAATTGTCACATTAGAGGGATATGACTAGACATCCTCTTAGTGCCCTTTCAGCTCCAAATCTATGACTGATTTCCCAGCAAAGTGTTCTATCAACTACGTCAAGCTGACTCCCTGAATACCCTCCTTGTTCCAGACCCTGACCTTCTGAATGGATGGGAAGAGTTGAGATACTATTTTTGTACCTGGGAGCTGTGAACACAAATTGATGCCACATATAAAATGTCCCCCTACAAAACAACCATTAGGATAAATTGTGTTGTGGTAACAAACCTCTTGTGCCCTTTGAGAAAATATGTTATTTCCCACCTTAGAAAGAGCCACTCAACTCCATTGTATCCCAAACTGGTGCTTTGGGGCAATGGGAAGCAAGGCTGCAATAGACAGCTTAGCTGAGGTGGACAGTTCCTTAATACAGATGAAAGGCAGAGAGTTAGCTATAAAACCAAAGCCCAGAGCCGCTGACTTGCCAGAATGGCAATCCTGCTAAACAGAACTTGGACACGTAATCCTGCCCCCACAATCTGCATTGCATTTGGCAGCCTATCAGAGCAGAAGAACATTGCCTCAGCCATCCCAATGGAATCAGATCTGCCCTCAATCCACGTGGGCTTCACCTAAGAAAATATAAGCTCCCTGAGGGCAACAGTCTCACCAACACCCAGCACAGTTCCTGGCCTAGAGTAGGAAATCAATAAGCATGTGGCAAATTGAATTGAATCTACCATCTTGGCAGGGGAAATCATTCCCTCAGCCTTCCCCATCACAGCCTTGAGGATCTCCCAGTTCAGATGGAATTTGTCAATTTGTCCATCTGGGGTAGAGCTGGGGGAAGATTATCTTTCCATACCTCTACATGTCATATCACTGTGCTGCTGAAGCAGGTTAATTGTTCTGACTCAGCATCATTACCGGGTGGTTTGGGAAACCCCTCAGCCTCTTTCCACCCATAAACTTTCACACATAACCAGGACTTAATGAATATTTCCCCTGTATTCATTCATTCACTCTCCAAGTTGTTTGGTGAAGTATGATATCCTTGGAAGATCACAGAGTTTGGAAGGGACCCCAGAGAACACTTAGCTGTCCTCTGCATACCTTTACAAAAATATTTTTTCTTTTTGTTTCCAGAACCTGGTATGATGCCTGGGACATACTTAGTAAATTGAATTAGATCAAAGACACGCACCTTGACACTAGCTCCATCTGGGGTGACCAGTCTTTGCTTAAAGACCTCTGAGGGAGGGGAGTTCATTCCCCTAAGACCTGACTTAGTGGAACAAGTATTAGTTCACCAGTTTTCCCAGATATAGTTATTTTCAGGGGCTACTATTTCTAAACTTAAATAAATATTAATTAAGAGCCTCCTCTGTGCCTAGGATAGTGTAGCGTAATAGATTACTGGCCTGGGAGTCAGAAAGCCCTGGGGTCATGTCCTGCTTCCTACCCATTCTGGCTGTGGGACCTTGGCATGCCACTTAACTCCCAGTGTTAACTGTAAAGAAGGTGCTGACTTAGATTAAGGGTAGGTAGGTGGCATGGTGGTTAGAGCACTGGGCCTGGAGTCAGAAGACTCCACTTCCTAGGTTCAAATCTGACCTCAGACACTTCCTAGCTGTGTGACCCTGGGCAAGTTTGCTTCAGTTTACTCATTTGTAAAATGGACTGGAGAATGAAATGGCAAACTGCTCTGGTATCTTTGCCAAGAAAACCCCAGGTGGGGTCATGAAGAGTTGGACACAACTGAAATGACTGGACAACAAAAGCTGCCATAAATTAGTAGAGGAAGTTTTCTCATCTGAAAGCTCTGTATTTCAATGATGTCACGGGTTTAGTCCCCATCACTGTGGGTCAGGTGCTGTGCCAAGCAAAGATTTTGAAAATCCTTTGCCTTTCACTTTTTTGGATGACCATGCCCCAGATGACTCCCTCCTTTGCCAGGAACTCCTCTACTCCCAGCCCTGACGGCAGCCCCCTGGCAGTGAGCTTGGTGCTCTCTCTCTCTCTCTCTCTCTCTCTCTCTCTCTCTCTCTCTCTCTCTCTCTCTCTCTCTCTCTCTCTCTCTCTCTCTCTCTGTCTCTGTCTCTCCCTCTAATTCATCTTCCCATAGCTCCTGAATTGACTCTTCTATTATGAACTTCTGATCATAGGACTCCCCTCATCTAGAAGTATCTCTGGCTCCTTGTTGCCTTTCAAATAAGGCACAACTCTTCTCTTTGGAATTCAGAGCCTCCCACAATCTGACCTAGACCAGTCTTTCTAGAATGATTTCATATTACTCATATACTTCATATCTCCCTGGACCTAATGTTTTCTTTCCCACCTCCATGCCTTTGAGTAAGCTGTGCCCCAGACCTAAAATGCTGTTATTTCTTGCCTTTGCCTTATAAAATCCTTAGTTCCCTACAAGTTTCTGCTCAAATGCTACCTCCTACGGGAGGGTCTTTGCTGATCCCAGCGATTGTCAGCATTCTTCTTCCCAAAATACATGCATGTCTTTTGTATTTAGTATACATATTATTTCCTTGAGTAGAATGTAAGCTCTTTGAGGACAGGGACTATTTTCATTCTTCTGCACTATGCTTTGTAGATAGTAGGCACTTAATAAACAAATTGAATTAAGTTGAATCAATTTCATTCATAAGTTATTTCCCTCTGTCATCTTCTGATAGTTCTTGGAATCATGAAAACAAGAAACTAAAGTGGGGGGGGGTGTCTTTTCAAAGCTGCTCCATTGGGATCTCTGGCAGCCTGTGAATCCTCAAAGCTTCAGGGCTCCGAGCTATGTGCCAAGCCTTCTGTCATTTCCCAGACTCCCCCAGTCAGATTCTCTTGAGAGCGCCTCCAACTCAGCAACTAGTGGCTTTGACCTAGGCTTAGCAAGCTCCTCTCTCCTTCTGGCACCAAAGATCGTTAGTCTACAGGACAAATTACTCCCTGGATTTGTCTGCGGCAAATCTTGCCAAGTGATGTGAAGAGAAGAACTCCAACAGGACACGGTCAATAAGGGGCACGTAGAGAGAGCTGTGTGTCTATTGGACAACTGCCCTCGGTTCCTTTTCTGCAACATTACAGATTGAAGATGACCAAAATAAGAGCCCACTTTCTAGGTCTTAAAAGTCATTATCAATGACAACAGCTTTCTGCCTTGTAAGGCAGACACTTTGGCAAGTGTCAGAAAGAAAACCCTGAATCTTCCTTTACCTGTGAGGTGCCCAATATGCCTACAAAGGGCCCACCTCTCCTGGGAAAGCCTCAGATTCAGGATTGGCATTCTGAAGCCATATTTTTTCTGCGTTCAGTATTGAATATCACTGTGGGGCCTCAGGTAGTGATGGAGAGACAAGGGGAGTGAGCAATCAGAAGGGAAGCACCTAGATAATGAGAGTCATAGAATCCTTTTGCACGGAAATTGTTAACTTAAATTCATAATTTTCAAGAATCAAAATATTAATATCGATCATGACTTTTTGCTGAATCAGTCAAAAAGCACAAATTTTTGGAAATAGCCAATGAAATGGAAAAATTATCTAAGTCAACTTGGTTTGTCCTTGTGACTTTCAAAAAGTTCAAGAGACATAGTTTCTGGGTAATTTGATCATTTTATTAACAATGCTAGCATGTTATTAATAAAAGAGGTCAGGGGCAGCTAGGTGGAGCAGTGAATAGAGCACCAGCCCTGGAGTCAGGAGGACCTGAGTTCAAATCCGGCCTCAGACACTTAACAAAAAAACTAGCCATGTGACCTTGGGCAAGTCACTTAACCCCAATTGCCCTCCAAAAAGCAAAAAATGAAATAGAAGAGGTCAACGGCACTCTCAAATGCTGAAGAGCCCTCATGGTGGTGGGTTTACAGTTTATATGCTCTTGGAAGAACAGGTATTCCTAAGGGTGGCAATCAACTCTGATTGGGTAATAATTAATGAAATAATGAATATTACAATAAGGTGCTGGGCTATATTCCAATGAGGGCCTTGGGGGGATGTGACTTAGATCACCCAAGCATTGGTCAAAGAGACTCATTAATATACATATCAAAGAGGGAATGTACTTCTACCCTAGGTCTGTCTGACCAAACACAATGAACAGGTATTCACTACTTTTCTCAGCCTGGTTGGGTAAGTTTTTGCCCAAGATTTCCCACACTAGTTGATTTCTGGACAAGGAAGTAGAAAAGGGGTCCTGATTTTAATAATTGGTTATTAATACAAGAGAAATAATCTTTTCTCTTATTACGATTGAAAATTACTTAAGACATTATAGAAGGGAAGGAAAAAGACATATGAAGATCCATGGCATTTTATTGCACTCTGTGAATAACTGTATGAATTTAAGACTGAATATTTAGCTTATGTCCTGGAAATAAAATCACCTATTCTGTGCTTTCCCTCTGAAAATACTTGCTAGGTATGTGATAATGGAGAATTTCCTTTAACTTGTTTGTACCTCAGGCTCCTCATCTGTACAATGGGCATAACAGTGGTAACCACATCACAGTGCTGAGGAGTGTCCAGTGAAATCATTCATAAAAGGTGCTTTACAAATTTTAAATAGTTATCTATATAAATGTCAAGTAAAATATTATTGTCAAATCCTTCTTGAATTTCTTGAAAAGGGCTCAGTTATAGAAAGTATTGGGGTTAATGGGAATGTAAATTTTAAAAATCTTCCCAGCCCCTAGGCTAAAGTGCACCTGGAGCCTGGGGTGGGAGGCTTGTTTTTCAGTAGATACTTCTTGATTGGCCAGTGAGTCAACAAGGTTGTTACATTCTCTGAGCCAGGAGAAGGCTATATAAGCCCTGATGTGTAGTTTTCTTTTGGGGCTCACTTTGAGAAGTGTTCTGTGATTTGATCAGATGAAACTCTGGGAAGCCATTGTTGAGAGCCCCCGGCTGTGAAAAATCCAGACGTTGATTTGGTATGGATGTAATGGTTGGACAGTTTGAAAACTGTCTACTTGATCTGTTTCTCTGTCTTGATAATTCTGTCTGTATACTCTGAAGTTCGGGGTGTTGACCTTTTCCCCCTGAACTAGGTAAACAATACATATCTGACTGATTAAAGTAAGTTTGTTAACCCATTTTGAGTTGCTTTCCTTTAACAAAGCAGATCCAAGAACCTGTGTTGGCAGCCACCCTGGGGACACTGGGGTGCTTGCTGCAACATGGGGACAAGGCCTGTCTCTGCTGTTATTCTTCCAGGCTTAATGCACAGATAGACAGAACAACTTCTTTTTATAGTTAAATAAAAGTAGTGGGATGGAAGTTTGCCTTCTGAAGGCTCGTGGAAAACCTGCTCAGTACAATTCCCAGGAGCAGACAGGCCAGCAGCAATCATAATACAGACTTCATTCTTTTCCTACAGAACTATCACTTCTGCTAATGGCTGGATACTTTAAAAGCTTTGCTTTTAGATGATGAGTATTTGATTTGGTGGCCTCCATACATTCCTGCTAGGTTTTTGTGGATCAATGATATGTCCAGGCAATTGTGGCTAAGAGTGCAGTCTATGGTAAAGATTCACTTGCAGTATGGCTTATTGGTTGATGTCTGCAGGATATCTGTTAGTCCATGAAAGACAGAAAGCTTTTGAAGAGTAATTCTATCTACCAGCCCATGCTTTGTTAGGTATTCAATAGGTGCTCAATTTTTTTTCAGTTTGCAGTTGTGTCCTACACATTTTCTGTCATCTCTTACATAATCTATGTTGATCACTAAGCCTGGTCTCTTTAGAGAGAGCCCTTCTGTAATTTCTGGTGATGACATGACCCTGACTTGTCATTATAAGCAATAGTAATGCTGCTGCTAATGAGTATGACAATTGCATTTTATATAATGCTTTTAAGGTTTGCAATTTTGTTGTTGTTTCAGTCATGTCTCTTTGTGACTCCATTTGCGGTTTTCTTGCCAAAGATACTGGAGCAGTTCACCATTTCCTTCTCTAGTTCATTTTACAGATGAGGAAACTGAGGCAAACAGGTTTACAAAGCACTTCACAAATATCATCTCATTTGATCCATATACAACAACGCTGAGAATTAGATACTCTTATGATCCCCATTTCATAGATGAAGGAACTGAGGCAGGCAGAGAGAGGTTGTGACTTGCCCAGACTCACACAAATAGTATCTGAGGCTAGATCTGAACCCAGGTCATCCTGGTTCTGGGTCCAATGCTCTATCCATTGCATCACCTTGCTGCTTCCAAAACCCTTCTCAATCCACAAATAGCTCTACATGACTCAGCCATTTGTCTAATGGTTTCTCTGTCAACATATACTTGGCTGAGTTTGTGTGAGTGTGGCCCATGGAGGTCCTTTTGGTTCCCTTTGTGGTTTTTCCATCAAATGAATCCAGCAGTAAGCTTTGGCTGCATCCAGCAAATCCAATCACTTCCATGTTGCCAGGTTTTTCTATTACTCAGCAATGTTATGTCTGCTTGTTCTGAAAGCGTTCTAAAGGGTTTTTTTAAAAAACCTCTTTATAATGTGCTCTAAGATCAGAAATCATTATTTTTTTTGACAAAGCAATGTTAACCTTTCCAAAGTTGCCTTAGAAATGACCCTTCTGTTTTATTAATATTCTATGAGATTTTTAAAGAACACTTTCCTAATCCACTATTGTCTAATTCTAAAGATGCATGTTAAATGTAAGCTGTGAAATTATTATAGGTGTTATTTTTGACATTATTATTCTTATATGAATATCAGTTATTGTTGTTATCTTGTAATTTGTGAGGTTTTTGTCTTTACATGGCTCCAAATCACCTGTTTCCTCCCTCAAATGGTCTAATTATCTAATGATCTACTCAGTCATAACAAGGTGATTTAAGATCATGTGGTAACTATATGCTCAGCATTAGCAGCACCTTGGGTTTCAGTTTCCTAATCTGTAAAATTAAGGTTGGACCAGATGTTTGGGAAGGTTCCTCCCAACTCTAAATCCCATAGTCTTGTTGATGTGGAGGTCAAGGAGTTCAGGGAGTCCAGGAACCCTAATAACCAGAGTCCCTGGAAAGCAGTCTGGAATGAATCCACAGACCCAAGCATTCTCTAAGTCAGGGATGAAAAATTTAATATTTAAAATGGAAGAGAGATAAGTATTTTGTTAGGGCATGGTGCCCTTGAGCTGCAGAGAAACTGCATGAGACAGTGTTTGAGGCTAGGGAGAAATGGGATTTTGGAACTGGAGGTGATTTTACAAACTGTGGTTCAAGCACAGGCACCCAAGCACCCCATCATTATGGGACACTCAAAAAGCCATTTCATCTTGCTATATTCAGTTCCATATGACCTTTCATAAATCAGTTTCAGGTGCTCTATTCCATTCTTTTGGAGTTCAGGAAGCAAAGGTGAGGTTTCCTAACTTAAAGATGGCTTCTTCACATATTGAACTAATGCAAGATCCTCTTTAAAAAAAAAGTCTTTGTCTAAATCTCTCATGCTGTGTAGACTAGATGATAATACAGGTAGGTGGGTTTGGAAGAGCTTCAATGATGGGACAGACTGAAAGATTAGTCCTTAGTAGGCCAATGTCAATACAGACAGAGGTCTCTAATGGAACATACTAGGGATCTGCCCATGACCCTACACTATTGAATAATGTTGGAGAATGACATGCTTATCAAATCTGCAAATGCCACAAAGCTAAGAAGTTTATCTAATTTGTTGAAGTCTAGAACACAAGGTCAAATCTAATTAAATATGAAGTTTGATTGGGATAAATATAAAGACATGTTTTGGTTCAAAAATTCAACCTCACAAATATAATATACCTTCTGAAATGGTAATAGTAATTTATCTGAAAAAAAATCTAGGAATTTTACCAGATTACAATATCAATATAGTCAATAGTATAAAATTCAATTCGGTTATATATTAAGCACCATATTCAAGACACTGTGCACAGTACTGTGTTCTCTGCCTTCAGATAGTATATGATCTGCTGTATATCTCAGTCACATAACAATAACAACAACTACTACTACTGTGAAGGCTTCATTGGGAGCTAAGGGCTCCAAAGCAAGAGAGGTGATAGCTCTGCTATTCTCTGATCTAATCAGCCCATATATGGACTATTGCATTCAGTTCTGTCCTATTTAGATAGGACAATGATAAACTGGAGGTCATCCAGAAAAGGCTCTCCAAGATTGTGAAATTAACTCTCAGACCATGTCATGTGAGATTGTTAGAGGAAATAGAAATGTTTGGCCTAGGGAGGAAAAAATTGTCATGGGGCGTGATAATGATCTCCAAGTATTTGAAGGATTGTCAATGAGAAGAGGGCTTGGTCCCGGGAAGGCAGGGGGGGGGGGGGTTGCAGACAATGTCCTGGATGGACAAGGCAGAGAGGTAGATCAGAATGACTCATGATTTTCTTTCCTTTGAGATTGTTGGATTCCATGATGCACATGAATCACTTCAAATTACTATAAAACTAAATGGTAGTACCTAACAACAAAAAGTCAAAGAATGGAATATATTTTAGTATACTTTATTTTTCATAAAATTTTGATTGGAGGTCATCTAATCTAACCTATCATTATACAGATAATGAAAATTGGGCCCAGAGAAATAAAGTGATTTCCTAATGTCCAGCATTTAGTAAGTAACAAAATAGGTATTTGACTACTGGCCTTCTGTTTCTAAATATAGTACCCTATAAATTAGATAGACAGTTCTGACTTAACTAGGAAAAAGAAGTCAAGTCTTGTTTGTTTGTTTTTTTTTTTTAATTGGCTTTCCCATCAGAAGACCCAAGCTAGTTTGTGTGTATGGAAAGAGAGCCACAGGCTTTAAAAAAAGTAGCAACACTCATTTCCATTTAGATTATGCTCTTAAATATTTTAACTTAGGCACTCAGGTATATCACACTGATAGACCTGTCTTAGAGATAGTGAGCAATAAACTGACATTTTCTTTTTATGTAGGAAAAAAATTGCTGTCTTCACAAGCGTAGGATACCATTTTGGCAAGCAATGGTCCCTTTTATTCCTTTTCTCCATTTCTAATTAAAGACTAGCTGGGATTGTAAAATGTAGCTGTTAGGCACTATGCAGTTCTTCTCAAGGCATCTGTTGAGAAAAGGTTCTAAAGGAAAATACAACATAACCGTATAGTTAGCCATTGTGATTGGCTCCTATGTAGTTCCTCTCAATGTGTCAGCTGACCAAAGATTCTGTGAAGGTTCTAAAAAAGAATACAATGGTGTTGTTAGCCATTGTGCTATCCCACTGAGCAGCTCTTATCAAAGTTTCTACCAACAAAAAGAACTGAAGGTTCTAAAGGACAAAAAGAAAAAAAGGGAAGTGTTTAGTTACTGGGATTGGCCGCTGTGTAGTTCTTCTCAATGGGTTAGCAAACAAAAGGTTCTAAAGGAGAATGAAATGCAGCTATAAGCCATCGTGCACTGACACTGTGCCTCTTACCAATGTATCCACTTAGAAATGGTTCTGAAGGAAAACACAATGGTAGAATACAATGAGACACCGTGTAGGTCTCACCCAGGTGTCATTAAAAATGGTTCTAAAGAAAGGACTGTGTTGGTGCAGCGTGGGCTGGAGGGGGAGGAATTTTCACAAGTTTATTGTATATTGTTGCATACATACACTGCTGGATCAGCGCCTTGGCTGAATTACATACTTTTTCATTTGTATGCACAGTACAGTAAAATGAAGTGTCTAAATCCAAAATGAATTTAGATTTCCAATATTAGGAATTGAAGAAGAGAAAGAGAAAATATTATTGCATAACCTACAGTAATAGTTATGTAGAACAAACACCTTTAATGCCACCTGATAGATAAGGCTACCTATGTATGTGTATGTAAGTCCGTCATTCATCAAGGCACATGCACAGTACCAATCTTCTTTCCATGTGAGAATCTGAATAGAGAGATATACTCAAGAATGTAGATGCTTGGTCACTTTAGCAGTGAAGTATGACCCTGAATATGCAATACATTAGTTGCAAAGATGATGGAATTAACTTTCTTACTGTACCTTAGAACGTCTTCCTCAATATGTCTCCATGTTGCAATATACAATGGTATAATGCATATGAAAAGTGATATGAGAGATATTGTCAGAGAAATGCACAGTTGGCATGGTGGCAGACCAATCATGTAATGAGGGAAAGAGTTAGCAGGTGGATACCCAAAGGAATGCTCTAGGACTGATCAGATAGGGCTTCGTTCAAGATCTGTAGTAAAAGACCTTATAGAAGGTCTTTTATAAACCTTATAGAAGGTCCTAGAATTTAGGGGAGATTCACTTCAGATGATTTATGGGAGGACATGTATTACGCAGCTCCCCAAAACAATCAGATCACAGATACATTGAACAAAGACGTTTTTTTGCCAGTTTTTATCTCTTTATTGTCAATTTCCATCGTTGATATCAACATCATTAACATGGGCACTATTATCAATATTATTATAATCATTATTGTCATGGTCAGACCTGTATTTTGTAAATATCACTATGATTTGACCCAATGTTCTAGCAAATGGATTTTTTTTTTTAAATCCTGATTTTACTTACCATGTCCACTATCTCTCCTAGCTCTGTGGCATCAGCAAATATAATAAGTTGTTTTTATCCAAGTTGTTGATTAGCAACTATGTAAGAGTAGGCATTAGTGATTCAATAAAGACATAATGCAATGATTCTTATGGTAAATATCAAATGATTAGTTCGGACAATAAGTATGATCCATATTGGGAGGGAGGAGGTTCAAATGCGGCTTGAGGATGTGAGCAACACCTGGAATTATGGCTAGTATTTAAATTCAGAGGAAATTCCTAAAGAGGAGAATGATGTGAGAAAAGTATGGATGTGGGATGAACATGACATATTCAGAGGATAAGTATTATATTAGAGATCATATTAGAAATTAGAGCCTTAGAAGAAACCCAGAAGGGACCTTAGAAGTCATCTAGCCCAGTGGCCTGTAAACTCCTTTGATCAGGTGCTCTAATTGGTTATTTTTTTAAAAAAAATTTATAAAGACCCATTTTCTTTATAAGTGTATTTTAACTCACTTTTTAAGCAATTGGGGCTAACTAACTTGCTCAAGGATATACAGCCAGTTATTTTGTGTGGTTGTTAAGTATCTGAGGCCAGAACCGATCCCAGGTCTCCCAACTCTGGGGCCGGCACTCTTACTCACTGTGCCACCTGGCCTCCCTGTTAAACTCATTTTCAATAGCATTTTCTCCAACAGCAGAAATATATCCCTTTTAGATAGATTGGTCATTGATCTTAGCATGGGAGCTACAACACAAGAAATATGATTACCAGATGCTGTCACTCCTCCCGCCCCCAAAGCAATTAGAGTTTAATTCAACAAGCATGTATTAAGCACCACCTATATGCAATATGCTATGCTAGGTTATGGTGAGATAAACGTAAAAATACAAAATAATGCCCACCCCTATGGATCTTAAATGCCTGCATAGATAAGTACATAGACAGTTATCAAATGGCAGTGCTGGGACTCAAACTAGGTCCTTTAACTACAAGGGAAAGCCTTCAAGGACAATACACACTCTACTAGCTGTTTTACGTGTGTGTGTGTGTGTGTATGACCCTGGTGGAGTCACTTAATCTTTCTGTACCTCAGTTTCCTTATCTGTAAAATGAAGAGTCAGACTCGATGAGCTTTAAGGTCCCTTCCAACTCTGAATCTATGATCCTACGATCTTCATTCTAATGGCAGAAAAGTCAATGGAAATTGAAAATAACAATTAAAACTTAGTAATGAAATTGACTATGAATCATCAGCAATTAACCCATTCTTCCCATCTTCTCCTTCCTTCCTCTCACCATGAAACAGGTGGCATTTTCATTTTGCATCCTTTCGTTTACCAAAAGGCCAACATGAGAATAGGTTAGAACATTTCTTTGATGGGGTCTGGGATCATAAAATAAATACTTAGCTGCCTGAGGCCTTTGTGAAATCAAATTACCACATTTTAAGACTGAGGATACAAGTTGCATAAATAAAGCCTCAGAGGAATTTTTGTCACATTAGATGGGAAAGATGGACTTGGAGCTGCATTTGTTTTGTTCAGGTACAGACCTAGTGGTGGCTGGTGAGTGCTACTGATGCCCTGATTTTCAGGGCTGTTGTCAGAGACCTACAAGAAGAGAGAAAAACACTAATAAAATAAATATCAGAAGTGTTCTCTTTTAAGTTAAAAACAAAATAATAGTACTAGACAATCAATGACATGGAGCCCGGAAGGGACCCCAGATACTATCCAGTGTGACCCTTTCATTTTATATACAGGGTGTTGCAAAAATCTGAGTGCAGCTTAAAGTTTTAATAGTAAAACTGAGTTCAGATTTTTGGTACACCCAGTAAAAGGGTGGAATGGAAATTATCTCAATTCATTTTGGCACTAATACCTTATCTAGGTGAGAATATCGCTTAATCAAACAATGAATCAAAAGACCTTAGACTAAGTAAGAAAAGACCTTAAATATAGAATGACATTGTACAAGAATTCAGGCCAAGGATCTCTGACAATGGCCCATTTATAAGTTATTACTTGAACTGAGAAGGGAGGGAAATTGAGAAAGCAGAATAAGGTGTTCTAGTGCCACACCTGGGGTGGAGGAGGGGAAAGGCTTCCACTGCAGTGAAGTCACTGCCCCTGGGGCAGCAAGAGATCCTGTCTTCAGTTGAGCGTCTAAAAGGCATCCTTGGATCAACCATAATGTCTGCATCACGTGGAGTCAAGGACAGACTTGATTCATGACTGACTCAGCATGGAGTCTAGCTAAGAGAGGCCGCCACGCCTAAGGGGAACTGAATGAACAATCCATGAATTTTGGGCAGAGTGTACTACAGTCTTTGGAGAGGGGTGTGATGTTTGCACCAACTGTTTTTTTACTGTGCCACATTAGTAAATAACCATTTTGAAAAGTTAAATGATTCTCAGCTGACCATCTTGGAGGGGAGTGGAGGCTCAAGTAAATGGCATTAGAGAAAGTCAATCCTGATCCTTCAAGGGTACCCCTAGACTTCCTAGAGGGATACGGAGCTGGCCAAATCCAGGGACCCAACTGATAAGTGAGAAGGGAATTAGGATGAAAATACCTCAGTGCTTACATGGGCTACGTATAGTTATGAGAACTGAGCTTCAAAGAAGTATTATACCCAAGTCAAGGTAGACAGTAACTGTCAAGGGTGAACTTTGAACCTTGGACCATTTGATCATAGAGATCTTGGAGATTATAGAAATCCTAGCCCGAGAGGTGGAAGGAACTTCAGGGGCCATCTAGCCCAGTCCCTTATTTTACAGATGGAGAAATTGAGACTCAGGGAATTAAATCACTTACCCCAAATCATCCAGGTTAAATATCAGGGGCAGAATTTGAACCCAAATGTTCTGCCTCCAGAGTAAACTAGTTCCTTTTTCAACGTGCCAAGCTGCCTTTCATTTATGATACTTTTTAAAATTCGAGGAAGTGTACCACACTTTGTGAATGCCCAGAGAGGGAGGGTTTAGCACATTGTTCAGCACATTATAGGTGCTTAGTAAACACTTCCTTATCCTCCCCCCCCTCACTTCTTTCTCCCTCATCTCTCTCATTCTTTCCCCTCTTATTTATCCTTTCTCCTTTACCTTCTCTTATCTTCCTCCTCCTTCTCCCCATTTTTCTTCTTTTTCTTCTTCTTCATATTCTTTGTCTTCTCCTTTTCTCTCTCTTTCCCTTCCTCCCTCTCTCTCTCCCTCCTCCCTCCCTTTCTCTCCTTCCCTTCTTCCTTTCTCTCCTCTCCCCACTCCCCTCTCTTTTCTCTCCTTTCCCCTCTTCCCTCTCTTTTTAGAGTCCATAGCTGAACTTTGCTATGGGTTTGTTTTGAGTTTCGTTAATTTTTTTTTCATTTTTCAAATGCTTTATTAACTTCTGATTTACACCATTCATTTCTGCCAGATTTTGAGTTAACAAATTTTCTCCCCATTTTTCCCCTACCCACCACCCAAAAATAGCAGTCCCACAGGATATCCCCCTCCTCCAATCTAATCTCTCCCATATTTTCTCTCATACCCCTTTTGATTTTTCCAGAAGAGCATGGTGGATCTCTATGCTCCAGTGCCTGTATATCTTATTTCCAAATTACATGTAAAATAGTATTGATAATAGCATATATATATATATATATATACATATTTAAACATTTGATTTTAAAACTTTGAATTAAAGATTCATTCCCTTCCTCCCTTGTCACCCATCCTTACTGGGAAGATAAGCAGTTCAGTATAGGTTGTACATGTGTAGCTAATGCAAAACAATAACATAGTAGATATATTGTAAAAGACTGACTATATTTCCCTCCTATCCCACCTCCCATTTGTTCTATTCTCTACTTTGATCCCATCCCTTTTCAAAAGTGGATGCTTCCAAATTCCCTCCCTGCCAGCCTGCCTTCCCTTCCATAATCCCCCCTCTCATCCCCTTCCCCCTACTCTCCTGTAGGGTGAGATGCCATATTTAGTGTGTATGTCATTCCCTCCCTAAGCCAAATTCAAGAGAATAAGGTTGACCCATTGCCTTTTGCCTTCCTATTCTTCCCTTCTATTGTAACCATTTCCCCTTGCCTCTTCTATATGAAATAGTTTACCCGATTCTGTCTCTCCCCATCTCCTCTCATTATATTCCTCTCACCCTTAATTTCACCTTTTAAGTATCATCCCTTCCTGTTAAATTTGTCCTGTGCCCTCCATCTATGTATACCTGTAAACATATATACACACGTTCACATATGTATTCATATGTCCATATACCCTCACATATAGACTTATATTTCTATTCCCTTCAACTATTTTCATACTGAAACATAAAAGTTTCATCAGTAACAATGATTGTTTTTCCATGTAGGAATGTTAATAGTTCAGCTTTGTTAAGTTCATTATGATTTCTTTTCCCTGTTTACCTTCTCATGCTTCTCTTGCTTCTTATATCTGAATGTGAAATTTTCTATTCAACTCTGTTTTTTTCATCAAGAATGCTGGAAAATCTTCTATTCCACTGAATGACCATATTTTCCCCTGAAACATGATACTCAGTTTTGCTGGGTAGGTTATTCTTGGTTTTAATCCCAGCTCCTTTTACCTCCAGAATATCATATTCCAAGCCCTTCAATCCCTCAGTGTAGAAGCTGCCAGATCCTGCGTTATCCTGATTGAGTTTCCACAATATTCAAATTGTTTCTTCCTGGATACTTGTAATATTCTCTCTTTAATCTGGGAATTCCAGAACCTGGCTATAATATTCCTAGGAGTTTTCTTTTGGGATCTTTTTCAGGGGGTGATCAATGGATTCTTTCAACCTCTATTAAGCCCTCTGGTTCTAAAACATGAGGGCAGTTTTCTTTGAGAACTTCCTGGAAGATGATTTCTAGGTTCTTACTTTGATCATGGCTTTCAGGTAGTCCAATAATTTTAAAATTATCTCTCCTGGATCTATTTTCCAGGTCAGTGGGGTTTTTCCCATGAGATATTTAACATTGCCTTCTATTCTTTCATTAGTTTCGATCTGTTTAACAGCATCTTGATTTCTCATAAAGTCATTAGCTTCCATTTGCTCCAATCTAATTGTGAAGCAATGATTCTCCTCATTGAGCATTTGAGATTCTTTTTCCATCTGGAAAATTCAGCTTTTTAAGGCATTCTTCTCCTCATTGCCTTTTTGAGCCTCTTTTGCCAATTGAGTTAGTCTATTTTTTAAGGTATGATTTTCCTCAGTCAGGCTGTTGACTCTCATTTCATAATTTTCTTGCATCGTTCTTATTTCTCTTCTCAATTTTTCCTTCACTTATCTTATCTGCTTTTTAAGGTCCTCTATGGCCTGTAACCATCTTATATTTTCCTTTGAAACTTTTGGTGCAGGAGTTCTGACTTCACTGTCTTCCTCCATGCTTTGCTCCTTTTTGTCCCCAAAATAGGAGTCTAATGTTGGAATCTTCTGTCTGCTTTGTTTCCTTTGCCTGGTCATGTCACCCCTCAGTCACTTGACCCCTGGGCTTTTTGCCACAGTAGGACTCTGCTCTGCCACAAGACAGGGGAGCTTTCATATCAAATGCTGGGGTTTTCTCAGCTGCTGGAGGTATTAGTTGGGTGCCCTCTCTGAGGCCTCCACACACTCTGGCAAGCTGGTCATGCACCCTAGGACCTCCACCCTAGACTGCAATCCAGATCCAAGAAGGTTAAAGCAAGAGTGATTACCCCTAAGACTGGTGCTTTGTCCCCCTACACTCTGCCTGCCAGAATCTGAAGCTGCCACATGGCACTGGCTGGCTGTGCCAGGTGTCTCAGCAGCTTCTCACCTTGGGGGCAAAAGCCACACACTCCCACTTACTGGATCCAAAAGTCCAGACTGCACAGACCTCTCACTTTGTCCTTTGCATCTGTGTGTTGATAATTCTGGAAACAGCCCCAGCTGTTGATGATCTGGAGTACCTCCAGCCAGTGGCTGGTCAGGCCTGTCCTGGGGCTAAAACCTCCAGCTCACACAACCTGGGCTCAGCTCCCAGAGCACTGTGCTGGCCGATTCCTGCTGGCCTGCTGGGCTGTCCTCAGAGGGAGGTTAGCTTCTCTGTGTCATTTTGTGGGTCCTGCATCTCCAAAGTTTGTTCAGAGTCCCCTTTTTACATGGATTGGGGAAGATGGAAGCTGGAGCTGCTGGGAGGTCGGGCTTCTACTCTGCCATCTTGACTCCGCCCCCTTATTAAATTTTTTTACAAAGACTGACATTGTGAAAACTGTTAATTTTTCATGTAAAAAAATTAAATAATTTATTTTAATTTTAGATACAAACTATATTAGCAATAAGAAACCAGAGTTAAGGAAAGTAATCAGACTAGTAATGGTAGAGGCCCCAAATGATTTCTTCCTGAGGCTATGTTCTACTCCCAATCCACACATTTGACTCATTCCCTGTGGTTTCAGGGACTCTTTGAGTTTTATTGAGGACACTGTGTTATCCTTAGGCTCTTAATTTTTTTTTAAATGGTACTTAACTTAAGCATCTAGGACAAAAAAGAAATTTAGACATTACAATTTCCTTAAGTAAACCAAGGTTTGACAGAATCATAGAATCTCAGAGTAACTCAAGGAGCTTGGAGATCATCTGATCCAAATGGAAGCTACATATACAGTGCACTCCAGAGCAGAGAGACGTTCATCTCCAATGGAAAAGGGGCCACTAAACCCTGCATAAGGTTCTCTGTCAATTGCATAGTGCCTTAGAAAACCACATATTCACATTATCCACATGCTATTTCATTTTAATTTATTTTGTTAGGCATTTCCCAAATACCTTTTAACCTGGCTCCAGCTTCACTTAGGAGTGCATTTCTACAGGGCCACTCTGCTCTACAGTCTGCCTGACACTGTAACTGTTCAAAAGCTCTAAAGAGTTTTTAACTCCCTCACCAAAGATGGGAATCCATTACCTCCTGAGGCACCCCATTCCATATTCTTGACATTTTTAGATTTTTTTCCTTGCATCAAGGCTTTTTTTTGCATCATTTCCACCCAATGTTCTTAGTTCCACCACCTGCCATAATATAGAACAAACCATCTCCTCCCTCTTAGATATGGTTATTATTCTCTCCCAAAGTGTCAAAGATCACACTTTGTCTCATTTGCAAATTTGATAAGCATTACATCTGTGCTTTTATCCAAGAATTGATAAAAAATATTAAATAGCACAGAGTCAACCATAGTTTCCAAGGGCCCTCCATTGGTGACTTCCTGACATTGACTCATTCATGACTGGCCCTTTAGCTAGACCATCCAAACAGTCCTGCATCCATTTATCTCTACCATTGTCTACCACACAACTCTCAATGTTTTTTCTTTCCATAAAAATAGCAGAGGAGAGTTTTTCAAATGTTTTCCTAAAATCTAGGTAAAACATATCTATAGCATTTCCTGGATTTACCTATCTAGGTACCCCATCAAAAAGGGAACTGAAGTTGGGTTGTCATGGTCTGTTCTTGACGAAGCTATGTGGACCTTGTGATCAGTAATAGCTCATAATAGCTTTTATAAAGCACTTACTTTGTGCCATGCACTGTGCTAAGTACATCACCAATCATCATTGTAAATATTATTACAAATATCTGATCTCTGCTTCATTTTCTAGTGTTTCATTAACCAACAATGCTATAATACAAACTAGAATTTTGCCAGGGGTCAAAGCCAAACCCATTAAAAGAACAAAACCTGAGAGAGGTTCAGTGACTTATTTGTGGGCACACAACTTGTGTTAGAGGTAGGAGTGGAACCAGATCACATCATACCCTAAGTCTCAACACTCACTCCACTGCACTAGGTTTATCAAGGAAACATCTAGAGTGCTTCTTCCATGAACTAAGGCAGAACTCTTTGGCATTAGTTTTTTGTTTTGTTTTGTTTTTTTGCTTTTTGGAGGGCAATTGGGATTAAGGGACTTGCCCAAGATCACACTTAATTCGTAAGTGTTAAGTGTCTGAGGCCAAATTTGAACTCAGGTCCTCCTGACTCCAGGGCTGGTGCTCTATTCACTGCACCACCTAGCTGCCCCTCTTTGGCATTAGTTTAAAAAAATGTATTTGTTTTAATGACTAAACCCAGCATTTGTTAATACCTCAAGCTTGCTGCCTGTGTGGAACTGAGGGAGTAACTTCACCTTTCTGGGCCTCAGTTTCTTCATTTGAAAACTGGGTGGGGGAAATGTAGGCAAACTAGATGGCCTAAAGTTATGACCCTAGAATCAAGCATGTTTTTATCATCCAGCCCCAACCCCCAAAGGAAGGGAGGGGAGAGGTAAATGCATGCAGCTTCCTTTAATTGGCTTTGGAATTCTGCATGACTTTTCTTTGTAGGCACTCTCTCATGTAACAGATTTCCCAGGGTAGACAACACTGCTGGGCACAGAGGGTCCCTTAGTTCCAGGCTTGACCTAGTGACCCAACGGGAACAGAAAGAACCCTTGTCCATGCAGAGAGAGGCAGGATTAGGGCATCACCTCTAACACATGGACATGGTTGCCAAGGGAAGACTTTGCCCCCCAGTTTTATTCAGGCTTCTCCCAGTGGACTCGGAAGGAAAGCTGAATTAATGAGGTTCATTTTGTATGCAAGGGGAAGCACAGTTTGTGTTGAGCGAGAGTCTAGTACAACCTGAAAAGGCAGCTCAAGCTCAGCCAAGTAATTAGACATTTTTCTGTGCTCTCAAAAAATAAGCCTTTGGTATAAAATCTCTCTAAACTAATTTCCTATGGGCTGATAATACTTTTTTCTCTCAATCTAACACCTAGTCTTTGGTTGGCTTCTGCTCTTTTTAAAGAAAGGATAAAATCAGTGCTCATGGACTATTTGCCTAGAAGAGGAGTGTAGGGCCAGGAGAGAAGGAAGGAGTGCTTACAAGGGTGCTGCCATTATCCTTTAGGCTGAGCAAAGATGGGCATCCAGAGGAAATACAGTTAAGGCATAGCTTTGACAAAAAGAGTCCAGGTGCAGACCTTCTCAACCATGATGAATAATAGAGCTAGGGAATATAAGATGAGGGAAGGCTACAACACCATGAGGGGCACTAGCCCTTACGTCTTGGATCTCTCCCAGTTAAAGGAAATGGAGGTAGGAGAGATACTATTTGCTCCTACCATTATCACTACTACAAGTTTTTATTCTCTTAGGCTACTCCCTCCTCCCCCCAAACATCACTTTTAAGAAACCAAAGCATCCAGATAAAATCAAAGATATTCTTTAGGAAACAAGTTGCCATCACAAAGTTCAGATATCAGGGCTGTGTCATTCATGAGGGCATTAAAATTCACCTAATGATATAACTTCAAGAACCTTTGAAGGACACTGATGCCTCCACTGTCCCACTCTACCACTCCCATGCCCCTCTCAGCTGCCTCACACTTCCAGTGAAGTTTTTGTTATGGAGAACAATATGGCAGCAGTAATCATGTAGACTTGAACCCTTCGTACATTTTCTGTGACTGAATAATGATGACTATGGGTCAGGGTCAGGAGGTAGGATCATAGGAGTAGCACACCTTTGATTAATGTACTAGACTTCCATAGATATCAGTCTTTGATATCCATCAACAAGTACAGTTTTCTGTAAACCCAGAAACCCACATAAAACCAGAGACATTCTTTGAAAACATATCCAGATTTTATAACTTTGAATACCACTGTAGTTCACTGAAGTATTATATTACATATATTGATATAATGATCTCCTTTCTTTGTGACCTACAACACACTCCCAGAGTAAAGTTAACATTTGGGGTTGGTAGTGGTACTGGAATAGTCAAGAATGGAGTTATTGGGGGGGGGGGCAGGTTCTACTGCAGCAAAAACACCTTTCTTTGTTTTTCCTAGGACTTAACAGAAGTTTTGGCAGTCAACAAAAACTGAAAAAAATGCATGTTGGTTTGTCAAAACACATTCCAAAATTCCATGAGGTCATTGCTAAGGAAAGGAAAATTTAGGACATAGATTCTGCTGTGGAGACTCTGCTGAAAACTGAGTTGGGAGGAGAGGGTATGGGGAGGAGTATGCTTACCTGGGCTGGGGAGATGGAGTTTTCTCTTTTATCTTACTTAGTTTGGTTTTAATTTAGCTTATTTCTCTTTTATTTTAACTATTCAGGTTAATGAGGTGCTATATGTTTGGAGCACCTGTGAAGTTCTTTCTACTTTTATTACCCATAAAACTGTGGCATCCAGAATCAAAGCCATGATCGCCTCACCCTAGTTGTGCTTCTGTGCTTTCCTCCTTTGTGCCACTCCCACTGTACAATTATGCTTTCTTTGTACCTCAATTACATGCTTACCAAGTCAGTATTTAGATTCTTTCCCTCTGCTTCCTTTTTTTCTGCAGTAGATGGAATCCTCTTTGAGGCCACTGACCATCTCTAATCCTGCTTGGTTTTTCCTAGCACAGAGTGCCCTGTTTGTAATATGCCCTAAACACATATTTGCCTAATTGAATTAAATATTGGCTGTAGCTATCCCAACTGGTATTCTTAGCTTCCCTATCAAACAAATATATCTTAGAGACCTGCTGAATGATTATCTTTGGTATTGCAATGGATTCCTGCGATGTGGCCTTTGATTTCACCTGTATCTCCTTGGAATTCTTGGGTCATCATTTAAGATTTAAGAGCCAACTGAGGGAGACAGATAAAGTAGCTTGCCTTTGGCTTTTGAAGAAGGCAAGGTTCATTCCCAAGATAAGGCACATTATTCCAAGCCTTAGGGATGTAAATGCAGGCTTTATCTCATTATCTAATGAAATATTCAAAATGCACTAATAAGAAAGCTCATGCTCACATTCAACTATTCCCACAAAACTGGCCAATCTTAACATGTGTCTTCCCCTCAGAACAATCTCTTTCCGTTAAACAGGTTTGTGTTTCTCTGGCATGAGGCTCTAATCCTTGGAGATATCTGAGGTGGGTGAAGTAATAATTTTCTATAATCTAACTCAATTTTTTATAAGAGCCAAGTTTATTGAATCTTATCGCTCTGGAAGGCTATACAGGCAGCCAAGCTAAACAGAAGAAAAGCAGATTAGTTGTGTTTGCATGATAAGCACCTCCTAAGTGTGTGTCTTAACTGATGTGACCTGACAGCCAAGTCTGAAAGCTTCAGTGGAAAATAAGAGCGAATAGAAAGCTGCCAAAAATGTGGAACATCTTGGGAACTCCTCCTTTTGCATTTGAGGCAACCCTTAGAAAAATGAAACCGATTTCAAGGTCCTCAGTAAGTCTGTATCTAATCCACAACAAAAATAAAGCTCATAAGCCCCCACTGACGTTTTTACTTTTACCAGTCAACCAAAAGACACAATTAATTCACAGCAAAGGCATTTAAGGAAATAGCATAGTAAGAAAAACAAAACCTGCATAAACTCCTGCTACACAAAAAAATGAAAAGAATGAACAGCTCTAGGAAACACAGGTACATACTTAGGAAACATTCATGAGCAGAGTGTACATGTGAAAGGGCACATCCTTAGGAAACACATGGCCAGGATTTACACAAGGAGGAGACATTCATGGCTCCAGCTGACTGCAGGACTTTCTTCACTTTCAGGTGATGTCACCATGATGCTCCCACTAATTCTAGTCCTTGCTGGTGTTAGGTCTTGACCAAATGGTGCTCTCTGGACCCTCTCCTATTTACTTTTGGATGATGCTCTGCTCAATTTTGATCTGGTTCATGGCTGTTTGCTTCTGCTGGTCCTGTGACTGATGAGTTTCTTAAGTCATTTAACCTGTGTCTGCTTCAATTTTCTCATCTGTAAAAATGAGGGGGCTGGACTCAATGGCCTCTAAGGATCCTTTCAGAGTTAAATTTACATCTAGTCATTTAAACTGTCAGTGCCCTAGTATCTTTCTAAAGCTAAAGACATTTTCTTACCAAGTCTCAATAAAAGTGCAAGTAGGTGGTGCCATAGTGCACAGAGTGCTGAGGGTGTGGGTTGGAGGAATGGGGGGGTGGTGAGGAAGATCCCTCTCCCTGAGTTTAAATCTGGTCTCAGACACTTACTTGTGTGTGACCTTGGGCAAGTCATTTAACCCTTCCTGCCTTGGTTTCCTCATCTATAAAATGGGCTGGAGAAGGAAATGGCAAACTGTTCCAGTATCTTTGCCAAGAAAACCCCAACTGAGGTTACAGAGAGTCAGACGTGACTGAAAAATGACTGAACAACAACTGACTGAATTTCAATAGTCACAGGTTTATACAAAAATTTTAAAAGAAATCCTATAATAGTAGAAATGGTTTCATTTGTGTCAGATCATAATAACAGGCAATTTACCCAGAAAAGATTATTTTTTACATTTTTCCAGGTTTCTCAGCACTGATCATCTTGAGACAACCTGAGAAATATACTTGACCAAGTATTAATTTATTTCTGATGTTAATGGTTAGAATAATTAAATCTTGGCAAACCTAATCAAAAAGGCTCTCATTGACTTGCACTTATAAGAGACACTCTTACTATCTCTAGTATGTCCAGATAACATGATAGGAGGCAAAATATGGCTTTATTTCTTGACTTTTGTCCTCGAGGCTACCTGGAAACCATTAGTAAAGCAAGTTAAGTAGAGGCTGAGCGGTAACTGTGAGGGCAAATAGCACATTCATTATGTGGACTGTGATTGCTCACATGCCCCTTCAGTAATAAAAATCTGCTTGGTTGAGAGAGAGATTTTTGACCAGAATTTTGACTTGCCCACCCAACATATGTCAATAGTACCCAGAGTCTTTTATTTCTCCTTGGCATCTAGCTTTGACATTCCCTCTCAGATAGTGTCCTGGAGAGTTAGAACCAGAAATGAGACCAAATTAAAGGTCTTTTACTGGAGCAGTGGATAGAACACTGGGCTTGGAATCAGGAAGATTCATCCTCGGGAGTTCAAATCCAACCTCAGACACTTACTAGCTATGTGGTGCTGGGCAAGACACTTAACCCTGGCTGCCTCAGTTTCCTCATCTATAAAATGAGTTAGAAAAGGAGATGGCAAACCACTCCAGTGTCTTGGCCAAGAAAACCCCAAATGGGGTCACAGAGAATTAGACATGACTGAAATGACTGAATGATAGCAACAACTCCAACTACTGATACTTCTTTCAGATTGCTTGTCTTGTTGGTTATCTCTCTGTATGTATCTATGGTGTGTATGTGTGTGTGTGTGTGTGTGTGTAAGAGACAGGAACAGGGAAGTGGCATGGTGTAGTGGATAGAGAAACATCCCCAGAATATGAAATTTGGGCGTTCAGCCCTACCTCTTGAACATACTGACTGTGTAACCCTGGGCCAACTATTTAATCGTCAAGTTGTCCACGAAACTTTCTAAGACTAAGCTGAAGAGTTGTCACCTGTCTACATTGGTATCAGGGTATCTTTACTGAGAATTCCCTCAATGAAATTGGCAGTTCAGACAAAATATTCATGCATATACACACATATACACATATATAGACACAAACTAGGTCTACTAGGAGAAATAAGAAACATTTCTTCTTTGCTCTTCTTTCCATGGCATGCTAAAGTTTTCAAAGTGCTTTTCTTGTGACAACCCTGTGAAGTCATTACTAAAGAGATAATGATTCTCCATTTTAGAGATGGGGAAACTGAGGCTTTGAAAGGTTAAATAGCTTGTCATGATCAAGCACCTGGTAAGTGACTGTAATGAAATTTGAATCCGGTTGTCTTGAGTCTATAACCATCATTCTGTTCACTAACTGGGTTGCTACTCCTTTGTCTATGTAATTCTATGTACATTTACACATATGTGTATGTCTGTGTAGCTATATGCTTGTCTACATGTATATGTGTGTATATGCATATGTGCACACAGACTGCTTCTGTTTTCTCCATCAATCAATGATAATCCTCCTGAAATTTATTTCTTCTACTCAAGTTCTTAGTCATGGCCATAGTGCCTACCTCACTGCGATTACAGAGTTAACTCTCAATAAATATTGTTAATGGATTGATTATAGAGATCTAATAATTCTGCTACCAGTTCCATCTCAACCCTCACTTTCCTGTTCCCTAACAAGTCATCAGTGTTCAAAGCAGGGGGGAAAGAGAATTTTTTCTCAGTCATCCCACTTTTTAATTCTTAATTGTGGTGGGGGCAGGGAGGGATGTTATTGCCTCAGAAATTCTCCACCATCTACCCTGATATGAAAGGTAATGGATCTGAGACCTCACAAGGTAAGCTCCAAGAAGGAGAATGTGATGGGGGTAGTGATTAGGTTGATATTGAAATAAATGACCAAGAGTCTGGTATTAAAGGACACAGAATCAGGACAGGGCAAGAAATCAGCAGATTCCGTTTTTCCTTCCACTATATTAATGGGATATGGCCCCATGAGGATTGAATTTAATAACTCGGGCCTCATTGTCAGACTCTCCAAAGTAGAGCAGAGGAACAGGACTCCTAAGTATTAGAGGCTGTTAATGAAAAGCCATGGAGAATGGTTTGGCTATTTTTCTTAAGGGTTTTGTTTCCCTTTGACCTTTTTAAGGAAATGAAGACTAGTGTGCTTTTGATTTTTACTAACCTTCATAAAATTTCATGGGAGGGGGTTCTCCATAGTCAATCATTGTGGTATGGTGATTTTCTTACTTAATATTTATCAGACATCCACAGTGTTCATTAAATAAGGAAGATATGCCCCTGTATAGTAGGGGGTTTCGTTCCCAAGCTATCAGTATATCTTGGACAATACATCGAAACATATAAACATGTAACAGTCTAAGATATGCACATCAAAGAATTACATATTTAGATCTAAGTGGGTCCTCAGAGGCCAACTAATCCAATGTCATCTTCTTACAAAAGAGGAAACTGTGTCACCAAAGAGTGCAATGACTTAGTATTGCCCAGGTGGGAAGTACTAGGGGCAGGTCCAGTGACTCCAAAGCCAGTATTCTTCTCAAGCCTATGCTTCAATACGTCCAGTGATAGGAACCCTCTCTCAAGGCACCCATTATGCTTTAACATCGTTCTAATGATTAGGAAGATATTCCTTGAGAAGGACAAAGGGACGGAGAGCATGGAAAGAGTATCAAGATCCAGATTCTAGGTGTGATTCTACCTCAGACCCACATCTTGGAAATCCTGGGCATGTCACTCAAACAGTCTGGGACTTGGTTTCCTCCTCTGATCCAATGGCCACTAAGGTCCCTTCTAGCTCTAAACTTACGATCTCATGAAGGAAACAAACCTTTATTAAGCACCTGCTGCCGCTCATAGTATCTCATCTATGAGGTGAGTGCTCTTACGATGCTCATTTTACAGTTGAGGAAACTGGGGTAAACAGAGGTTAACTGACTTACCCAGATTCACAGAACTAGTGACTGAGGTCCCTTTTGAATTCAGGTCTCCCTGACTCCCAACCCAAGGCTTTTTGCACTCTGGCACCACCTAGTGCCCGTATGAGGCTACATCATTCTTTACAGCTTTCACCCATTACTCCCAGTTGGATCCTGAGATTTCTTCCAACTTATATCCTGCATATCTGAAAGTCACTTACATTAAATGCATATCATGCATGTGCAAGACATAGGCTGGGGGCTTAATAATAAGGCATAGCCTGTGCTTTCAGAGAGCTTACAATCTAGCAGGGAGATGACTTACATAGAGAAT
>NW_027185759.1:19377861-19381877 GCF_028583685.1 Petaurus breviceps papuanus
AGAGAGAGAGAGAGAGAGAGAGAGAGAGAGAGAGAGAGAGAGAGAGAGAGAGAGAGAGAAGACATGCAGGGGTGCTTAGGACAAGTGGGACTTCATTCCAAGGGAAGGAATGGTGTCAACCACCAGGGAATTTTCTACTTCATTTTGAACATGATTGATTAATGCACCCGTTAATAGGGATGCCACTTTTTTGCAGTTTTTACCTACTGTGCACATCACTAGGACCATGTTACCTTTATTTGATGAGGAGATTATTGATCTAATGAGGGATTATCCTAAGGCTTGTGATTTTATAAATGAGAAAATAACACACACCCTGGAGAGACTTAGCTGTTACATTAACAATTAATAGGAAAACCTGACAATGCCAAGACTTGGAACTCATGCTTATCATGAATAATCTAGAGCTGAGAGAGTTGGTCTGAGCTCAAAGACATTTAGAGTAATTTTCCATAAACCTGCCAGCTTGAGTTTAAAAATATTTCACGTGTGACTGCTATTTTGTCTGACAGGATGGGATCAGGGGAAAAGAGAGGAAGTTGGAAAAGTGAATTGCTCTTTTTATCATGCTAAACATGGCCTTTCTAGGAAGAGGGTTTATCTTTCTGATCAGGTAGGCTTTCTTGGGCTGAGCTTTCATTACATGACGCTCAGTGTGATTAGAGAATGCTCATTTGTGGGAGGCAGTTAGGTCAACATGGGGTTGCAGGGATTCATTTCTGTTTGAGTTTGGCACCACTGGTCTATACCTTGTCTCTAACTGCCGTGCTTCTTCTTCATCAAAATGTGACGGGGAATGAGTTTATCATTGAACCAGTATGTTATCCAGTGTGCCAACTTTGCCTTCATTTGTTAAAAAAAAACCAACAATGTGTAGATTTGGGATTTGTGAAACTCAGTACATGGGCAGCTAGATGGTAAAGTGGATAGTGCACTCAGTTTGGGATTAGGAGACTCCTCTTCATGAGTTCGAATCTGGCCTGAGACACTTGCTAGCTGTATAACCCTGAGCAAGTTACTTAGTCCTGTTGGCCTCAGTTTCCTCGTCTATAAAATGAGCTGGAGAAGGAAATGGCAAACCACTCCAGGATCTTTGCCAGGAGATACCAAATGGGTTCATGAAGAGTCAGACACAGTGGAAAATGAACAAAAAAGAAAACAAAATTCATGGTGGTGATAATAGCAGCATGCATGGGGGAATCAAGGAGAACCCTGGGGAAGTGCATTGAGTAAGTAAGGTTTCAATGATTCTATTCTATATCTTTAGAAATAATGTGCACATGGGGATGGAGATTAGTCAAGTCAGGCAGTGTGGAAAACCCTTTTCAAGCTAACAAGTGTCCCCAGGGGTATGAGCAGGAATGAATAAAAATATCCAAAAAAATATATGGCATTTATTATTTTGTAATTAGATAACACCATGGCTTAGAGTATTTTTCATTCTCCTTTGCTATGCCTTGCAAAAAATAATGCTTTTCTTACAGTACAGATTAAGAAATAAATGTAAGCTAGAAGTTAGTAACCATCCCTGCCATATATTCAATCCAACCAGAAAACTAATGCTGTTTTTCAAGACACTCTTCATGATAAGCGACTGAGCTAAAGTCATTTAGGCTAAAATCCAGTAGGTTCTTGATAAAAGAACTAGAATTCCAATGATGCTTCACTTTTCAGTTTCACTTCTACCATCCGACCAGAAGCTCTGTCCTCAGCTTCTCTAGCTATGAAAGAGAGAGCTGTAACTAGGGTGGGGTACCTGGGACTTTGCCAGGAGGTGCTGCATCCAAAAAGTCCTGATAGCATTTACAGTCATTCAATCAAATAGAAACAAAAGTCTTTAGGAAACAATTAGCCAGAATAATTAATTAAAAATTGGAAGCTATTAGATGGTGGGCTGGGGTGAATATCTGCCCTATTTCAAAGCATTGTTCTGCTGCTGTTGTGTCTTGGCATCTCTCTTTTCTCTCCCTGGGGCAGCCTCCTGCCCCACTACTTTACTTTAGTATGGTTTTCTCGTCTTTTGCTCTCAGTCTGGTTTGTGGCATTTGCACCTTGTTCACAGATTTCTAGATCTGACTTTGTGAATACAGAGGCTACAAAGACTTTTGCAGTGAGTCGGGTTGACATATATTGAATGAATTAATAAGTGAGTGGATAGATGTTAGGTCCCTTCCCTCTTTTGGGTTATTAAGGGGATACCTAGTGACCTGGAAGACACAAGGGACCTATAAATCATAAGTTACTTAATTTTTCTCTCTTATTGGCAAGATTGGCCTCAGTTTAAACAGACACATTTCGTTTGATTGAAATAGGTTGTATCTATGCAATGACATACATTCTGAATGTGTTTTTCATGTTTCTGTCCTAAAACTTCGCACTGAATTTAGCTGTCTTTTCTGGGTGTGTTTTGATGATCACCAGAAATTGCTATAAAAGATTTGGGTTGAAAATGTCTAATGAGGTGATCACATGAGACATCCCAAAGTCCAGCTAAGTGCAGCCAGGATTGCCCCATTAGTCATTTTTATTTCTTTTGACCTTTTTCTGTTGGGGTCCAGACTTGTGATTTCATCAATGTGAGAAACTCCCTGAAGTGAAAACTCTCTCCATCAATGAAGATCAGCAATTCACATGTAACTTACAGTCTTAGAAATTAGCAAGAAGGAAAGGAGACTGGCATGTTAAGTGACTTGCCTGTAGTCATATGTTTGAGGGAGGACTTGAACCCTGATCTTCTCTCCAAGACTAGTTCTCTGTCCATCATGCTCCACATGCCTCTCTTCTTCCAGCTTTCCAGACTTGGCTCAACATCAAATGTGCTTAGGATAGAATTCACCTATCAGGAATAGAAACTGTTCCACAGGTTAGAACACCCACAACCCTGAACTCACAAAACTATCAAAGTATGAATGTAGGGAGAAATCATGAAACATACTAAATAAACATATTTAAAAACAATGCTGTGTGACAGACCTGATTTATGGTCAGATACTTATTAAGTGTGTGACTTTGTAAGTCAGTTCATGTCTCTGAAACTCAGTTTCTTCATCTCTAAAAATGGCAGTGATATATGAGCTATCTTGAAGAGTCCATTGGAAAGGTGCTTTGTAAACTTTAGGGGGATAAATAAATGAGTTCATATTATTTTCATTCATATCACTACAAAAAAGAAATAGTATTTTAAAATTTAAACCAATATCCCTTTTCCTAAGGATGTTTTAGGAGTAAGAATTTATTTAATAATAACATTCAAATATACTTAAAATAATTTTAGCTGAGTTACATGAGGGGTAATCTCATGTTTTGTTCATTCTATAAATAATAGCATTTTTACAGCACTTTAAGCTTTTAAAAACACTTTGTGTTCCTTTGTTTGATTGTCATAATAACCCTGAGAGGTAGGAATTGCAGATATTTTTATTCCTATTTTACAGGTGAGAAAACTGAGGCTAGTAAAAGAAAAGTTGCTATCTCAAAGTCACAAAGCTAGCAAATATCTGAGAGAGTTTGAACCTAAAACCTAAAACTTCTGACTCAAAGTCAGCTCTGTCATGCTCTATCTATAGCCTCAGTGAATTCAGTGTCTGTACCTACATTTCAAATAAGTGTCCATACCTTGAAGATACCATCACACGAATGTTCCCTGTGACTGAGAAGCACTAGAGAGGAGCTCTTAGGAGACAAGGTGATACACTGGAAAGGAAATAACAAAGGAAAAATTAACTAAATGTTACATATTCAAAATGTGCCTAACTTGGAGCCAAAGAAGAAATGAGAAAATGTGCCTCACTATACTTTCCAAAGGTCTGGGACTATGTGGACCATCAGATTCAGCTGATGTGTTGGCTAGCTTTGTTAAATTTAATTCCCTCTTTCTCTTCCATTCTTTGTTTCAAAGGAGGGTTCCTTAGGTAGGGGAGGAGGAAGGGATGAGAAAATGAAGGTGATATAAAAACAAATGATTTTGATATTCTTTCCTTCCCTCCCTCCCTCCTTCCTTCCTTCCTTCCTTCCTT
>NW_027185759.1:19381887-19438244 GCF_028583685.1 Petaurus breviceps papuanus
TTCCTTCCTTCCTTCTTTCCTCCCTCCCTTCCTCCATTCTTCCCTTCCTCCCTCCCTTCCTCCTTTCCTTCCTTCATCTCTGCCTCTCCATCTTCATCTTTGTTTCTGTCTCTGTTCTTTGTGAATATACATGTTTTGTCTCAAGACTGTTTACTGTGTGATAATCTGTAGGTCCATGGAGCTCAAACTGAGCCTTGACTGTAATGAAGAGAGGGTGTGGTGATAAACAAAGACATTGTTTGTCATGTTTGCATAAACTCTGAATTTCTTTGAATTATGATTCGCCTCAAAATGTTTCCCTAAAGAGAGTATTTTCACAATAACATTACTGATGTTACAACCAAAATTTGCCATAACCTTCAGATCTCATGCCCCACCCCACATTACCAGCTACCTGTTTATGATATTGTTTCTATATAACTATTCCCTGATGTGTTTTTAAAAAAAATTAATGAAATTAGGTGAGGCATGTCTGTATTGACAAAACTCATTTTATTGGAAGTGCACAAAATGTTTAGCTCTACACAATCTATTCTCTTTAATTGGTATGAGGTGTTCAATTACTTCAGTTAATTCATTTTGGAATGAGCTATGGCTTTCAGCTAAAAGTTTAGATATATATAATTAGGAGTAGTATACTCTGATTAGGGAGAAAACGGACACTGTTCACTGTGGTTTTAAACATTTCCAAATAGGTATTTACACAAACCTCTTAATAGCAATAATATTTTTTATTCTTGTTTCAATCCCTTAAAAAACCTGGTTGTCATAGGAATCAAACTGTGATATGCTGATGGATCTATGACTTTGACAGTAGGGGTCTTCCCCCTAGCGATGCAAATCATAACACACCCTATGAAACTCTTCATGTCTTTCCATAAATTCAACATAAGGGCTCTCCCCAGGGTGCTGGGGGTCTAATTCTCACTTAATCAGTCAGTCAACAAGCATTTACTAAGTATCTACTGTGTCAGGCAGTCAGTCAATAAGCATTTAGTACTTTGCCAAGCAGTGGGGATGTGGAGAAGGGCAAAAGATGATCTCTGCCCTCAAGGAGCTCACTATCTAATTAGGGAAATGACATACAAATAACTATGTACAAATAAGCTTTATACGAGATAAAAAGAGAATAATCAACAGAAGGCACCAGAAGTAAGAGGGATTGAAAAAGGTTTCCTGTAGAAGGTTAGATTTTAACTGGGACTTAAAGGAAACCAGAGAAGCTAGGAGATGGAGATGAGGGAAGGATGGAAGATGGAAGATGATGCAGAGACAGAGAGTAAGCGCTAATGCATTCCAGGCACTGTCCTAGGTTCTGACAATACAAATACAAGGAATGAATTGAATAAAGGAAATAATCCCTATTCCTAAGGCATCTACATTCTAATGAGAGACACAAGAACACATATAAGTTCATACAGAATACATAAAAAGGGAATGAATACAACATAATTTAATACAAAGTAGTCTATGAGGGAGGACATTAGCAGTCTCTTGACATTGCATATATAGATAGAATGTGATACATAAACTGTTTATCCGCCCCCCCCCCGCCTTGTTAAATGACCAGCACATCTTTCTTTTCTCTTTCTGATTAAATATTTCTTTGATGACATCCTTTTCACTAGTTCTCTTGCATAATGTACAGTTGGTAACACTTTATATCTGGCTCACATCCACCACACCTTGGGGTGATTCTCATCTATAATTCCTCCTAGATTTTAGCCTTCTATACATTGCAGTTATGCAACAGAAGACTAAATGGAATGGATCATGGAAGTAGACCATATTTGATTAATTACTACTTATGCTCTCATTCCAAGAAAAAAGACCTTTTGTGAACATCTTATGGATGTCTTCTTGGCCATTTCAAGTTTAGTTAAATAGGCTGGTCAATTAGAAAGACAGGACTTATACTTTGATTTGGCCTTCATTATTAATTAGACTATGCTACTCCAGTTCTATTAATCTGGGGAAGATTAAATCAATACTTTTTTGCTCAGGCATAATATATTCAATGGATAGCTGCAGTCCTTCACATCCATTTGTCTGTACATCCCTTGAATAAACATTTATTGCTATCTACTATCCTCATGCTGTTCCATACCATAATCCTTTCCAGATCTTTATCACTGTCATGGACTTTCCTCCAGGTCAATCTCAGAGATTTGTATCTGGAGCCTTCGTGGAGAAGATGGCACCCAAGGCACCAGGATTTGGACATAGAGGCCATGTGTTGTTTTGTTGTTGTTAAGTCATTAAGTCACGTCTGACTTTTTGTGACCCTATTTGGGATTTTCTTGGCAATGGTACTGGAGTGATTTGTCATTTCCTTTGCCATCTAATTTTACAGATGAGGAAGCTGAGACAAACAGGATGAAGTGATTTGTCCAGGGTCACACAAATATCTGAAGACAGATTTGAACCCAAGAAGAAGAACCTTCCTAACCACAGGCCTGACACTCTATCCACTATGTCATGTAGCTGTCCCTAAAAACCAGCTGTCCTACAACAGATAGAGAAATCAATTTATCCAATTCTTCACTCCTCATGGCGGGGAGAGGGAAAGATGTGAAAATCATGGGGGAAATTGCACCACCTGCAAGGTCTAGAGGTCAAGTAGCCAAGAAGGAAAAAATAATGAAATTTCCTTTTTCAGATATTTAAGGCTAGTTTTTTTTTGCCATCTCTTAGTTCCATTATTGTAAAGAAAATTTACTAGTTTAAAAAAATCCAAGGGTTACAGGTTGAATATAAAGAGCATTATATATGTGAAGGAACATAGTATGGGAGAAGAAAAGTGTCATGGTCAGAATGCTGGCCTTAGGATCAGGATCCAGGGTGCAAAGCCTACCTCAAGGCCTCCTTGATGTGTGATCAGTAGGTCATAGGATTAGAGTTGGAATGAATCTCAAAGGCCACCTGCTCCAGCTGCCTTATTTTCCAAATGTGGAAACTGAGGGTCCCAGAGGTCCAATGATTTGCCCATGGTCATGGCAGCAAGAGATAGTTTGGATTCGAACCTATGCCTCTGTCCTTTCAATTACATTATGGACAATTCCCTTAATCAAAAATAAAAATTTATTAAGTGCCTTCTGTGAGTCAGGAATCTCTCAGAGTTTTTGTTTTCTTTTCTATAAAACGAGGATACTAAACTCTGCCCTAGCTACCTCACAGGATTGTTGTAAAGAAAGCAACCTAGTCACATTTTTCAAAGAATACTGATGAAATGGAAAGTTTCCAGAGGAGAATGACCAGGACAAGGAAGCGTTTTGAGATCACTTCATATGAGAATCAGTTAAAGATATTTAACATGGAGAAGAGAAGATTAAGGGCATCAGGTAGGACAGAGTTCTTGAGTCAGTCAGGCAAACCTGAATGGGAATCATGCCTCAAACACTTGTTAGCCATGACCATTACCAACCAGACACTATGCAAGAGAAATAGCTGTGATCTTGGACATGTCAACCTCTCTGTGCCTCAGTTTGCTTATCTGTAAGTTGGAGATAATAATAGTACCTATGGAGTTATTGTGAGGATCAAATGAGATAATATACATAAAGTACTTTGCAAACCTTAAAATGAAATATGTAAATATTCAATATGATTATTTCTTACCATCTCTGATCATTTTAAAGGGCTGTCACTGGAATAGAATTTGACTTGTTCTTCCTGGCTCCAGAGGGCAGAATGGGGAGCAGTGGGTACAAGTTTCCAGGAAGCAAATTTAGGCCTTATGTAAGGAAACACTTCTAATGAGAGTCAGCCCAACATAGACCTTGTTTCTTCAGGAGTTCAAAGGGTCCCCCTCTCTGGGGTTATTCAAGAAAAGTCCGAGTATCCCCTTGTCAAGTAGATCATAGAATGGACTCTCTGTCAACTCTGAGTTGGGCCAGATGGCCTGTGAGGGCCCTCCTAACCCTGAGACTGTGCCTTTATCAGCTTCAATAAACATTCTCAAGACATCATTCTGATTTGCATTTTGATTAAAAAGAAGCAAAGAAGAATCAATAAGTCTGTATCTGTCATACCATAGGCTAATGATGTTCATTAAAGCAGACAGATCTAATTAATCATCAATTAACAAATCAATAAGCACTTATTAAGCACCTACTGTCTACCAGGCCCTGTGCTATTCAAGCCAATCATTGTCAGTAGCAGCTCTTTCAGTCACTGGATCCTGTCTCCAGCCTAATATTCCCACTTGTTTCCACTTCCAGGTCTCAGATGAACTAACTTTGGCCATTGGCTCCTGCACTACCAGAGAACACCTGAGCCAAAGTAAGGTGCTGGCTTGGGATTCAGATCATCCTTATCACTGGGACCGTTCCCCTGTTGCATTGACTCTTCCAGAGCCTTTTCTGTCAAATGTCATGCTTCTAGACTAGATTGTCTCCCTGGATCCTAGAACTTCTCTAATCTTTGACATGTGACTTCTGTTCTGGCCCAATTATGGAAGCAAGCTCACATAGCAAAGGAATGGATGAGATACTGATAAAAAATGATGTTGAAGGTGGGAGTTACTAAGTGAGTGTGAGGAGCCAAGATTATTGAGTGGACTCAATGTATCCTGCCTTGGATTCCATTTGCTTTCCATGGACAAGGTGGAACTGTTTGATCTTCCTGGTCTGATAACACCACTTCACACCCTATTGTGTCTTTGCGTGAGCCTTGTAGGTTCAATTTCTGGGTTTTCCTTGGGTTTTTCTATATCTCTTAAATGAGTTTAGATTACAGTTATCCCTTCCATATCATGGGAGTTGAGGTGTTGTGCCCCCCTCACCTGGAAAATCCACATAAATTTTTTTGGCACTCCCTCCATACCAGAGTAGAAGTCTGAATTTTTCCTTTTACTTGTATGGGGTGTTTACAGTACCTTATTGTAAAATTTGGGCTATTTAGCTATAGTCTCTGTGTCATCTGCTGGTCTCAGAGTGTCATCTCTGGCTTTTGCAAAACTCTCCCAAAATTCCCATTTAATTTCTTATGCCAGTCTGTGATATATTGAAACAGCTATGGGGAAAGTCATGACGTGGAAGGGATAACCGTATTCTGAGTAGGCAAGCAAGTGGATCCATTAGGTTTTGTTCTTTACTTCCTATCTATGTCTTTACCTGCTTCATCTAACTCTCTTCCTCTGGCCCACTGCTTCATTCTTACCTCTGGTATCAATGCATCTCCCCTCTCCAAACTGTGGCCATGACCCCAATTTACGTGCTCTACCTTGACTACTATGATCCTCTCTCTCCTCTTTTGTCCTTGCCATTTTCATTCCATGCCATCCTTCCCCCTTGCCTCAGCCCTCCTTTGCCTGGCTCCTCATTTGGTGCCTGCCTTTGATGGTCTTGGCACTACAGTCAGTCAAGAGTCAACATTTCTGTCAGTTCAGAAGTGGGACAAGCATTCATTTCCATCTAACTTTTACCTGGCATTAGTTTCCAAACTTTATTATGTAGTAAATGTTTGTATGAGTTCAGGAAAGAAAAAGTAATATAATGTCTTCTTAACAACATGTATTTTTCCTTTTTTGGAAAAACTTCTGAATTTGGCAAACATCAAATAAAATGAGCATTTCCATTGCACGAATCTACTGATTTATTAAGTAGAATTTGCTTTTCTTTTTAAATATATAACCAATTTGACATATAACTTTTAAGCCTGCCTTCCTCAATTATAATTCCTCTTGACTTTCTTCCTGTTATATTCTAAAGTTTCACAAGTGAGCTTATTTCTCTTCCTTTTGTTTGGGTCTTCTTGTAATTTGCTTTTGTAGGTATCACTTTAAATATTTAATCTGTGAAGTCAGTATCATGCTTGAATGTTCTTATCAAATGACAGTAGATTATTCTGACACGTGCCCCTTGGTTCATTTTTTTCCATGTTAATGCCGTACCTATTCAGGTGCTTGAAAATGAGCTGTCTCCTATAGACTTGGCTGGGAGAGCAGAGAACCTGCTGCAAGACTTTCTGTTTTAAAAGAAGAACAGGAAACTCAAGTGTTGTCTTGGATATGTTTTTCTACTGACAGCAGGAGATAAATTAGTAAGAGTTTCTAATATCTTGGCTCTGCCTGGAAGTGAGATGCAATTAACAGCACTGAAATTGTATAGTGTAATGAGTGGAATTGGTTTCCAAGGGAGGGCAATTACCTGACTGATGTGCTTTTCACCTAATGCAAGCTCAGTTAAAGATTTTGTGATAGTAGAAATTTAATAGAGAGTTGGATAGTGTGTGTGTGTGTTGTGTGTGTGTGTGTGTGTGTGCTACACAGTACAAGCTCCAGGGGATAGGACCGGCCAGGTGGGCACAGGATAGGAAGTGCCATTAAACAAAAGGCATCTGACAAATATTTTGACCTATCTGGACAAGGGTTTAAGTCCAGAGAAGTCAGATAAAGCAAGGAAAGACAAAAGACTAACATGGGTAAGTGGGGTGCAGAGTTCATTTAGCAAATTAGCAAATGAATTGGCTCAGGCATGTGATAGGGCTACCAGACTGGGGGGAAAGATACATAATAAAGATACATATAACTGGATGGTGAAAGGGCATTTGACAAATCTCCCATGATTTTTATGGGCAGGATGGAGAAAAATGAGCTAAATATTAGGAAAATTAACTGAATTTCTTGCTCTTAAATAACTCTCCCTAAGGAACATTGCATAATGAATTGATGTCAGCCTGTTTAGAGGGAAGCCAGAAGTTAGCAAGCCATGGGCCATACTTGGAAATATTGTTCTGTTCAACATTTTGATCAATAATTTGGATGAGTACATAGAAGATGTGAAATCCGAAGTTGTTACCAATAATGTTGGCTGAAATTCAGGAAGTCAAAAAGATCTTTCAGCCTAGACCAATGAGTTAAATTTAACAAAACAAAGTTAAATAGGGATTAATGCAGAATTCTAAGCTTAGTTTCAAAAACCAACTGCCAATATATAGAACGTGGTAGAAACAGGGGCTCAAGGAGTGAAACATTATCGATAGCAGTTCATATGAAAAACACTTGTGAGTTTTACCAAATTGCAAACTCACTATGAGTCAATCCTTATACATGGCTTACACACACACACACACACACACACACACACACACACACACACAAAACTTGGATCCCATTAACAGAGGTATTGAACTCAGAATAAAGAGTAATCAGACCATACTTGGAGTACCCCATTTACTCTGGTGTCACATTTTTATAGAGTGTAGTCTGTTCAGAAGAATTTCTAAGAATAACCAGAAAGAGAAGGGACCAGAAACTAGGATAGAAGGGATCACTGTATCAAGAGGGAGTGTTTAGCCTCAAGAACTGACCACTTAAGAAGATATCAAACAGCAAAAAACCTTCTTCAAATGTTGGAAAGATTGGCAAAGAGAATATTGGACTGGCCTGTTTCGTCCCAAAGGGCACAGTGGGTCAAAATGACAAGTTTACATTCAACATAAAGAAAAACTTCCTTACAATTATCACAATACATATAAATCATCTTATGAAGTAACGAGCTGCCCATCACCAGTAATATTCAGGCTAGAACTTGATAACTACTCGTCAAGGGTACCCTGGGAAGAATTCTTGCCTCAGGAAGCAGATTCAATTGCTCTAAGATCCAATGAACTCCGATTCCACATCCAAAGCGTCTTACTGTCTGCCCCAATTGTATCTCGCAGTCATTAGTGCTCCTTCCACATTACTTTGTGTATACTTTTGTATTTGTGAAGCAGCATGCTGGAGCAACCTGAGTTCAAGATCTTTGTGGTTGTTCAGTCATTTCAATTGTGTTCGACTCTTCGTGGCCCCATTTGGGATTTTCTTGGCAGATACTGGAGTGAAACAGCTCATCCACACCAGACATTGCCATTACTAGACTTGTATTCCTAAAAGACCATTTTCCTTATAAACTTCTCATGCTTAAGAAGCAACACAGGTTCTCCGTTTGGTGTCTCAAGTCCTTCTCTCCAGCCCATCTTTGAAGGCTACTACTAATGGCTAGCATTTATATGGCGATTACCATGTGTCAGGCATGGTACTAAGCACTTCACAATTATTATTTCATTTAATTCTCCCAAAAGATCACCAGTGGGCCACCCCAAGCTCAGTTTCCACTCTGCACTGTCCTCACAAGGTACAAACATGAGATAGCATTACTTTTGTAGATAGATTTTTTATTTCTACTTTGTTGCCGTTATTCAGTCATTTTAGTCACGTCCAGCTCTTCATGACCCCATTTGGAGTTGTTGGTTTCAAAGCAATTGGGGTTAAGTAACTTGCTCAAGGTTACACAGCCAGTTATTTTGTGTGGGTGCCGAGTATCTGGGGCCGGAACCGATCCCAGGTCTCCCAACGCCGGGGCTGGCGCTCTTACTCACTGCACCACCTGGCCGCCCCTGGAGTTTTCTTGGCAGAGACAATGGAGTGGTTTGCTATTTCCTACTCCAGATCATTTTACAGATGAGGAAACTGAGGCGAACGGGGTTAAGTGACTTGACCAGAGTCATAAAGCTAGTAAGTGACAGGCCACATTTGAATTCAGGAAGATGAGTCTCTCTGACCTTGGACTTTTCACTCTATCCACTGTGCCATCCAGCTGCCCTGTTCCTACTTACACTCACAAAATAAATGAGGAAAAACTGTTATGCTTTTGAATCAAAAGTCTCAGAAATGAAAATGGGAACATTTATAGTTAAAAAAATGTATGAAATCCAGTAAAAGCAAAAAGGAAAATGGTTATACTAATGAAATAAAGATCATGAAACATTTATTGGGAGCTGTATGAAATTGAAGTAGGATATAAAATGTTCCAATTGGCATTTTATTTTGATTCTATTAAGGATAAGTAGTAAAACCAAAATGAAGATCTCTGATAATGGTGGACATCCCATTTTCTTTTGCAAAAAGAGAAATGTATTCCCTTGTCCATCACATCACATTGAGTGGCAATGGAAACCTCCTAACACACGTCCTCCAAGGCACAGCTTTTCTGCGACCTCCAACAAGAGCCTTCCTTGGTCTCCCCTAGCCCTGCCTCTGAGATGTTGGGACTTGTTTGAAGTTACTTACTAAATATGTTGTCTTTACTTGTCTGTGTGCATGGAATATCACCTAGGAGAAGACAAGTACCTTGAAGAAAGGGACAGTTCCAATTTTATCTCTATTCCAAGCACAAGTGCATTCATTCATTCATTCATTCCCTTACTCATTCATTCATTCCAAGAGCAATTCTTAAGTTTCCGTCTTTGCCAGGCACTGTGTTAGACTCAAAATATCCAAAGACAAAAGCCAAACAATCCCTGCTCTCAAGGAGTTTATATTCTGTTTGGGGAAAAGAAGCAGCATGAATCCGTAAGACAATCCAAAGTGATTGCAGAGTAATGGGGAATGGTATTGCCTTCTGGGGGAATCAGGAAAGGTCCAGCTGGGAGGAATCACCTGAGCTTTAATAGAGCCTTAACAGAATCTGAGAAGGGCAAAAAGTAGAGGGGGTCAGGACTGAATTCCAGAAATGAGGCAGAGCCTAGGGAATGGCTAGAGGTGGGGTGTCATTTACAGGAAACAACAAATAAGCCAGTTTGGCTAGAATCTACTGTGTTTGCAGAGGAATGATATGAAATAACTCTGGAAAAATAGACTGAAACTACATTTTATGTGATTTAAACACCTAAAAGAAGAGGTTATGTTTGATCCTAGAGGAAACAGAAATCCATTGAAGCTCTTTGAGAAGGGGAATAACATGGCCAGCCCTTCCCTTGGTCATTTGTTACCTGTGTCACACTTCTGTGGGCCTGTTTTCTTGTCTGTAAAACAAAGAGTTTGTACTAAATGTCTCTAAAGGCCCTACCTTTTCCCTTACAAAATCATTTGGAAGCCATGTGGCAGATGTCTTAGAGAGAAGAGAGACCAGAAGCAGAAAGCCCAGTCATAGGGAGGCATTGCAAGAGTCCAAGCAAGAGGTGACAAGGGCAGCTATGTGCGTGGAAAGCTAGGAGTGGCTTCTGTAGCTTTCATGGAGGTAGAATCAAAAAGACTTGACAGCTGAATAGTTCTGTGGAATTAGGACTAGAGAAGAGTCAAGGGTGAATCTGAACTTGTACCCCCTGGCTGACCAGAAGAATGGTGGTGTCCATGACAGAAAGAAGGAAGTTAGGAAAAGGGGTAGGGGAAAGGTAGCAAGCTCTATTTCGAACATGCAGAAGCTTTTGAGTTCCAAATTTTCTCCCTCTCTCTTCCCTCCCCTCCCCTCCCCTCCCATGGTGGCATGCAATCTGATATAGGTTCTACAAATACCTTCACATTAAACATTAGTCAAGTTGTAAAGAATTATAACCAATGGAGTGGACAACAAGGAAGAAGAAACAAAATAAAAAAGAGAGAGCAAATAGTCTGCCTTGATCTGCTTTCAGACTCCATAATTCCTTATTTGGATGTGGATAGCCTTTTCTCTCATGAAGCCCTTGAAGTTGTCTTATAACCTTGCGTTGCAGAGAGAAGCCTAGTCATAGACTTTGATAAAAGTCATTCATCACAGATGTGTTTGTCTGTAATTATGTACAATGTTCTCCTGGTTCTGCTGCCCTCACTCAGCATCAGTTTATACAAGTCTCTCCAGGTTATTACGAAGTCCGTCTGCTCCTCATTTCTTATTATTAATATAGTATGCCATTACATTCATATACCACAACTTGTTAAGCCATTCCCTTGATTTTCAAGATAATTTTTTTAAAGCAGTAATGGCCTACAGTTGTATCTTACCCAAGCACTACTATGCATTTATCTGGGGAAATGCTGAGTTTCAGGGAAAGTTCTAATCTTCATTGTTAGAAGGAGTTTCTCCACTGGGAATTTCCTGCACTAATGAAATCACAGATTCAGTCAAAATAATAGCTAAATGAAAAAAGAGGGGTAGAAATTACAGATGTAATGATGCTACATGCTAAACAAATGAATTCGAAATAACATTTGATGGGGAAAATTCTCTAAAATTTTATTGGAAATCATATTTTTAAAAAAATCAATTAAACCTGAATATTCACAGCTATATTAGTGACAGCTTTGGGGATCTTTCTACCAAAGATACATAAGGTACTACGCATTCCTTTACTGCAATTCTCTTTGCATAGTGATGCAGAGAATTGAACCCATTTTTCAGATAAATCTGACCTGGGCATGAGGGATGGGAAAGCTATGCCAAGGTTCTTCAATGGTGTTTCCATTCGGTCGGGTCTATTTGCCTGCATTTTCATGTTCAGTCACTGGTTCCAATCCCCTAGACCACCTGTCCCTGACCGATCATTGTCCCTTGCCATACATGAAGCAAGTTGTCCACTCACATGACGGTGTTTTCCTCCCTAAAAAAGGACAAAAGTCACTTTCTTCTCAAGATCTGCCTTCCTTTCCAATGAGATCATATGTCCAGCTATCAGAAACCTGGTGATCTCCTCTCCAAAATAAAATCATGAAAGTGCCAAAAGAAGACTGATTTGAGGTACAATACTCTACAAGAGGTACAGGCTACAGAGGTGGCCCAAGGACTTTCTGCCATGTCCCTTACTCTTGCTAGCCTGTGGAAAAAGAAGAGTGGCCAGGAATATAGCAAGTCACATGTGAGTTAAAGGTTCATAATAGGTGGGCTGATTTGGTTTTTCATTTTCATTTTTATTGGCTTAGGAAAATCATAATAGCTCTTTGTAATAGGTAGTAAAGGCATTTAGGGGATTGAACCAAGTGAAAGTAATTGACTAAGTCATTGGACACTTTTTTAAGGCAATAATTGTTGGTGAAATAACATTAGGGAATTACCTCTGAACCGCTGTCTTCTAGAAAATTGAGAAAGAAGTCTGAAATTCTAGTCTTTTATTCTGCCATTTAATAACAAATTAATCTTGTGGGAGTTCATTTTTTTCCCTGGAAAATACAGAAAGTCTTTTCTAAGGAGTGTGTACTCTCAGGTGTGACTGAAGCAAGAGTGTTTTAAATGCTCTGAGAATTGGAGGTATGTGTATCTATTAATTTTCTTTTTGAAAATAAGGAATTTCATTAGTACAAAGAATTTCTGATGGATAAACTTCCTCTGCTATTACAGATTGCTACCTGCTTAGTATTTTATAATCTTAGAGAATTTCCAAGAGACACTAAGAGGTTATGGGACCTGTCCAGGGTTACAAAGCAAGTGTATGTCAGAGTTTTCATGTGGACTCAGGTCCTGCTACTGCCTTATACATACATGAAGATAGATATTTGCATATATATATATGTATATATGATTTTAATAACATGGATGCAAATTATAAATTTGTAATGTATAATTCAAATTTATTGATCAATACATACAACTATAGCCCTTGGCTCAAAGGGCCAGTTGTATTGAACATTATTCTCATTAGTGGAAATTGATTACTCAGTGCCCCCTTGAGGTAGAGTTGGTAAGACCTGGAGAGAAAATGGATCCTGGCTCTTCTGGTACCTAACTTTGAGACGATGTGCCATTCCAACTTCTCTACAAGTCCATGAAGGGAAAAAGATTGGGGAGAAGCTGACATGTAGAAATTCAATCATGTCCCCATTCCCAGTTTACTATACTAGAAACATCAGGGCATTCCCTCTTTGGTGAGATCTGAGTCATCTCACTCCCAAAGGGAGAGTTCATTCAATCTATACTGTGGTGTCATATTCTCCTATGCTGATATCAATTTTTGTTTTCAACTTTGATAAATTGATTTATTTGCTATAGATTATGTGTGTACATTGCGGAACTGGCATCTGGTGGAAAGGAGGCAAGCTTTGAATATAAAGCTTGGGGCACTTCTTCCCACTTTCCCATTAGTGAGCAGCAATAGGGAGCTTGACTTTAACCTGAAGACTACTTCCCTTAGACAAATAATATTTAAGAGAGCAGATAGTTATAATTCTTACCCAATACCTCTTTCTCCAAGGAGAGTAGAATGATGACCTCCAGCTCTAACCTCCTGCTTCCCCTCCTGGCATGAATCAAAGTCTCCCTTTGACAAGGGAAGGGGAAGAGGATGTTTATTCTTGCCTCTCTGATTCACACTGAGACATCCATGTGGACATATATAACCTACATGGGCCAACAACAGCACCCCATCCACCCACATCATACCCATTACACGTGACTCTTTTATTAAATATGTGGGAAGAGAATATATTTTATATATATTCACATATATTTTATGTGAATGTGCATACATTTATTTATGTATTAAATCATATATTCTAATTACATGTTTATAATGCATTCATGTATCTCTTAGATTCCATCATATATAGAGATTTAAAACTGGAAGGGACTTGGAAGCTCTTGAGTTCATCCTCTCATTTTTACCGGAAACAGCCTGAGATGTTTAATGACTTGCCCAGGATCACACAGCTTTTAAGTGTCTGAGGTCAAATTTGAACTCAGCTGCTCTTGCCTGCATGGCCAGCCCTCTACCCCCTGTGCCAAACTGCTGCCTTTAGTGAACTCGATCACATACTTTGGATATTTTTGTACTGCAGTCTTGCTTTTTCCTCCTTTATAAAACTCAGAGGGCTATAGATTTTACAATAACTTGATTTTCTATAGCACCTTGACTGGTCGGCTCAGAACATGATAAAGTGACTATTTTAGTGGACCATCTAAATGTGATGTTTATAAAACACCTTCCTTACAGTAACCCTGTAAGGTAAATGATATGAATATTCTTCTTCCCATTTTAAAGATGAGGAAAATGAAACCTAATCTGGTCTTGCCCATCTCACAACTATTATGACAGCTGGAATTTGAGCCCTGGTCTTTTCTGACACCCCATCAATAATAACAACTCCCATTTCTACAGTGCTTTGTGACCCTCACACAACCCTGTGAGGCAAGGGCTTTTATTGTACTCATTTTACAAATAAGGAAAACGAGGCAGAGAGACATTAAGTAGCTTATACTGGGTCACACAATAAATGTCAAAGATAGGATTTGAATTCAGATCTTCCTGTCTCAAGTCCAGTACTTACTCATGACACCACCCTGTCTTCTCTAATATTGTACTATTGAATTTTCAAGAGTGAAAGGCAATCTGGTGTAGGGGAAAGTGCCAGTCTCTGAGCCAGGATGGCCTGGGTTTAAATACTTCCCCCTGTGCTAGCTGTACTGAATGTACTCTCACTGCTCTTCGCAATGCTCTCAAACCATTACTTTCAGAGTAGATGCAGATCTGCGTTGGAAGAAGAAAGGTCCTCATCTGGGATTTCCCTATACCAATAAAATCCTAGGATGGGGCACAAGAAAAAAAATTCCATAATTATGTCACTGTACCTTATTATTCCAAAAGTTTAGAAAGAAATACTATGCAATTATATCTAGTATATATGAATCTGAAAGTTCTAATGAAGATCATTATAAGTTCTATTTTTCCTTCTAAAAATTACCCACAATTTAATAGGGACATTTTCACTGTTTCTGCAAAAATAAATAAATAAAGAAGAAAGAAGAAGAAAAAGGTGTTCAATCATGTTTACTGCTCCTTCGTGTTCTTTACACCCTCTTAAAAATCCACCAGCTGTCTGGAAACGTTGCTGTCCTAAGTACTTAGTCCCCAGGGGGCCTCCAAGGTTTTACAAGGCTTGTCTCAGAGCTCAGTGATTTCACTGCCACCAGCTTAGGTTATGGATCAGAAATCGCTAATCAAAAAGAAATAGAATGCAAGTTGGGAGGGTGGGAGATATGAGTTTGTGGAGTTTTATGATTTTTTTTTTACTTTATGCCAATGGCAAGAAGTTTGTAATTGATTGTGTTTTTTTATTGAAAAGATTGAGGCTGTTTCTTGAGCCTCATGTGAAGCTTTGTTAAGGCATTTGCTCTAAAAGCAGAAATGTCATTAGTCTTGTCAGTAATGAAGTTATAAAAATCCCAAAGATTTGGGCTTAAATCTCTGATACTTATCATTTGTGTGGCTGTGAACAAGTCACTTACCATGGCTGGTTTTGAGTTTCCTCATTTGCAAAATAATGTAATTACAAACAAAAACAAATTATAATAATATTTATATATTTCTGTAAGGTTTACAAAATATTTTGTAAATATTATCTCATTTGATCCTCACGACAACCCTGGGAGGTAGGACCTATCATTACCCCAATTTTACACATGAGGAAACTGAGGCAGACAAAGGTTAAGTCACTTTCCCAGGGTCACCCAGTTTGTAAGTATCTAAGGGCATATATGAACTCAAGTCTTCCTGACTTTGGGTCCAGCTCTCTACCTGCTATAAAATCTAGATGCCTGCATTGAACTAGATGGCCTCAACGGTCGTTTTTAGATCAAAATCCATGATCATTTGACTGTAGGCAAGTAATTTAACTTCTCTGACCCTCAGTTTCCTCATCTGTAAAATGGGAATATCTTATGATAGGTTCAAATATGAGATTATGTAAAAGCCCTTTGTAAACATATACTTGTGAGATGAAATTGCAAATTTTTATTATCCTGAGTATATTTAGCTCATAAACATATCGCAAAAATTTGATCCAAACTTAATCAAGCTGGGCATTGAAATATCAGCTTCTCAAAGGGAAGGAAGAATAAGGAGCAGGTACAAGTGCTGGGCCACCTCTCCTGATCGGAGATTACTAGTGAAGGGGTCAATGCCAAATCAAGTGCTCTCTCCTGCCAGTAGTAGGGAAGCTGCTCAGTTCCCTATCCACCCAAAGGAGACTCAGGTGACATTCCCTAGGGAATAATAACCTTAATTAAAATAATAATAAATGAGCATCTAGTACTTTGCATATGTTAGCTCCTTTGATTCTCATACCAATCCTGTAAAGTGAGTGCTATCCTTTCTTACAGATGACGAAACTGGGGCCAAGGGAGGTTAAGTGACTTGTCTAGGACCACACAGCTAGTATGTGTGTGGGACAGGATTTGAACTTGGAAAGGGAAGGAAAGCGAATGAGTATTGATATAGTCTCTGCTATGTGTCAGGAACTTCAGGTCTTCCTGACTCCAAATCCAACACCTTCCTGACTAGGTCACCTTGCTGCCTCAACTTGTCCTCCTGTCCCTTAACTGCAGATGTTCTCCAGGCTCTGTCCTTAGCCTTCTCCCCTTTCTGAACTCATCCCATGGTTAAATTTGTTAATCACTCATTGATATTATTTATGTATTGGGATAAGATAGCTGATACAGTAGATGTTGATACATATTTCTTAAGCAGTCAGTCAATGAGCACTTATTGATATCCACCATGTAGCAAGCATTGTTTTATCAGGGGTGGGGAACCTACTGCCTCGAGGCCACATGTGGCATTCTAGGTCCTTGGGTGTGGCCTTTTGACTGAGTCCAAGTTTTTCAGAACAAATCCTTTTATGAAGGGGATTTGTTCTGTGAAGTTTGGATTCAGTCAGTATGACTGCACTTGAGGACCTAGAGGACTTCATGTGTCCTCGAGGCCACAGGTTCCCCACCCCTGTTTTAGATACTTATACAAATATAACAGTACCAGACCTTAAGAAGCAAACATTCTACCAGAGGAGGTAATGTGTACTTGTATAAGTATATTTAAAATAAATACATAAATACAAGCTCCATTTCCATGTTTCAATCATCATCTCTGTTGGAATGGGACTGACGACGGAGCCCTGCTGGGAATACCATGAGAAGTTTATTCTTTCCTCATTAGTAAGTGTGATTTCATTGGTGATGAGAATTCTTGATAAGGTGACTCCCTGTACTAATGCAGGTCAACATCATCTCTGTGGAATTCAAACACAGAGGGAGAATACAAGTGATTGGTTCTGGGTCACAAAGCCAAGGGCAAGACTTGAACCCAGGTTTTGTTGACTCTAGGGTCAGCTATAGACGACTGCCTGCACATTCACTGGCTGAGAGTTTCTAGTTTGAAGGAAAAATCAACCATGGTGGCCTCTCTTGTTCCCTTACCCACAAAGGACCCCCCTCCCAGAGCCACCATAGAGGGGCAGTGAAGGCACACTGCCTGAACATGACAGAATGAGCGTAACAAAAAAAATCTATGGACCTGCAGTCTTCTTGGTGGCTCTGAGGCTGCCTGAAATGCCCCTGACATTTCCTCAGTTTGAATCATTATTGCCTGCCAGGGGAGGGTTAACTTGGATCTTGGAAGGTTCTGATGGTCTCCATAGCACAATCACCAAGATTCACAAACTTCTACAAGTTTGCTGGAAAGAGATGATTACAGGTCATTAAGTTTGCCTGCTCCTTTCCCCACTTTACTGCCTGTGTTCTCTATGAATGGGATTTGCACCAGCCCAATGTTAACACCATTCTACATACTGCTTACCTATTACCCACTGAGCTTGGATCAATTGAATGAAAGAGGTCCTTTTTGTGTATTGATTTTCATTTATCCCAACTCATCTGTTTGCTTTGCTGCATCCTAGTGCCCCGACTCAGGTCACATCGAAATTTCTTTACTGTATCAGCTATCTTATCCCAAGGCTTCGAAACATAAAAAGTAAAAACCTAATAGGCCTCCAAAATACACTTGAAAATAATGTGAAGAATTTCAGCTGAGAAGTCAATTTCTTAATGGTTACATCCGATTGAAATCAATTGATCTCTTCAAAAGACAGGGGGGGGGGGGGGCTAGGTGACACAGTGAATAGAGCACCGGCCCTGGAGTCAGGAGGACCTGAGTTCAAATTTGGCCTCAGACACTTGACACATTTACTAGCTGTGTGATTTTATGCAAGTCACTTTACCCCAATTGCCCTCCAAAAAAAAAAAAAAGACAGTGGGATACATAGTGGAGATGGAGTGAGGAAGCCCTGGTTTAAATCCTAGCTCAGGCTTATAAGCTGTGTGACCCTGGGTGAGTAACAACCTCTCTGTGCTTCAGTTTCCTCATCTGTGAAATGGGGATAATACCCACAGAGTTCACCTCACAATGTTGCTGCTCATGAATGGATTCTGACTCAAACCTGACCTCAGTCACTTCCTAGCTGTAGGACCCCAAGCAATGCCATTATGCTTCTCTCAGGTTCAGGTTTCTCCTCTGTAGGATGAAGGGATGACCTCGATGGCTTCCAAGGTCTCTTCCATTTCTGAATGAGATGTAATGGAATCTACTTTTCTACACACTTGTATGTAAAACTCTCTGTAGACTTGAATGCTCCAGAGGAGTGGGCGTCTGACCAGTTTGTATGCCTTTTAGTACTAGGGATAGCAATACCTCAGTGCCTCTACACACTACACTCTCCTTACTCTTTCCCTAAGTTTGCCATAGAGAGTTGACTCAATGTGCTAAGGACCCTTCATCATGTTCCCTTAATGTCTTAAGGAAATTAATGTAACCCACTGGCAGCCCATTAGGTGTCCTTGGCCCTTGCTACATGATAAATCTCTGCCCCTTTCAATCATAACTTCCATCGATACTCTTTTCCCTGTTTCAGTGCATTCTCCCGTGTCTAAATTTTAATGGACTTTTAGGGACAGCCAGGTGGTGCATTGGACAGAGGGCCAGGCCTGGAATCAAGAAGACTCATCTTCCTGAGTTCAAATCCAACCTCAGACACTTACTGGCCATGTGACCCTGGCCAAGTCATTTAACCTTGTTTGCTTCAGTTTTCTTATATATAAAATGAATTGAAGAAGAAAATGGCAAACCACTCCAGTGTCTGCCAAGAAAGCCACAAATAGGGTCACAAAGAGTAGGACATGACTCCACAACAACTTGTCCTTCTGTATTACAGGACAGTTATCCTACTGCCTCCTATCACATTTGGGTCCATGGATAGCAAACTCAAGCACACATCACAGCCAGGAAAAAATCTGGAGAAGGAGGTTATGGTACGAGAAGCCAGAAAATGGCAGAAGTAAAGCGTTAGCAGCACGGCAGTGTCATTTCCTAGAAAGACACTAGACTGAGAGGAAAGAGGTCTGAATTCACATTTTGATATCAATGTCTCCAGATAACTTTACCTCCCTGAGCCTCAGTTTCCTCATCTGTAAGATAAGGTTACTATGTGTGTTTTCTACTTCACAGGGTTGATGTGAGGAAGTGCTTTTTGTAAACCTTAAAGCAAAATATATAATTTGGGGGGTGAGATATATTAATACAATAGTACCCCTTTCTGCTCTCTGCTTGGAGACTGAATGGGCTACTCCTGAATCAACATGGTGGCCCTTAGCATAATCAGTAGGGAAATAAAGAAATCGTTAGGCACATCAATGAACCCACCTAACTTCAGCTCTTCATGGTATTTCTGAGGGCAAAAAGATTGGAAAAACATTCAATATTGAACCAAAATGAGATGATTTGGGGCCATGTCCTCATAAGAACAAACTAGCCAAATAAGATGAAAATTCTTCCATCATCCTTGTTCCTTCCCCACTGTGATCTGTAGGATGAACCCCCAACCAGTGTTATTGATGGAGCCTAGCATTGTGGAAAGGGCACAGGAGTAAGACCTAGAGCACCCAAGTTCTAGGCCCAACTCTGCCATTTTCTTAAACTTGTTGATTTGGATCAGTTACATTATGCTGCTGGACCTCAGTCTTCTCTATAAATTAAGGAGGGGAGACTATGTGATTTCTAATGTCTTTGCATCCAAACAGTTGTGGGATTAGTAAAGAAACTCTTCTGGGAAGTTGGGGGGAAATTCTCTGCTTTGGTCAGAGCCCACAGGAAATAACCTGGGGCATAGTGAGATAACCTAGTAAGGCAATAGGGAGTGTTGTCTGAAAGACCCTATCAAATGATAAGGAGCAGAATCAGACATGCCTTTTTAAAAATACTAATCTGACTTGGTTTGTTTTTTAAAGGGAAAAAAGCTACTTATTTTGGCCCATATTAGCTAGAACCTGGCTGATGTAGTTGTTAATAGTTGGGGAAGTTGGGGGCCATTTCAACGTTGCATATTGAATTGTGGGTATATTTTTGTTCACATGGTGATTTATGTCTCTAGAAATATAGGATTAAATGAGATATCCTAGGCCTATTGTAAATAGATCTTCACTTGTGTTCAGGTAAATATTGAGATTTATTGACCCCAGGGAAAAATACTGACAAAGGCAAAGTCAAGGTCAATATTTCCTTTGAGTCACAATAAATTTTTATATTTCCTGAAACAAAAAGTTTATGTATTCTCGCTAATGACTGAACATTGCCCAGTGGCCACAGGAGAGAAGAATAATTACCAAATTAATTAGTCAAGGCTCTTTAATACTTCTATAGTGAATGATAACCATTTGTGAGTTTAAGTGACCCCTTATGGCCAATGATTACAGATGCCAGCACAGGAAAGTATTTGTGAACCTGGACCCCTGCTATGCAATGTAAGATAAATGGAATGTTAATGCATTTGTGAAAAATGTAAGATTCACAATAGATAATTAAACAATAACAGCTTGCATTTATGTAATGCTTTGAGATTTGCAAAGTGCTTTACAAATATCAATTCATTTGATCCTCACAACAACCTTGGAAGGGAAGTGCTACTATTATCCCCATTTGGCAGATGAGGAAACTGAGGTGCACAAAGGTTTTCATAGCTACTAAGCATCTGAAGCTATACTGGGGTCCAGGTGCTCCTGACTCAATCCCTCTAGTCTCACTATCCTACACACAATTAACCTGGACAACAGAATTATAGGTAGGACAGTAATTTACTATTTTGTTACTTTATCTGGATATCTGTGTCACATGCATTCTTATACAACCTCTGAGGGATTGTTATCACACCTTTTATTTGTATTTCTGAACTACCAAAATATAATTTGCTTTCCTTATAAAGTAACTTTCCAAACTTGTACAAATGTATAAAGTTTGGTGAAGCAAAACATGGTCGGAAATAAACATTTAAATCATTTCCCAATCTTTTCCTTTATGAAGATAAGGAAAGAGTTGTCTAAAATGGGTATTTGGAAATAAGATTTTTAAAATAAGTACATGTAATAAGGAATAAACACCGAAGCCAGTCTGTGGGAAAAAAAATTACCCACCTTACTTTGCCATGCAACATTTTCCCAACCAACTTAACTGTTGAATGTATACATCTAACAAAAAAAAGTTGAGTACAGTTTTAAATTAAGTTGACAATTTAAAAAAAATTTAACCCTGACCATAAAAGTCATTAAGCTTATCACATATCGGGAGCTAAGGAGCACTGCAAAAAGTGGGCAAACCTAGGAGATCTGCTCCCAAACTCTTTCTAGCTCTGTCACAGTGGACAAGTCTTTTTCCCTCTCAGATCCTCAGTGTCCTCAGCTCTAAAATGGGATATAATCATACTTTCTTTCCCTAACCCACAAGGCTATTGAAGAAAACGCTTTGCAAACTTTACAGGGCTTCTATAGATGTGGGCTGTTAGGTACCATGATGACATATACAGCATGGAGGGTCATAAAACGATTTTTCTATAATGCATGCATTAAATGACCACATGACCATGATCATTATTTGCTCTAAATATATGGCAGTCAGTCAGAATCTGTGGGGTTAATTTAATCAATTTTCCTTTGTCTCTTCCTTCTGTCCAATTCTTCTTGCCCTCCACTGGGCAGACACGATTTTACCCCCTCGATGCTGATTTAAGCTCTGGAGAGTTTCTGTTACATCTCATCTCTTCAGATTATCTTGGTGTTTTAAAACAGGTATTATTCACCTTCCTGGAGCCTGAGTCTGATTTAGCTTTGGGGTGTTTTTTTCTGGTAGCCTTTGAGAGAGCCTCTTTCTCCTCCTTGGGGTTCGCCCTAGAAAGTCTAGAATCACATATGTCTTTCTCCTACAGAATGAAGAATGGTTCTCTTCTCCAAAGCTCTCTCACAGCACTACCCCTCTTACAAGCAGGCCATCTAACAGCATGGTGTTGCATCTACTTTCTTTCTACCAATTAGGAGGGTCTCATGCAGTGCTCCAGTCTTGGCTGGAACCCTGTATTACATTATGCATATATCAGACAAACTCTGATTTCATCATTAACACCAAAGCTAAGTCCCGTATGGCTGGGTAGGTAGGCTTCAGGAGTTGCTTTGATTAGAAAATTCATTACCTTGCTACCAACCGTGTGAAAAGCCTTTCTAAAGCTAGCTAGGCTGGTCCTCAGGCAAAGATAGGCAAAGAGCCGCTAGAATTGTACTCCAAGCGTGGAGACTTGGTTGGATATCTTGAGGATGCTCTCTGTTGGAATAGTCCTAAAGAACCTGTGCAGGCCTTCAGTGTCGGAACTGATCTGACAAAAACAATTTCTACTAATTCTTCTTACTGAAGGAGCATAGATTACTGGTTATCATACTAATTTTTCCTTCTAGATGGATTTTACCAAATATTCTCAGGCAGTCATTGCTCTTTTATAGGTATAAAATGTTTGGAATATTCATTCTGATGTCCAATTATCAGAGGGGTCCCAAACACTAATCAGAGGAATGAAGAAAATAATATTAAAATCCTCTTGTTTTCCAACAAGATTAACTTTAGCTTTGTACAGTGTTCCTGAAACCTGTGTTATCTGAAGTAAATACAATGTCCGTTCAATTCAATCAGCAAACATTTACTAAGTGACCTCTATGTGCAAGGTCTAAGGACAAAAATATAAAAGTTATCTATGTCTTCAAAACAGACTCTGTCTTCCAGTCCGGCTGGCCTTTTAGGCAAAAGGAAAATAACATGCACAGATGAGTAATTACGATGTCTAGACAAAATCATGCCACATAATTTAAAGAAGGAGAGAGCATTGCCAGTTGGGAGGATCAGGAAAGGTTGTATATAGAAGGTGATGGCCAAAGAGTCTTGAAAGATACCCAGGAATTCTGAGGGAGAGGTGAGTAAAAAAACTATTCCAAGCAACATGGAGAATGTAGTGTAAGAGATAAAGGAAATGGAATATGTGGACAGTGACTAGCTCAAAGGCCAGTTGGGCTAGAAGACAGAGTCTGTGAGGAAGAATAATATGCAATAAGTCTGGAAAGATAGTTGGAAGCCAGGCTGTGCAGGGCTGGGAATGCCAACCAGTAGTCATTATGATAATGTTATGGGAATTTAAAGGACTAAATCATTTGGTTCTGGTCCAGTCCAGCCTTGGTTCTTTAAACATCCTTTAATTTTTGAGTGGGTATATCTTAATGTCTTTAGGAGAGTTTAGCTGGCTGTAGCTGGATTTTGGAATGTACACAAATCATCGAGCTGAAAAGTGGAGGAAAGAAAAAACCTAAGCAATTAAATGTTATTCAGCAAGTATTTCTTACGTGCCCATTATTTGCTAGGTGCAAAGAATATGAAGATAAAAATGAAATAGGCCTTACCCTTAAACAGCTTATACTCTATTAGGAAAAGGAGCACTGAGCACACCAAGAATTCAACATAAATTACATACAAAGTGATTTGGGGGTAGTAGCTAGGTGGCCAGTGAATAGAGCACCTGACCTGGAGTCGGAAAGACCTGTGTTCAAATCCAGCTTCAGATGCTTTCTAGATGTGTGGCCCTGGGCAAGTCATTTTCCTGGCCCCTGCCTCAGTTTCCTCTTCTAGAAAATGATAATAATCATACTTATCCCCCAGGATTGTTGTGAGGATAAAATAAGATGATATTGAAAGCACTTTGAAAACTTGACAAAAGCATATGAATATTTCCTGTTATTGTTATCTTCATTAATTTAGGAGGAACATGAACAACTGGGCTGGGGGTGCCAAGAAGGTTCCCCGTGCAGAAGATGGCACTTGCATTGAGTTGTGAAGAGAGCTATGAATTCCATCATGGAAAAGTGAGGAGGAGAAGCATTCCAGGAATCAGGGAACAACTTATTCAAAGGCTTGCAGGGTTAGGGTTAGATTTTCATGTCCAGACAACAAATACAATAGTTTTCCTGAAATGCAGGGTACGTGAAGGGGAGTAGTGTGAAATCCTTCTAGAAAGATAAATTCTGGCCAGAATGGGAAGGACTTGAAATGCCAAACAGAGTAGCTGCCCTTTGTTCCCAAAGCACTAGGCAGCCACTGAAACTTCAGAGCAGGAAAGGAAGGATCAGAACTCTGTAGTAATGATAGCAACTCAACAATCATGTGGAGGATGGTGGAGAGAGACTGGATAGGACAGGTTTGGATTACACAAAGAAAATATGATGGGGTGGCTAAGTGGCACAGTGAATAGAGCACTGGCCCTGAAGTCGGGAGGGCCTGGGTTTGGATCCAGCCTCATACACTTAACACCAAAAATAGCCATGTGACCTTGGGCAAGTCACTTAACCCCTCCTAAAAAAGCAAAAAATATGTGATGGGGACCTTATTGTGGTGGTGGGTGGGTTAATGTTAGAGGTAAGAAAGGTCAGGGAATTGACAAAGGAAATGGGACATGAGATGGAAATTTGGGGAAATGAAGAGGGTTGAAATCAGGATTATCCTGAGTCTGTGAATGCAAATGACTGGAGGGAAATTGGTAAGAATTGTGATTTTGTCAGGAAAGATTGCGAATTCAAATTAGGAGGTGTTAAGTTGTCCGCATCCATGGCACCTGCAGGTGGAGATATCCAACAGGCAGTTGGTGAGGCAGGGTAGGCTCAAGAGAGAATCAAGGGTTGCATATATCGACTTTAGAAGCATCTGCACAGAGATGGTGATTAAACCCTTGGGGGCTTATGAGGTCACGGGCAGAGGATGGAGAGACAAGAGTTTTGCCTTAGCAATGAAATGGACATTGTCTCCACAATGTCCCCTAACCAATCCAGGAAATGACTCCGCCATTCATGATGGGTCATGCTACTTGTGTTTGTAGCTACAACCTTCATGTGGTTTCTTTTGCATTTCCAGGGACACAAACTCAGCCTCTTCTCTTCCCCTCCCCGAACCACTTACTCCTAGACTAAATGTATGTTATCAGAGCTGGAAGGGACTTTAAAGATTAGGTCGAACCTGCTCATTTTACATGAGAGAACTGAAGAAACAGAGAGGGTGACTTGCTCGAGGACATGTAGCCTCTAAATCATCCATCCAGTCTTGGCCCAGACCTTCTGAGACAAATTTCTGAAGTTTATACCATCATGAAAAGTGATGAGATACAGTGGAAAGAATGTGCATTTATATAGTGACCACTGTGCCAAGTATCGTGCTACACGCTTTACAGATAGATATTTTCTTATTCGATCATCACAACAACCCTGGGAGCTAGGTGCTAGTATCTTTCCCATTTTATAGATGGGCAAACTAAGACAAAGAGATCAAGTGACTTGCCCAGGGTCACACAGATATTAAATGTCTGAGGCCAGATGTGAGCTCAAGTCTTCCTGACTCCAGGCCCAGTTCTCTATCCACTGGGCCAGTAGCTGCCTCAAGCAATGCTGGGTTCAAATCTCAGCTCTGACACTTGACCGGTGCTTTCCCTTGGGCAAGTTAGCTAACCTTTCAGTGCTTCATCTTCATTGGTAAATAAAATGAGGGGGTTGGATTTGACGACCCTTAAGGTCACTTCCAACTTTATAGCTGTAACCTGCTATCTCCCATAATTGACAGCCTTGACTTGTTTTTTTTTCATTTTTTCTTGTTGCTACAGCATATCACAATACAATAATTCATATTAATTTCCTATGACAAACTTCAGCCCACACATTCCATTGTCATAGAAATTCTAGTCTTTTGTTATGTTAATCAGTCTATCTGTCTCTTGTGAATATCATTGAGTCTGACAGTTCCCTATTTCCTCCAGGCTGGTACCCACCCATCCCCTTTGATTTTCAGGTAGTGATTCTGTTTCTCAACTTCCTGATGAATTTGTATGGCTGTATCATAAAGGATGAGGCCAGTCTTGGAATTTCATCTCTCTGCTTGATTCTAAGTGTTATGAGGGCATTCCTTCCTCAAAGATAGTATCCAATGCCATGTCCACATGATACCTTCCCCAACTTGAAGTCAACTTCTCTATCGGTTAAATAACTTAGCACGCCGATGGTGCCTGGTATGCAGTAGGTATATAATAATGTTTTGTATTGCATCAGGCTGTGTTTCTGCCCTTTTGCATTTTGCCTTGTATTTTAATCATATGCCTTTCTAGACTGTAAGCTCCATGAGAGCACTGACTGAGCCTTATTCCTCTTTGTATCCTCTATGGCTCTGACCACCTTGTAAGTGCCTGATATACATTTGCTATTGAGTGGATGAGTGAGGAAGCTGTCAAAAAAAGATCGCCTTTCCCTGAAAAGCTTTAGAGTATAAGTTGCTGTTTCAGGGTCCCTGAAGCACATAGGTCATACTAAATTTCTCCAGTGAAGCCTTGCTGCACATAGGGTATTTCAAATGAAGATGAATGTTTACCCCTTGCTAGGATAAGCAGGCAAACTCAGAAAGGTCCCCAGAGGTGTGGCCCTCCCAAAAAAGGAGTAAGCCCTGGGAGCTGATTACTTGGAATATCTAGAATCTAGACACTCCACTCCAATCCGTCCACTCCACTAGACTCTAGATCATGGGAAAAATCTTGTTCTATGAACCTGAAGACCATAATATTATCAGACAAGCCCTTCATACTCACACCATGATAAAGCAAGCAGTCTAAAATGGTTCTAAAACAGGGGTGGGGAACCTCTGACATCGAGGCCACATGTGGCCCTCTAGGTCCTCAAGTGATTCAGTCAAAGGGCCACACTTGAGGACCTAGAGGGCCACATGTAGCCTTGAGGTCACAGGTTCCCCACCCCTGCAGTATAATGCCCATAATACTAGTCATCGTCATCACCGCAGATGAACTTACACATCCTTTGGGCATAACATCCCTTCCAGGCTCCACTGCAGCCTCTGGGCATTCTCCCCTTTATAGTCCATTTATCCACATAGTTGGACTCTCTAGGCTTGCTTCTGCTTAGTGCAGCATCTCCTACTGAGTAAGTCACTCTACTACAAGATGGCATTGCCTATGGAGGGAACAGAGAAGGAGAGAAATCCCCCCTCCTCCTCTTTTCTCCCTCATCATAAACATCAACCAGCCCCACCTTTTTACCTGACTGTGACTCAGATTGTATCTGTGTATAAATAATTCATCCATTCAGGAATTTTTAAAAAATCAATCAAACCAGTTACTCAATGGACCAATTAAATTTAGAAATTATTTATTGAATGCCTTCTGGAGATATAAGGAAGAAATAAGACATAAGCCCTGTCCCTAGGGAGCTTAGAGTCTAGTGGATAGATCAAAAATATGCATCAATCACTAAGAGGAGAAGTACAAGGTGGGAAGTGTGAAACACAAGTGTGGACAATGTTTTATCATGGACAATATTACAGCCTTCAGGTTAATAGAATAAGATTTTCCCCATGATCTAGAGTCTAATGGAGTGGACAGAGGAGAGAAATCATGTCCAGCAGAGGGGGAGTGAGAAGAAGGTGACACCAGAGCTGGGCCTTGAGGAAGGGAGGGATTTCAGAAGGTAGAACCATGGGACAGGGGTTCATTGGGAAGTGAGGGTGGAGATCTCCTCCAAACATGGAGGACATCATGAGAAAAGTTACCAAGGTAGGAGAGGAAAGGGCAGGAAGCAATGTTGAGTCATACAATTTGACTGAAATGTGGAGAACATGAAGAAGAGTGATAGGAAATAATATTAAGAGGCAACATAGTACAATGGCTAGAAGATGAGATTTTGAATCAAAAAGAGCTAGATTTGACTCCCATCTCTGACATTTATGGCTGTGTGACCCTAGGGAATTGATTTCACCTCTCTGGACTTCAGATTCCTCATCTCTAAAATGGAATGATTTATAAGGTCCCTTCTGACTCTAAGACTACGATTGTATGACTCAGATTGACACAGGGCACTAAGATTTCCAAAGTAATTTCTTCACAACATTCTTGTGTGGTAGTTCAAGTATCGTGATACCCTTCAAAAAATGAAGACATTGAGGACCTTGAGAAGTTATGATTGCACCATGATTACATAGGCAGAAGCTAACGTGAGATTTACACCCCGGTTTCCTGGTTCCCAGAAAAGACTCTTTTCCTTGTGGTCATCTCCTCTGCCTTTTGAAAAAGGGTAATTTGGAGTCAGATTGGCCCTTGAATGTGAGATAAAGAAGTTTTCTTTTATCATGTCAACATGGAGAGATGCTAAAACTTTGCGTGGGGCCAGCATCAGACCCATTTGTTTGGGAGATGATGTGAGCAACGGTATTCAGGATAGCTTGGGGGAAGGAAACCAATTAGTATGTTATTACAAACGTCCAGCTGAAAAGTGATGAGGGCTTGAACCATAGCCGCTACAACAGAATTAGGAAAGGAAAGATGTGAGAGATATTGCAGAGACCCAACTGACATGGCTTGTCAACTGACAGGAAGTTGGTGGTGATGGAGTGGGGAGATGACTCCAAGAGTCTAAGCAGAGGCTGAGTAACTGGAAGAGGAGGAAGAACTGATATTTATATAATGTTTTTATGTCTGCAAAAGACTTCCTATTACATCACCTCATTTGGCCCCACAGCAGCCCAATGGAGTAGATCCCACAGGTCTTATTTACTCCATGTTATGTATGAGGAAGCTGCAGCTGAAAGTTTCTATCCATGGGCCACAGCTAAAGAGCTGCAGAGGCAGAATTTCAGCCTGAGTCTTCCTGACTCCCCACTCAGCACGCTGTCCTCACTATAGCATGAATTTTCTCCCTCCTCATCTCAGCTTCTGGGCTTCCCTGGCTTCTTTCCAGCCATAGCTAAAATCTCCCTTTCTACAGTAATCCTTTCCATTCCAAATCTATCTATCTGTCTATCTACCTACCTTTATATGTTTATCTATATATACTCATACAAACATACAGATATACACATACATATATGTATATATATATGTGTGTGTGTGTGTATGTACGTGAATATAGTTAGCACATAGTTGTATATTGTCTACCCCATTAGACTATGAGCTCCTTGAGATCATATATTCTGTATGTGTGTGTTTTAAAGGTGTGGGCTTCTTTGTAATTTCTGCACAGTTTTAAAGGTTTTACTTCTTTATTAAGAAGGATTTTTTCAGACTCTATAAATTGGATACTTTTTAAAAAAAAATCCTGATAAAACCAAAACAAAAATGCTGTCAGAAAACCTCTTTTTAGAAGATAAAAATTAAATTAAATTTAATTTAATTTAATTTAAGGGGTAACAAGGTCCAGGTTACACACAAGAAACATATAAATTTTGACTGCTGAAAAACTTTTGGGTTTTTAGGAAATGACCTTTCAAATCAATTCCTGGCACAGTGCCTGTAGGATGGTAGGTATTCAATAAATGCTTGTAGACTTGATGTGACTTCAAGTTCATTTTCCAGATGAGGAAACTGAGACCCAATGAGGCCTTCATTCTCCAAAGCCTCCTTCAGAGCTTGAAGTCTGCATTCCAAACAGCTTGCTGGACATCTCTACTTGACTGTCCCTTCAGTCCTTCAAATTGCATGTCTAAAATCAAACTTACCAATGTCCCCCCAAAAAACCTGCCCTGGTTTTACTTCTATTTCTATTCATGCTATTTGACCAATGACTTAGTAGCTAGAGGGTCAGATTTGGATTCAGGAAGATTCAGATTTGAATCCTACCTTTGCCCTTTTTAGCTATGACTTCACAGGTAAACTTCTAAGAGACTGGAAATCACCTGAAGACATATAGGGAGGAAGCAGGAGAGCCAGGATTTGAACCCATGCTTTCCAGAGAACTTTCCATAGTGCCATGATGCTGCTAATGGATTATTATCTTGTTAATGTCCTTAGAAGAAGAAAAAACATATAGGCTTTATTATTCTGCCCTTTAATTAAAAATATGGAGGTTTTCATCAGAGGAGAGATAGAAATGTCAGTAATTCCTATGCTAAAAGAGACCCTGGAAAATACGTAAGAATAAGTTTAGAAAAAAAAATGAAAATAAAAGAAATCATAAAGTATTGCTTGGAGCCATAGCTGTTGATCTCAGGGATTAGTTCTGACAGAAAAATGCATCCTCGGGGAAATCCTATTAATACTGCAAAGCAAATTTCATTACACCCTGTAAAATTTGCTTTGTTGGGTCTGCAGTCAGGAGCCCACTTTCCTAGAATTTAGGCAGCCATCAGAGCCGAGACCACTGAAGTGACCTCTGTAGACTATCTGCTGCAGCCTGACTCCAAGCCTCCAGAGGAAGACTGGAAACTCCCATGGGAAGGCAAGTGTTCCCCGCTACTGTGGAAACAAAGCATGTGAATGGAGGCTGAATCTATTTCACCCACATCCCTGTGCTTTATGCTAGTCTCCTGTGATTCTTTTATATTATAAATCCAAAAGAAAAATTATCTTAATGTTTTCAGGTGGAAACAGAGAATGAGAACTATTTTGTACCATTTATTTTTTGTTCTAAAATTTGTGAAGACAGGCTTTATTTCCTTTCGATGTGAGGTCATCGCCACTGCCCTCACAATGCCTCTGGCCCATTCTCCCCAGTCTTGATTCCAGTGCTGATAGACACTTATTCCAAAATGTGGTTCAAGATGTTCCCTGCAGACAAACAAGGGCCTGACTTCAGTTGATCCCAGGGATGATTGTGGGAAAACAGGCAGGGCTATTGCTTAACTCTTGCTAAATGGATTGATTGACCTGATAGTGCTGGTAGACCATTTTGTCTTCACTGTCTCTTGGTCATCAGTAGCTCTATTATTACAGCTACCAAACAAACAGATTCTCCTTCGTGGCATAGGATGTAGGGCAACAAACTATTGATTCAGCTCCTTAAAGTAGACTTTGGCATTGACTGGGTTTTGGACAAATTAGAGAGCATCTCAGCCTGTGAAGTCAGTCATTCAGTAACCCTGAATGTCTCCAAAGGAAGTGAATGAGGAGATGGGAAATGGGGGGGGGGTACTCCAGACATGGCATTCAACCTTAATCTGAGAAGCAGTTGAATTAACTACTATTATTCTCCACAAGAGGAGCAAGCAAGGAAATTAACTCCAGTATATCGAAATGTGTACCCGTGGCTTGTGGGAAATGGGAAATCTCTCATCAGCTCTCCCCTGACCCTTTTCAGTTTTTATCCAGTTTGCAAAAGATATTAATTAATTTATTCAATTCAACTTAACAATCCATATCTATTTACCAACTGGCTTACTAGCTGTGTGTCCTTGGGTAAGTCATTCGCCTCTCTAAACCTCAGCTCCCTCATTTCTACTATGAGGCAGGTAGATTAGGTGATCTCTGAGGTCCCTTCAATGCCATCTAACAAGCTTTTATTACATCCCTACTATGTGTCAGCAACTGGGGATACAAAAATTATGCTATCTGCTCTCAAAATCCTCCAATTTACTCCACTAAGTCCTTACATTTCTAAACTTAATTATCAGGTTTTTGATTCTCTGGTGGAGGATCGTGTAAATCTGACTATCAAAGGATAAGTGTTCTGAGTTTTTTTGAGACATTGAAATGCCCCAGCTACCACCCCCAGATGAATTTCTGACTGCCCTTCCAGGTTCAGCATTGGGAAGCAAAGTCACCATTACCTTGGAGGCACAAAGCCTCCTTCTCTGTCAAGAGTCCTGAGGAATCAAGAAGAAAGAGGTAAACAAGAAAGGCAGGTTAATACCAAAGCCTAGGTTTTGAATGGGTCTCAAGGCCCAGGTTTTGAATGGGTCTCGAGACCCAGATACCTGGAAGCCATCTTTGCCACCAAGTGAGATGTTCAGTTCAGATGAACTGAAATTCATCCAGCAAACATTTCTTAGACTCTTGAACAGAGACTCCTTTTCCTTTTTTTGATAACTCCAGTCCATAGCACCATGAGCTTTGCACAGAGTAGTCACTGACTGGTTGTTAAATTGTCAATTATTAAATGCTTTTCAATTATAATTACTGGCTCAAAACAATAATTCAGCAAAACACACTGCCATAAAACTTTGGCTAACCAGGATGCTCAGGGAACGAAGAGTTTGGTTTAGCATGATTTTATGAGTAACTAAGGCTTCGGGAGAAAACACTGGAAACCTCTCAGAAGGTGGAGTGGACTGACTATGGCAGGTCTAACAGAGGATTTGGGACTTGTTATATGGGAAACAAAAGCATAGATGGGCTGGAATCCAGATTGTTGGAAAGAATAACCACAGCAGATCGATCGAAGGACTAAAGGGTGTTTCCCCTCTCTCTGTGATGTGTCCGTGCTCCTTCCTGCCTTCATAAATGAAAGAGAGTAGAATACAGGGATCTCCATGGGATAAAGGATACATTTCATCCCTGACTGACTTAAGCAAGTCTCTAAGCCACTGTGAGCTTCCCCAGCTTCCTCATATGATCTAAGGGTATTTATAGCACCTGCCTCCTAGAGCGAGTCGGATGGAATGAGAGGAGGTTTGGGAAGAGCCTTGCAGACCTCTACTCACTAGACAAAAGTGAATTAATATTATTTCATGAAATCAAAATATTTTAGCAGCAAAAGGAGCTTTGGTAACTAATCCAATCCCATCCCCCATTTTATGTTTATAGATAGACCACTAAGGTCCAGAGAAATGGAACAACGATGAATTTTGTATCCCACAAAATTAGTCAGTGGTGATCCACAGCATCTGACTCACAAAGAGCTTCTCGCGTGCTCTTACTCAGGATCTTTATGGGGCAGTGGCGACCCTAACCTCTTGTGGACAACAAGTGCGGCTTCTCTGTTGGCTTCCTTTTGAATTGAGTTTTTATAAATGCACCCTAAGATCATGACTTAGGATCACGGGTTGCACTCCCTCTCATGACTGCCTATGGAAATCTTCCTCTTCCTCCCAGGGTCAAGTCAGGTGCAGCCTACTCCATGCAGTCAACCCTGACCTCCCCAGATGTAAATATTCACACTTTTGAAGCCATTTAATCCAACCTCCGTATTTTCCAGATGAGTAAACTGAGGCACCGTAGGATGAAGTGTCTCCTTTAGGGACTTTGGCTAAATCCCTTTGACTCTCTTGGTCTGTCTCCTCCTTTGTAAAACGAGGTATTTGGACTTCATAGCACAGGTAGCAAGTGTCAGTGTCAGAAGCTGAACTTGGTTCTCTAAATCCAGAATATTTTCCACTGTACCACTGCTTCCGTGGGAATCCTTGCTGAAGAATCAGAGGAGCTGGGTTCAAAAGCAGGTGCTGCCACTTACTCCCTATGGAATTTTGGGCAAATCCCTTCACCCATTTGCTCCCCAGCTTCTTCTTCTGTGAAATGAGGGGGTCTGCCTCTAAGGTGCTTTCTGGCTCTGGATCTTTGATTCTATGAAATGTTTTCCATTTGGGGGGGGGGATGGAGGGAAAGGGAAGGGAAGGGTGATAGGTCGAAAGACTATTTATGCCCTTGTATTGGTAGGAAAGGTAGGCTCTCTTTTCCCTGGTCCATTTCCTCTTTGGTATCTGTTGTTTTAACCCTCTTCTCTGGGGCAGGTAAGAAAACTAGGGTTTATCTCTCCTAACAAGGCCCACTTCATATATGCCCCTCCTTCCCTTTCCCATCAACACCTTCAGCCAATCCAGAGCAATTCCATTTCCCTAGCCTGTTTGGCCCAGGAGGCCACAATTGAATCAAATCTGCCCGAGTATGATTTTAGACATAATGAAAATTCACATGCTCTATCACCTGAGGTTAATAAAATGATTTCCCCAAAAACTCCACTTTCAGGCAGTATGGGCAGAGGTGTCAGAAAGATCCAGATGGCAGGCTGAGCAGGGGTGCCCACCATCTCCTCTATTCTCCTTTGTATGGGGGCTTTCTTGGCAGATCTGCTTTGCAAGGAAGGAGCCCCACAGAAAGAAGCCTATGTTTTTGTGGGGAGGTCAGCACTGTCTGCCTTGTTTTCATCTTGTATGAGGGCAGGCAGGAAAGGAATCTTGGAGTTCATGGTTGCTTTAAACCTTTGTGGAATATGAGAACTGCAGAAAACAGTAATTACCACTCCATTTACCAGTATTTATGTTTTTTGAGTTACTGAAAATGATGTTTGTAACCTTAGAGTCTGTGAAGACAGGCTATTATCACTATAGAGAATTTTAGAAAATCATGTGTTATCTGGGGGAAATCAGATAGCAGGACCAATGAATGAATGAGTGAGAAAAATGGATAAGTGAAGAGGTAGACATAGGTAGATAGGGTCATCAGACCCAAAGGAAATGTCATCAACCTGACCTCTCTCAAATTTGATGATAGACTGTGCAGGAGATAGAGCTCTGAGCCTAGAATCAGGAAGACTTGAGTTCAAATTTGGCCTCAGACACTAGCTGTGTGATGCTGGGCTAGCCTTAGCCTCTATCTGTCTCCGTTTCCTCAACTGTAAAAAGAGAGTTATAATAGTGCCTACCTCACAAGGTTGTGAATATCAAATGAGATGATATTGAAAAGGTGACTGGTATATAGGCAGTGCCTAATAAGTGCTCAGCCCCTTCCCCTCTTATTAGATCTCTAGATATCTGAGCAATCAGGGAAAATGGCTTCAGAACCTAGCTCTGATGCTGAGTCCCTGTGTGATGCTTGCCGAGTCCCTTTGCTTCTAGGTCACATCTTCCTGTCCTCTGAGATGCAGCGGTTTGCCAATACAGCCTCTGAGGTCTCTGAGTTCTAAGGCTCTGACCATATAATCTGTATATTGCTCTGAAAGGAGCTCTCCTATCCAGATATGGGAGTAGTATCTAAAAGAGAAAGCAGTGTATAAAGGCTGGGGTAAGGATATCTGTAATTAATAATAACAATAGCTGACATTTCTAGAGCATTTTAGGTAGGGCTGCTAAGTAAGCACTCAATAGATCTCATTCATAAATGGGAAGAATCACCACCACAAGGCAATCGAAGATGAATATAGCGAAATTATTAAGAGGAAACTCAAGAAATTTAAATGTCAGATTTCATCAAGTTTTTGATTGGGTTTCCTAGGATGGGGGGGGTGTTCTTTTCCTATTCTACTTTTTTAAAAAATAAGTTTTTATTACAAGGGCTGACCCTCTAGGAGGGAGAAGGGAGGATATTTGGGGGGGAAAGCTCAATCCTGCAGGAAGGAGGTACAGGACTGACCAAGGCCCATGAAGGACCTCTAAAGTGAGGAAGTCTGCCACCTCCACAGCAGGGCTGTGGAACAAAGTCCCAGCTGCCTTGTGCTATTTATGTCTCCAGTTACAGTGAAATTCAACATAGTGGAGACATTTTGCCACTTGGCCAAGTAGCACAAATTAAAATGACTACGTATAAGACATGATTTAAAAGTCACTCTAGCATATATAGGAGACTTTATGTACTCTGAAATGTTTAATTCAACACAAGTTTGTTGGGTGTCTACCATGTATGAAGCACTAGGGATATGAGTCCACCGTGGCAAGGATCCAGGGACCTTCCACTCTATCACCCCAGCCTGCCATCTGCCAGGCCCTCCCTGTGCTGGAGATATCCCCAAACCCCACTCTGCTCTGACCCTTTAATGCCCAGGCCTCTTTGTCAGAAACCATTTACCCTGCCATTGCTCCCCAAGGTTCTCTGGGTTCTCCTACTGTCCCTGCCCAAGTGCTACTTGGCCTTTCCGTGTGCCATGAAATAAACAGGCACATGAGCCCTCTTTTATCTGCTGAATAGAGCGTGAGCTCCTGGAGACCAGGGACATGTTTCAATTTTTTATTTATATCCCCATTCTTAGCATAATGCTTGTGACTTAGCAAGCACTTAGTAAATGTTTTTCTAATTCTATCCATCCCTCTCCCTGAAGGAGCTTATAATCTACTGGGGACAGTAGGGAGGACGATTCATCAAAGTACTAATTCCTGGGACAGTAACCCCCTGAATAACTGTCTCACACAGCCTGGCTTCACCATAACATGTACTGTCTCAAACTCACTACGACATTCATCATTCAATTCTAGCCCTGTCAGCACTGACACATGGTCCCCACTCCGCACCAGCTCTGCTCCGGTCCCCAAGAACTAACCTTCCTCCCTCCCTGCCCCCACTATTGAGCGTGTTTGGTCTGAAGTCCTGGTTTTGAAGAACTACATTATCCCATCTTTAGTAAGCACAATAATGTGGTCAATACAGGAATCTGTTTTGCTTGGCCGTGCATATTTGTGATGGGGTATTTGGAGCTATTCTCCTCTTGAGAGTGGGGAGAGGGAAGAGAGGAAATAAATTCTTACTAAGTGAAAAAAAATTAAATTAAAAATAGTTTTAAAGGAAGAAGAAAGAAAATGGGTGGGGCAGATCTGTAAGTTCCTGGTTCTACTTTAATATAGCTAAGGTCAGTACCTGCAACCCTGTGGAAATCTTTCTTCCAAGGCGTGGCCAGTGAAAAATTCAGAGATGACAGGCATGAATCCCTCAGTTCTCTCATCATTAAGCAGGTCATTTCCCCCTTAAAATAATTCAAGACACAAACAGTTCTGTGAGCACTTGGGTAGAGGAGCTTTTGTGATTTCCTCTGCTTTATTCAAGGTGCTGCTTTGCCCGTTTCTTAAAGAGAAAACAAAAGATTACATTCTAATGATCGTTTTGTTTTCTTTTCAGAGAATTTGGAGAAGTCTAGATTTAATTCTGTTTTGTTCATGGAAGCTAATGGATAGAAATGAAAGCAAGGGAAAAATGCTTTAAGGTCCATATACTATTGGCTAATGATATACCGTCAAAATATCTGCAGTAGATAGAGTAAGGGCCAGGCCCAAAGTCAGGAAGTCTCATCTCCCTGAGTTCAAATCTGGCCTCAGACTCTTACTAGTTGTGTGACCCTGGACAAGTCCCTTAACCCTATTTGCCTCAGTTTCCTCATCTGTAAAATGAGCTGGAAAAGGAAATGGTAAACCACTCCAGTATCTTTGCCAAGAAAACCCCAAATGGGGTCACAGAGAGCTGGACATGACTGAAACAACTGGACAACAATAATGACCCTAATATATCAGAATATATGTGGCACATATAGTTAATAACACTGAATTTGGAATTAGATGTTCTGTATTTGGATACCAGGATTACCATGGGCTTCATCTCTCTGAATGTTTAGCTTCCATGAGCCTCTCTTTTCTCTTCTGTGAAATGGGTGTGACAATCTTGCCCACTTCACAAGCCTGGTGTGAGGGAAATGCTTTGCAAATTTCCAAGTGCTATACAGAGGTGAGTTGCTTACGATGCTGACCTCTTTCTCACAATCAAACATTTCTCTACCCTTCCTCTGATGCCCTGGATATCTAGATAACACACTAAGAAGTTTAAATAACTTAGAGATTGTTTTTGGTTTCATTTTTGCACATGATGCTTCCAGAGAGAGACATGGCAACCTGATATAAGGAAGTTCTTCAAAACTTGGTCATTAGAGATCACCTAGTCCAATGCTACTTTTTTTCTATTTAGAAGAACCAACCCCAAGCCTGTGTTTCAGTATCACTCACATTTACAGTTTCTGTCAGAAGCTGCCTAAGATTTGGTATGAGTTTATTAAAATCACGTTATCATATAGGAACTAAAACTAGAGAGCATTCAAAGGAACAATTAAAAAGCCATATGACACATTGGTGCAGAATTCCATCAGTGTTTTCTGCCTGAACCAAGTCAAGATGACTCTTCAGATTCCTACAGTTCATTAATTTCTAAACTGGGTTATTAGGGATGATGCCATTTAATTTTTTGGCACAGTGGATTTCACTTTCCTTCCTCTTTTATTTTTTTATATGAGTAAATGGCTGTTTTACATTGTTTTGTGGATGGTAATCTCATAGCTCTGTTTTAAGTGTCTTGGGAACTTGACCTTGGAGAAAACAAGTGCCAGATTTAACAACGGTATGAGTATAGTCAAACATTGAAAACTAGCTCTCTATGCCTAGGAAAATTCAATAAGTTCAGAGTTCACCCACATACTTCTTTTACAAGTGTTCCTAGTCATGTGGCCAATTTTTACATCTCATCTTAATCAAGGGGTACAGTGTAGTGGGAATAGCCCTGGATTTGGAGGCAGAAGATATGAGTTCAAATCCCGACACAGTAATCTTGCATCCATACATCCACTGATTTGGATGATCTCTAACATCTCATCTAGTTGCTATATTTTATTATAACATGCTTCCTATGGGGAGATAGAGGGGTGATAGTTTGCTTTGTTTCCCAGTCTCTTCCTTCACTTCAACATCTTTCTGAGCTTCTGCTCCTTTGCACCTTACTGTCTGCTGGCATGGTCCCATGGTGTCCTGTGAGCCTCTGATCTTTGAGAGTCCATCTTCAACGGCATTTCAACCCCACAGGGTCCTTGAAACATTAACAACAGAGGCTGCAGGAGGGGAATTTGGAAAGAATTCCAAGAGAATGAGCAAGTACCCGAGGATTCCCATCCCCATCAAGCCTGGATTTCTGTTTGGGGCAATGGTTGGAAAGAGTGCACCCTCCCCTTTTTTCCTTTTTGGTAGGACATATAAGAGTTACACAAGATGAGTGATTTTCATCAAAAGTCTCAACACAATCTCTTCCCCTCCTCCGAACCCATCCCTTTTCTGAGATGATCACTGACAAGGGCTTCGCCATCTGTTTAGTCACCTCAGTTTGCAACCCAGATCCAATCCTAACTCCTCACTGTCACTCAACCCCTACCCACAGCCAATTAATTGTCAAATTTTGTTATTTCTTTGTCTACATTAATTCTCTCATTTACCCCACTCTCCCTTCTCTCACAACTACCACTCAAGTTCAGACCCTTATCACTTCTTACATGGACTATTATAATAGACTCGTTGTTTGAAGTATCTTGCTTTTCTGATCCATCTTCCCCCAAGTGATTTTCTGAATACACAAGTCTGACCATCTTACTCCCTACTCAGTAAACCTCAGTGACCACCATTCTCCCTGGAAATGACTCTAGGATCAAATATTATTTCACTTTTACCTTATTCTTTTAAAATTTCTGGGTTTTTTGTTTTATAATTACATAATGATTCATACGTGTATGTAGTCAGTCAACAAACATTTGTTAAGCACCTACTGCATGCTAAGTATTGGGGAAACAACGAAAGGCAAAAACCGGTCCATGGTCTCAAAGAGCTCACTGTCTAATGAGGGAAACAACATGTAAACAACCACAAACAAAGGATGTGGAAGATAAATCAGAGATATCCAACAGAGGGAAGGCACTAGCACTGAGGAATTACGTCACTTGGTAATTAGTATGGAATTTATAAAGAAGTAAATATACACGTATTGGGCATGGATGTGTGCTCACTTTTTTTTAACAGAAAGGCAGTCATAAAGATCAAATGAAATAACATACATAAAGGGTTTTGCAAACCTTAAAGCATTATATAAATGATAACTCTCTCTAATACAGATGTGTATACATACATGTATGTACACATAGCTATATTAATGTGTGGGTGCATACATGCTGCTTTATACAAACACAAATACACATACATGTGCATATGTGTGTAAATATAACACACTATATAGATTGTATATGTATATTGTATGTACCTATGCATATATGTGTGCATATAAGCATATGCATACACACACATGTTCACTTTGACCAGATACTCAGAAATTCCTTCTCATTTCTCCAAATGAAAACCCCTTGGCTGGACTTTGAAACAACATTAATTCCCTACTCCATTTTTCTTCCTGAATATTTTTTCTTTTTGTTGCAGAATCAGTCCCATCCCCCTGGTTATTTCATAGTTCTTTTCTTTTGTCTTGCTTCCTCTTTCTTCTCATCCTTAGTTCCTACTCATTCCAATGGCCAGTGGTCAGCTACATTTCAATATATCCAGATCAAGGGGACTTTTCCAGACTGCTCTACTCCCCACCCTTATGGAAAGCAATATCTTCCACCACAAGAGTCCCTCATTGGGTATTTAATTTCAATTGCAACAGGATCTGGGCAACATGCTTAAAATAAAAAGGTGGGAAGTTATTCTATATAGCTAATCAAAATGTGAAAACAATTAGTGTTATGGTTCACTCTACAAGAGTGTGTGCTGAGGCATAAATGCAATAAAACATTACATTAGTTCAACAATTATGAATCTGATCAATGAGTATTTTCAGGAAAGGGCCAGGAGATCTAGGACAAGATTCGGAATGGACTTTTTATTCAACATGTGACTTATTTTCTTGAGAACTTGAGGATCGACGACCAAATTCTCATAACCTGTCCAGTGAGGTCTTTTTATCTAAAAATTAATTTAAAAACTGATGCCAGGACAAGGTCCAGTGACCTTCTCCTCCTTTGGTGTAGCAAGTACTGCTTTCTTTGGCATTTCTCTTACCCAGTCACTTCTTCTCCATGTGACCAGAAGCTTCCTTCACTTCTCTGCACTGTAACTGTTCATGAGTTGAAATGGAGGGACTGAATAAGTACAAGATGACAGATTGTGGTTAGGGAACCATTGGTATGAAAGGGTCTGGGAATTTTAATGAACTGCAAACTCAATATTAGTCAATAGTACTCTGGTCCAAAAGGCTTGTGTGATCTCTGCTTGCCTGAATAAAGACATGGGTTCCAGGAATAAGGAGGTGTTCATCTCACCATACTCCGATGTAGTCAGAATACTTCTGGAATACTGCATTCCATTCGGGATGCCACATATTAGGACACTGATGAGCTAGAGAGCATCAGAGGAAGATTATTGAAGAGAATTGGAAAGATCATGCAATGCGAGCATTAGTTGAAGGAACTGGGGCTGCTTAGCTTGAAGAAGGGAAGACTGAGGAAAGATTTCAAGGACTTTCATGGGGCAGAGAAATTAGACTTATTCTGATTGTCCCCAGAGGGCAACGTATGGAAGTTTCCCCCAAAGGGTACATTTAACTTTGAAGTTGGGTCAAACTTCCTAATAATTGGAACTGTTCTAAAGTGGGATAAGCTGGCTTGAGATTTAATGGTTTATCCCTCACTAAAGGGTCTTCAAGGAAAGGTTGAATGATTAGAGGGAGTCCAAGGTTCTTTCAAACTCTGAGAGTCTGCAATGTATAGAAAAAAGGCATTGATCTGGGTGGTCCCTTACAGACCTGACTGACATTCTATGAGTTCATAAATGTAGAGTTGGAAGGAACTTTAGAAACCAACAAATCCAATTCCTTCCTTTTTCAGAGGAGGAGGCTGATACCTGGAGAGGAAGAGGGACTTACCCAGAGATACATGGTAACTTTCTGAGGCAGGATTTGAACACAGACCTTCCTGACTCCAAGTTCAGCACACTGTACCATCTGGTTGCCCCTTCTCATCAATATCCTCCCATCAGTTTTCCATAGGGAGTCCTCTCAACTTGCTGTCAACCTTCCTCTTGGTCTTGCTGTAATAATCGCAATCATTTTCCTTCCTATGACACTTCACAGTTACAATAAATGGAAAAGCCAAGGTAAGGAGCTAAAAATCCATCGACCATTACACATTCTTAACCATGAAGTTCCTCCTTACCAATAAACCTACTGGGTTACTGGGAGTCATTCAAGTGTGTAAATAATTGAATTAGGAGAAAGGAAAGCACTCTCTGTTTACGATTGCAATGATGTCCTCATTCTAACGTTTGCTGTGCTTTTCTTAAACTAACAATGGAAAAGCACAAAACAGATTAAGAAATGAATTTTTAAAACCTGCATAATAGAAAGAATTCTTGCTAATCAAACCATAAGACAGAGGTGAGCAAACTATCTATTATACATTCAAATTGCATGTACCAATAAATAATCCTCAAAGGAAATAAGCAATAATTTCCAAAGATTCAATTGACATTCCAAATTAGATCTCCATAAGCAGATCGGTCAATTAACTTTGCCAACAACTCATTCTATTCAGCTATTCTCACTTGCATCCTAAAAATTTTGTTTATATAATTACTTCAGAACCGTAGGGAAAGTAAACTCATTTCTATCTTTATAGTGAATAATTGTTTTGTTCAAAGGGCAGTGATTCTCCCTATGAATATGAAAAAGATGCAAAAAAAGGACAACTGATAATTCTTTACACTGTATGAGAAAATTGCTTCAGATTGCCAAAAGAAAAAAAAATAAAGGTTAGAATGATTAACTAAAAATAGGCTTATAAATTTATCCAGAGAAATATCCTGGAGAAAGAGACAGGCAGAGAGAAGAATGGGTCTATATTTTTCTGTTTCAGGAAAATCTGCCATAGAATTTTGTTCGATAATCTAGAAATCAATTAATATTCTTTATATAGTCATCTAGGTGTTTTTATTCATAGTCATGTGATTACATTTTTAAATGTGTGTATTAAGCATGTTCTCTGTGCCGGGCGCTGTGCCAGGCACCAGGGCTACAAAGTCAAAAATGAAAAGCATCTTGTGCTCCAAGAGTTGACTTTTTCTTTCTACTGGAGAAAGACCAAGGCTATGTGTATTAAAACATTCTCAAGGGCACATTATATACACATTTAATACATATCTGTATTAAAACATTCTACGTGGCACAGTGAAAAGAGCACCAGCCCTGAAGTCAGGAGGACCTGAGTTCAAATCGGACCTCAGACACCTGACATTTAACGAGCTGTGTGACCTTGGGAAAGTCACTTAACCCCAATTGCCTTGCCTTCCCAATTCCCCCATTAGATTGTGAACTCCTGTCTTTTACCTTTCTTTGTATTCCCAACACTAAGCCTTGCGCCTGGATCATAACAGGTGCTTCGTAAATGCTAATGGATGGTCTGATCGTTTCTTCAACGCACTGGAAAAGCACTGGATGTAGGATGAGGAGACAGGTTTGAATCTTCCCTTTGTGTAATCTTGGATAAGTAATTTCTCAGTCTTGGGCACCAGCTTCCTAACCTGTAAAATAAGGTGGTTAAACTTAGATGATCTCTCAGCCCCCTTTCTGCTCTAAACCTCTCCCCTCCCCCAAGATCTCAATGGTATATACCAGGGTGAAGCTAAGTAATAAACTAAATTCATCACTGGTTAAAATCTGTGAGTCCAGCATGGTAAGATTAGAGGCAACACTGGAACTCACCAGGCCATTTGTGAGAGCAAAATTCTGAGTAACAAAGGTCTTGCTTATCTATATATAGGATGTAGACGTCTGATTATTGCAAATGCATTCTATTTTCCTGTTTTAAAGCATCAGTGCAATGAGCTACCCCCCAACCCCATTTTGCTTTTTAATGAATACATTATTTGTTGAGTGTTACCTATGTTAGGGATTTAACAGGGTTCAAGAGAAGTGGAAACCCAGGTCTCTGGCTTCCAGAAGCTTGTAATCTAGTTTGGGGAGGGGAGGAGGAGTGGAGCAAGACAAAGGATCATGAAATATGTACAGTAGTAAAAGTGGGTCTCTTTGCCTTCTGGTGTTCAAATATGTAATATATTTTATTAGTCCAGTAGGAGATAACCACAGTATTAGAATTTATATAGAATTTTAAGATTTTATCTTCATAACAACCATGGGAGGTAAGTGCTTATTATCCCCATTTTCTAGGTGAGGAAACTGAGGCAAACAATGACCTTTTTCAGGGTCACATAGTTATTGAGTGCCTGCTTCCTGACTCTATCTTAGCTGCGTATTTCAGAGATCAATCAGAGACCAAATATCCTGGAAAGGCTTCAAGGGGTAAAAGGGCATTGAATTCACTTCTGAAGGATAAGCAGGTGCAAGGGAAGATTGTGAGATGGCATTCTGAGATGAGTTAAGGCAGGATGGAGTTATTTTGCAAGGGTAAGGCTAATATTTTCTGTGTTAATTCAGGACCTCATCTCCTATTAGCACCTTGGCCATTTCCTTAAGCCCCTAATTAAAAGTATCAGTTCATAAAGGAAATAATAAGGATAGAGGCATTACCCATGACAGAGATTTCCCTCTGTCCCATTCATAAATTCCTATTTGATCTCTGCCTTTCTGTGCCAAGTATGAATTATTTTGACATGACTGCCTTTGACCCACATATACAGAATACTTTCTTTTAAAAACATCAGACTTTAGGTGATTATAGTTCTTCACTTTTTAACATATCCCCAATGCCCAAGAAAATCTATAGTTATTTTGTTTTGAATATTTAAAAAATAACCTTGTGAAGTATGAAATTCTTCTAGCAGTAAACAGCTTAGGCAGGCTTTTAAAAATTAAATACTTGTGGAAAGTCAGGGAGACCAGCATGACTGCAGGGAAGTCTCTCTGCTAGTGAGTAGTGGATAGGCAGATGGGGACCAGAGTTTAAAGGACCTTGAAAGTCGGCCAAATGTATTTAGAGTTGATTTTTCAGGCAGTGATAAGGCATTATTGGCATGCAATGGGTGTGAACAAGCTTCAATACATTACCAGCATGGAATAAATGAAGTAGAACCCAAATAAGGTATTTAATAAATGAAATATATGAGTGAAAAAGATGGGCAGGTCATGTAGAAAGAGTGAGGGATAAACAGTGTCACATCTGCCATTGGTGTCCTCTCAATTCCACAGACACAAAAGAGAAGGGCACTAACCCTCCTGGGCTGGACTACCTGCCTAAAACTTGTGAAAGGGAATGGGCAAAGAAGAATCAACCAGGCTGCCCAGGCATGGGTGGGTCAAGATGTGTATCCTTGGAGGGAGTGCCAACACACATTAATGAGATCCCTGATCCTTTGAGTACTCAGGTAGATAAGGTAGGGGCAGGATGAACGTGATTTTTCAGAAGCTTTCATTTATGGGACAAAGGAGAGAAAATGAGACTTAGGAAAACAAGTAATGTGACTTTCAAAAGAATCCAGGCTGGAAGTAATGAGGGCTTGGGCTAGGCGACAGATCTGGAAACAGAGAGGAAAGGATTCAAATGAGAGTGAAATCTTGAAGATAAAGGTATCTGAAATCTAGTGGACTTAGGAGATTGGCAGGTGATGGGGGGGCGGGTGAAGAGAGGGTGGGGTCAAAGATGATGTCAAACCCTGAAGTCTTAGGTGACTCATTCAAATGATGTGGGCCATTGATGGAGAGCTCAAGGGAAACTCCTCGACAGGGGACAGTGGGGAGCTCAGTTTGGGATATGCTGATTTTAGGGTGACCTCATAATATTCAAATAGAAATGTCATACACAAAATATTCTGAGTAACCATCTCAAAGAAAGGATACTTCTAATGCTTCTGAAACTGTACCTCTGGGCCATGAGGGGGATATTATATATTTGAAAAGGACAGAAAGCTCTCTGGTCTAATAAACATCAGTGCCCAAACTCATTGACTGTGACTCCAGAATCTGACTAGGTTGCTGCCTCATGCTGGGTCCTGACACAGATCCCTTCTCTTCAGTGTTTGACTTCTGTTTCTTCACCTATTAAAGGTGAGGATGATTTTAGGCCTTGGAAACCGATGACTTCTCTCTCTTCCCCACTTCAGCTAAAAGATTGTCACCTACAAAATTCTTGATGTCCATTAATCTCAGAGTATCTTTCCAGTAAATGAATTACTGTAGCTAAAGGTAAGGGAAGAATGATAGGGGATTCCCTGATTGTCATTTGACCCTGATTACAGAAGAGATCATGCTAATCAGTAATGTAACCATGAAAATCTGGATTCCAGATTCTGTGTCTTGACACCTGCTAATGCATTGTTTTGGTAAGGTTGTACAATTATAAGAGCAGACAATTCTGTAGCTGCATCTTACAAAGCCTTTGGCATCATAATAACTGATGTTTGTCTAACTATACATTTCTATGTATATCTCAGCAGTCCTTCATTTTTGTTTATTCTTATATTCAGATTCATTAATTCCCCACAGTGTTGAGATCTCTGATTGTCCAATGGACCCACTTTACTTGTAAAAGGGACAGTCAACCAGTAATTTTAGCTAATAGTTCTCAGCAGGAGATGAAAAGCCAATGTAATGGCATAATAGAAATAAGAATACATATTATACATGCATACATGAATATATACTGTGTGTATCTATATATAGCTTTATATCTATCTAAATCTCTCTCCATATATACACATATCTGTGTGTGCATGTATGGATATATATATACATATACATAAACTTATATATACAAACATGTATATGTGGGGAACATGTGTATATGTGTGTATATTGTAACTCGGAAGCCAGAGCAGCTTGTCAGATTCCCATCAAGGCAGTGAAAGGAGGAAGGAGTCACTGGGGTCTCACCTTCACAACCTCCTCACCAGAAATTGGGTTACCCTGTGGCCAATGGTACCAGCTGGCCCCCAGGGAAATAACCAAATGATGACTACCCTTCAAAATGACTTACAGTTGAGTGGATCTGGCAGTGACAGCCATGAGTAGCACTAGAACTTTCTGCATCTGTCCCTTTGGGAGGAGAACATATGGAAGCCCCAAACACTAACCTGTCATCAAAGACAGCCCTTGGGGATTAGTGATCACTGCGAAATTGGAAGGTGGATCCAAGCCCTTGTCACAGAGCTGGAAAAAGAGTGTTTTTGTACATATTTTGCAAATAATCCACTTGAAAAAGTTTTTACCAAGTTTATAGAGTTAATAACTAAGAGAGTGTTTTTGTTGGTTGGTTAACAGTGTGAATGAAAATCCTGAATGGTTGGCATACATCCTTGGCAGTAACTATGTAGTTTGGACGTGTCGTCTTCATTGCCAAAGCAAACTTTTTGGCTGTTGGGGAGGGGCAGAGAAAACAGCAGCCTCTAATGTGTGTAAAAGCCTCTTCCAATTATTGCCCATGTAAAGATGAAGGCTGTAGCCTCCCTTGCCCAATTAGACCTGGCCTGATAGGGCAGTGGAGACAAACTTAGGCATAACTTTTACAGAGAACATTCTAGATAACCCAGTCCCTCATTTTCCAAAGGAGGGGAGACTAAGAGAGGAAAGGCATGCAGCTAGTTATTAACACAGATCAGAGTAAAACCAAGATTCCAGCACTTTCCCTAGTGTACCAGAATGCCTGCCATTATATTTAATTCGCAAATAATCATTGAACACCTATTGTGTGCAGGGCTTAGGTGTGTAGCAAAACCGATGGTCTGAGTACATAGAGCAATCATACACATTGGACCTTTGTACCTAGCCTATGTAGACATCTCAGAACCCTGTCTTTTGGAAATGCTTGTTATGCAATGCTCACCTTTTACGTTTTAAATCACAGTAGAGTTTGGATGTAAACTCAAGAGATATTTAGCGGAAACCAAGACTACATATTAATTGATTCTTTATTTGTCTTTTCCCATAACGATCTCTTGTTTTTCTGTAACAATTTGTCTTTTGTCTGTAACAATCTCATGTTTTTCTGTAACAATTTGTCTTTTGTCTGTAACAATTTCATGTGGGTAGAGTATATATTTGCTTGTCTTTGATGATGCTGAAATATAAAATTCTAGAATCCCTATTTCCTTGAATTAAGAGAAAAGATTAAGTAGGATGTGTTATGTATTTATATGTTGTTCTAACAGAAATATTCTCATGTTGCTGTATATTAGGTTCTAGTCAAACTGGAATGACTCCAGTGTGGTGTGGTAGATGCCATTTGGAAACCTGATGATCCCCACTTGCCTTTGCCTTTTCCCCATCATCACTTTGGTTCTGAGCTCATTCTGACAAGTTAACTTGCATTGCCTGGCCCTGGGATTACAAATTTTAAAATCTTAGAGTTTATTTTCATAGCTGCTTTACTATAGGGTATAAATATGCATGTTTACATTTATGTAAAATTATTTCCAGTGTCAAGTTTTATAGTATGCCTTTTAAAAAATCACTATGTTTAAATCAGAAATTTAAGTCAACAATACTTCAAAAAGCCCTTCAGTTTCCTAGATAAAGAAACTGAATCTCGGAGAGATCGTGTGATAGAGTTAAAAAGAGTGCTCACTTGGTCCTGGTTCTGTTATCCTGTGTGACTGTGAACAAGTCACTTAACCTCTCTGTGCCCCATTTTCAGCCTTTATAAAATGAGGGGATTAACCTAGATGACTTCAGAGGTCCCTTTCAGCTCTAAATCTAGGTCCTAAGATCCTAAGCCTAAGAGAAGAAATTTGAACCCAGATATTCCTGTCTGCAGACCCATTTGTTCTAGGGACATCATTATAATACCCTTCTCCTTACAGTCCTACAGGGTTGATACAATAGGGATTGCCAGCCCCGAATTAACAGATACAAAAAACAACCACAACCATGACCAAGGCTTAGAAGGGTTCATTGAGGTGCTCATAATAGCAAAGCTAAGAAGTGTCAGAGTTCAAACTCAAACCTAGGGCTCACCTAACCCCAAGCCCAGCTTTGGCCCGCATTGCCTTTCCCATATTAATAGATCAACAAACATCCATCAAACACTTAGTATGTGCCAGACATTGTGCTAAATTCTGGGGATACAAAGAAAAAGATAATCACAGTCCCTGAGCCCAACAAGCTTACATTGTCCCCAAGACAGATCCTACACACGTACAGCAATACGTGCAAGACAAACAGTGAGCCAGTGGGAACTTTGGAGGAGAAGCCTTAGAACACAACTCAATTTCTACTTTTAATTCTGCCTAGGTCTTAGCTATTTCCACCGTAATATGTGCAAAACACTTTGTAAACCATAAGGTTCTACATAAATGCCAGCTTCCGCTGGTAGTAACAGTAAATTATATGGCACACCTAGTACTAACAGTAAATTATGTGGCACACCTAGATTCAACTTTGTCTCTTCATGATCACCACTGACTTGACTGCAGACAGCAAGGATTCCACAACTGAGAAACCACATCCAGACAATCAACCACAAAGCATTTATTAAGCACCTACTATGTACCAGGCCCTGGGGAGCAGAAGCAAAGGGGGAATAAATAGGCCTTGACTTTAAAGAGCTCACATTCTCATAACTTATCTGGTAACAACTTGTTACTAAAGATTCTGTTGCTGCAAATCATGTTTTCATAAGCTCCTCTCTTGGACTCTTTTTTTAAACATTATTACTAGGTGGGATATCCCTAAGAAGCCAAAGAACACTGTGCTGCTTACCTGATCTCACTGTAGCCCCATGACAGGCCTTTGAGCTTGGTGCAGCAAGTATTACTACCATTCCCATTTTATGGACAAGGCAATTGAGGTCCAGAGGGGCTAATTTGACAAAAATGAATAATGGATGAATAAGCATTTATTAAGTATTCACGCTGCCTCCTCATCTCCTTCAGAGTACTATTAGTCAAATTAATTAATGTCCATTATAGTATGTAACATATGGTACAATGTGGAATATTATTCCAGTAATAAACACACTATTGCATAAAATTGCCAGTTGCTTTTCTCTTTCTCAACTAAAGTAGGTAGATCTTTTTAAATCTCCACTAGAGAGTTCAACAATCTGGGGAAATAACAAATTTGAGTAGGAGAATAAACAGGCTTGAAGGACAATTAATATACATTGAACAAACCCTAAGGAAAAGAGATGTCAAAAAATTATTCTTTTTTAACTTTAAAGTTAATTCTAAATTAATATTTAATAATATTTACTTAATAATTTTAGTTTACGTTTTTGGAAATTTATTTTTTTCTCCCTTTTTATTTTTTAGTTTACATCATTCATTTCCACAAGATTTTGAGTTACATATTTTCTCCCCATTTTTCCCCTCCCACCACCCCAATATAGCAATCCCACTGACTATCCCCTCCTCCAATCTGCTCCCTCCTATATCTTCCCCCATCCCCCCTCTGACTTTGCAGTAGGGCACGGTGGATCTCTATGCCCCAGTGCCTGTATATCTGATTTCCCAGTTGCATGTAAAGTAATAGTAATAATGGGGTGTGTGTGTGTGTGTGTATACATATAACATTTGATTATAAAACTTTGAATTCCAGATTCTTTCCCTTCCTCCCTCGTCATCCACCCTCACTGGGAAGATAAGCAATTCAATATAGGTTGTACATGTGTAGCTATGCAAAACATTTCCATAGTGGATATATTGTGAAAGATTGACTATATTTCCCTCCATCCTATCCCACCCCCCGCTTGTTCTATTCTCTACTTTGATCAAAGTTCTCTACTTTTCCAAAGTGGATGCTTCCAACTTCCCTCCCACCCAACTTGCCTGCCCTCCTTTCCATTATATCCCCTCTCATCCCCTTCCTCCTACTCTCCTGTAGGGTAAGATACCCTATTTAGTGTGTATGTCATTCTCTCCCTAAGCCAAATTCAATGAGAATAAGGTTGACTCGTTCCCTTTTGCCTTCCAGTTCTTCCCCTCCATTGTAACAGTTTTCCCTTACCTCGTCTATATGAGATAATTTACCCCATTCTTTCTCTCCCCATCTCCTCTCATTATATTCCTCTCTCACCTCTTAATTTCACCTTTTAAGTATCATCCCTTCCTATTAAATTGGTCTTGTGCCCTCTGTATATGAATACCTGTACACATATATACACACATTCACATATGTATTCATACGCCCATATACACTCCTATATAGGCATATAGATGTATGTATGGATGTGTGTATACACATTTCTATTCCCTTCAAATATTCTCATACTGAGAACAGTTTCATAAGTTACAATTATCATTTTTCCATGTAGGGAATGTAAGTTCAACTTTGATAAGTTCTTTATGATTTCTTTTCCCTGTTTACCTTCTCTTGCTTCTTGTATCCGAATGTCAAATTTTCTATTCAACTCTGGTTTTTTCATCAAGAATGCTTGAAAGACCTCTATTCCACTGAATGACCATATTTTCCCCTGAAACATGATACTCAGTTTTGCTAGGTAGGTGATTCTTGGCTTTAATTCCAGCTCTGGAATATCATATTCCAAGCCCTTCGATCCCTCAGTGTAGAAGCTGCCAGATCCTGTGTTGCCCTGATTGTGTTTCCACAGTATTCAAATTGTTTCTTCCTGGCCACTTGTAATATTTTCTCCTTGATCTGGAAACTTTGGAACCTGGCTATCATATTTCTAGGAGTTTTCTTTTGGGGATCTTTTTGAGGAGTTGATGGGTGGATTCTTTCAACCTCTATTTTGCCCTCTGGTTCTAAAACATCAGGACAATTTTCCTAAAGAAATTTTTGAAGGATAATTTCTAGGTTCTTTTTTTGATCATGGCTTTCAGGTAGTCCAATAATTTTTAAATTATCTCTCCTGGATCTATTTTCCAGGTCAGTGGTTTTTCCAATGAGATATTTCACATTGCCTTCTATTTTTTTGGATCTGCTTAATAGTACCTTGATTTCTCATAAAGTCACTAACTTCCATTTGCTCCAATATAATTCTGAAGGAATGATTCTCCTTAGTAAGCTTTTTCCATCTGGCAGATTTGGCTTTTTAAGGCATTGCCTTAAATTGCCTCCTCGTTGCCTTTTTGAGCCTCTTTTGCCATCTGAGTTAGTCCATTTTTCAAGGTGTCATTTTCTTCAGTCAGGTTGTTGATTCTCATTTCATAATTTTCTTGCATCGTTCTCATTTCTCTTCCCAATTTTTCCTTCACTTCTCTTATTTCGTTTTCAAAATCCTTTTTAAGCTACTTTATGGCCTGTAACCAGCTCATATTTTTCTTGAAAGCTTTTGGTGAAGGAGTTCTGATTTCATTGTCTTCCTCCTGTTCCATGTTTTGATCTTTTTTGTCCCCAAAATAGGAGTCTAATGTTGGATTGCTCTTTCTGCTTTGCTTCCTTTGCTTGCTCATGTTGCCACTCAATTACTGGAATTATGAGCCTTTTGCCACAGTAGAACTCTGCTACCAGAAAGGGGAGCTTTATCCCAACCACTGTGGTTTCCTCAGCTGCTGGAGCTATTAGTTTAGGGTGCCCTCTCTGAAGCCTCAACATGCTCTGGCAAACTGGTCATGCACCCCAGGACCTCCACCCTAGACATTGATCCAGATCCAAGCAGGTTAGAGCAAGAGCAATCACCCCTCATACTGGTTGCTTGGTCCCCCTACAATCTACAGGCCAGGAGCTTTGAAGCAGCATGGCCATGGAGTCTCAGCTGCTTCTCACCCCAGGGGCAAAGGCCGGATCACACTCCCGAACTCCCTATTCCCGCAAAGTCTACACTGACCTCTCACTTTGTCTTTGGTATCTTTTTATATGTTGTATATTTATATATTTGGTATATTTTTATGTATTATTGATAACTCACAGAGTTATCAATTTGGGTTGATAACTCTGGAAACTGCCACAGCTGCTGGTGATCTTAAGTCCCTCTAGCCAGCGGCTGGTTGTGGCTGCCTGAGGCTAAAACCTCGGGCTTGTTCGGGGATAGGCTTGGCTCCCAGAGCACTGCACTTGTCCCTTCCTGCTAGCCTGCTAGGCTGTCTTCAGGGGTAGGTTAGCTTCTCTGTGTCATTTTGTGGATTCTATAGCTCCAAAGTTTGTCTAGAGTCATTTTTAACATGAATTGGAGGAGGTAGAAGCCAGAGCCGCATGGAAGTCCTGTTTCTACTCTGTCATCTTGACTCCACCCCCTTAAGTTTACTTTCTAAAAATAAGGCATTTCTATCCAGAACCCTTGTTAAAGTATGCACAGGATCATGGAATGTTAAAATAATCAAAAGGTCTTAGAAATTGTCTAATTTGACCCTTAATCCCCCATTTTACAGATGAGGAAACTGAAGTTTTTCTAGCTTATTAGAGGTTACTTTTAAACATCTAATCTGGGGAAAGGGAATGAAAGTACTTCTAAAAAATGGATCATTACCTTTTACTGCCTTCTTAAACAGTGCATATGGAGCAAAATTCAGCCTTTTCTTGATGCCCCAGGATCATCATTATGAGTACTAATTACCATATTTTGCCTGTTAATACATATGGCTCAGCTAGCCCTAGAATGCTATTTTCCTGTTCCTGTGTCTGATTTTATCCTTTTTTTAATCCTTTTCCTTCTTGACAACATTAGAATGACAGGGAAACTCACCTGGCATGACCCAACCCCCTCCATTGTAATAGGTCACTTCTAATCTACTGTGGACCAAAAAATCAAATTGCCAAAATAGAAGAAGCATCCGAAACAACTCAACAACAACATTGGATGTTTCAGTCCTGTCTGACTCTCTGTGACACCATTTGGGGCTTTCTTGTCAGAGATACCGGAGCAGTTTGCCATTTCCTTCTCCAGCTCATTTATGGATAGGGAAACTGAGACAGAGTTAAATGACTTTCCCAGGGTCACAAGGAGGCCAGATTTGAACTCCATCCTGGAACAATTCTACCCTTGGTCCTCCAGGACAAGAAGGTCAAAGCATCATGCAACATTCTGGCCTCTCCAGACATAGAAATAGCAGTGACTGTCTGAGGCATCACCTTTAAATGCAAGAGCTGGCATTTAGATATCTGGCTGAATGGATGGTTTCCCAAGAAGTCCTTGGTCAGTCAGCACTAATTTACAACTTGGCAGCATCTTCTTTCAGAAATGTGATGGCATCCAAGGGTCCATGCCAATGTGTAGCATGGAGAATTTAGATATGTGGCCCTCCTTTGGGAGCAATGGAAAGACTAACCTGTCACGAGAACATGCTCATTGTAGTGTCTGAGCCCCTTGCTTGAGATAAGAGGCAGGTGGAATACCATAAGGAAACATCAATCTACTGCCTCCCATAGGCACTGAGTCCCAGTTCCCATTTATCTCTCCCTTAACAGTGTTTGACATGAAGTAGGTGCTTAATAAGTGTTTGCCACATGAATAAATGACTTAGAGTTGGGGTCTAGACTTTTCATTTCATCAGAGTCAACAGGTACTTTTTAAGCCCCTACTGTGTATCAGGTATTGTGCTAAGTGCTGGAGATTTTTTTAAAAGGCAAAAAAAAAAGTTTCTCAAGGGGCTCTCAGTCTAATGAAAACAATTGTGTATAAAAAGACAGAAGATTAGCTGAAGTATGTGGACATTCTCAGTGAGACAGCTCAATCTACCAATGCAAGTCAACTCCTTACCTTCAAATTATGTTTGCAGAGTTGTCCACAGTGCTGACTCACCTGCATGGGGTCATGCAGCCCATTGTCAAGAAGAGGACTTGAACCCGGATCTTCCTGCCTTTGAGGCTGCATCCCTTTGTATCCCCTACCACCTGACCTCTCAGAAATTAAGACCATAGATTGGGAGTTGGAAGAGGTCTTAGAGGTAAACTGAGACTCAGAGGTACAAGAAGACTTGGCCAAAATCAAATAGGACACTGGAAGACCCTGTGGGCCTGTGAGGATGAGGCCCAAGACAGATACATTCTGACAGATCTGAGGGAAGGGTGTGGAGACATGGCAAATGATCATCCCCTGGGATTTGGGATCATTGAATTCAGACGCTGATTATGGCAGACTTGGGAGTGGACTTACCAGGGTGTTCTAAAGACAAACTTTACCTGTTTCTAATTTTCTTGTTCAACCCTGCCATCAGTCAGTGAGACCATAAGCATTCATTAAACACCTACTATGTGTCAAGCACTGTGTGAAGCTCTGGAGATACAGAGAAAAGCCAAAAAACACAGTCCTATATCCTCCCTTAAATGGTGGCCCTTGTGTATCCCTGTGTCCCCTCAAGGAGCGTACATTCTTATATCATATGCATAAATATGCATGTACAAAGCACAAATATGTGAAAAATTTGTTCATCATTATATATGTCAATAGTTTAGACAGAAACTGCAAGTGAATGTTGTCCTGGCCCTAAAATTGACAATGACGGAGAGAATGAGCTAGAATGAATTTGGGAAACCGTGCATAGATTTCAATTATCTCAAACTACTCCCTGCAGCAAAAACTCATATATTTTTTAAAAAAACAGTAATCTCTTGGAAACACTATGCAGCTCTGGCTCATGGATCACCACAATCTCTGAAAAACCAAAATTGTGAGTGGCTGAAAGGTCAGTGGATACACTAATTGTGTGCACTCAGGGGATAGCATCTGAACAGTGATGATTTACATGTAAGAAATGGCAGGAAAAATATCTTCCATAAAATAAAGACTAAGGAAATGAATTAGAATGGTTATATAAGAGTGAGAGAGAATGTATGTAAAACCTGAGATCTGTCCCTATACCTAGCACCCCCTTTGAACTAATTCCCCTAATTTGCAAATGAATTTTCAAATAGACTCTCCAAAAGGATACGTTTATCTCTGGTTCTTGGCTAGCACCATGGTTATTCCCAACATGATATAAATCATGAGCCCCTCACCAGGGTACTTCACATTAATAGTCAACCAATAGACATAATTAGTTCCTAGACAAGGCATTTACCAAGATACGGTGAAAAAGCAAACAGAAAATCCAATCACTACAAAATAACTCCCATCCCAAACCTGAGGCACACTCACTCACACATACGTATAGTGTCTATGGAAAGAGTGGCATAGATGGGGCAAAAGCAGCTCCCACTCCTTCCTCTTCAGGGCTGGGAACTCTTTTCTGTCTTTATTAAGTCCTCATGAAGTTCCTGTTGGATGCACTGTCTCTTCTGGACAGGCTGCTTGGCTGTGTTCCCAGGGTCTGCTCTTTCCCAAAGCTAGTTCTCTTCTTGGCTGGCAGAAATCTTGCTCCTCACAACTATATCCTCCCTCCAGTGATGGTCTTTCTACATCCCTGTCTATCTGGAGCATGTGTTTCTGTTCCATGCTGGATGCAGTGCCTTTTCCAAGACAAATAACTTCCCTTAATAGCTACATGGCCAGTGGGAGGTGAGATGAAAGGAATCCCCCTTATGGCTTGTCATGCCCCTCAGAACTAAACTCTCTCTCCTTAGATCCAAGTTGTTTTTATCTCTACCCATCCAAAGAGGTTGCTCTTTTTAATTCTAAATCAGAGAAAGGTGCTCATTTCCCCCAAAGGACTCAGGACATAGATATAGCTTTACAGTTAATTTAACCCTTCATCAATGCCTTGTGATTATACTCTAGGTTTTCTGGGCTGGGCAACTGGTTACAGATCAGCTGCCTGATGTATAATGACAAGAAGTCTAGAGAATCTCCCCCCTCCCCACCCCTGCTATCACCTTGGGTGAGACCTCTATAGAGGGTGTATGAGAGGGCGTGGACATGGCATCACACAGGATGAAAAAAGTAGATGAGTTGCAATCTCCCATGAATGGAGGGAGTGTATGTATGGATGAGACCATGCAGCCATTAAAACATTAACTGAATCACTTTTGTTGCTATTGTTCAGTTAGTCCTGACTCTGCATGACCTGTGGACCATAGTACTCCAACACTGGATGGTTTGGCATTTTCTTCTCCAGTGGATTAAGGCAAATGAGGTTAAGTGACTTGCCTGAGATCATACAAATAGAAAATGTCTGAAGTCAGATTTGAACTCAGGTTTTTGTGACTCCAGACCCAGCACTCTAGTTATTGAGCCAACTCGCTGCTCTTTGAATTATCTTTAGAAAGCACTTTAAAGATCATAGAGGATCATAGGTTCAAAGTAATAAGAAACTTTAGAGCCAGAGAGACACCTGAGTTTAAAGAGGAAAAAACTAAGGATCAGAAAAGTAATGAAAAAAAGCCTTTAGTAGGAGCTGTAAATGAGGAGAGGGAGATGTGAGGAGTGAGTGTACTCCAGGCATGTCAAAGAGTGGTGTGTGAGGAGGAAGGAAGGGAGGAAGGAAGG
>NW_027185759.1:19443244-19460610 GCF_028583685.1 Petaurus breviceps papuanus
AAAATCTTTGTCATAGTAAGCCTTCCCTTGTGACAAAGAAAAATTGCAAAGTAAAATTAACTGACACTCCATCCATGTCTGATAATGTATAGAGCATTTCCTGCCAATACCCCATAACCTCTTTAAGATCTTTAGGAGGTGCTGAGGTGGCTACGTGGCACAGTGAATAGAGCATTGGCCCTGAAGTCAAGAGGACCTGAGTTCAAATCTGGATTCAGACACTTAACACAAAACGAGCTGTGTGACCTTGGGCAAGTCACTTAACCCCAATTGCCCTTCCAAAAAAAGAGTTAGGAGGTACAACAGTCAGAATGCAGGACCTGGAAGCCCTGAGTTCAAATCCAGCCTCAGACACTTATGAGCTGTGTGTCCCCGGGCAAGTCACTTAATATCTATCTACCTTGGTTTCCTTATCTGTAAAATAAAGATAATAGCACCTGCCTCCCAGGGTCATTGTTAGGATCAAATGAGATAATATTTGTAACCTGATGCCTTGCAAACCTCAAAGTGCTGTAAAAATGCTAGCTGGTTTGTCTTTTTCTTTCCTTTTTCCTGAAAGAAAACAGTTTCATTCTCTTGTTCCTTCTCCAGGGCCAAGTTGAGTATTCATAATTACAGAGTTTGCCTTGTCCATTTTCATGACCATCCTTGGAATTCTGAAGTTAACTCATTCTGTACTGAAATGGACCCCCAAGGATTCTTGTAAGAAATGACATCTTGGCTATCTGATTACTAATTTAATGTGAGGTATTAAATATGATCACGATGCTGAGAGCTGACGTATAGCACTGTAAGACTTGCAAAATGCTTTCCATGAATTGTATCACTTGAGCCCCGCAAGAAGCCAGAGAGCTAAGGGTCCTTCTTATCCCCATTTACAGATGGGGGTAATGACAGTTAACTTAAATGATTGCATTATGTTCATGCTAGTTGGCCAACAAAGCATCAGCCCCTCAGTGCCTTCTCTAGGTACTGTCAACATCAACTTATAGAACCAGTCAACCAACTGACTCAATGACTCCTTGCTAGCCATTTGCTGAGGGAGAGTGGAGCAGGGGTTTCAAAGCCAGGGGCTCTCTGTCCAGTGATAGCACCTTGCCAAGGACTATGTACATAGTAAGAAGTTAAGAAATATTTGTTGAGATAGTTAATCAATAAAATGGGTCTACTTATCTTAATCTTCCTCTTTGCTAAGTCTGGCCTATTTTGTCCACCATCATTTCTTAAAAGCATGGTGGCATGATAGGAAAAGCATAAAACGTGGTCGCAAGGCCTGGATTTGAATTCCAGTTATGCTACTAACTAGCTGCATGTCTATGGGAAAACTGCCTAACCTCTGGGAGTCCCATTTCCTCCAGTGTTTGAGGAAAGTGTTTTGTAACCCTTGAAGCTCCTTCTTCCCCAGGGGAAAAAATGTAACCTATTTTATCCCCATGACTAGATGAAGTAATTTAGAACTTTTATTATTAGGCTAATTGAACTCCTTTCCCAAGGCATTAATTTTACCAAATATGGATGGATCATAGAACATAGCCTCTTCTGATTCAATGAATATTTCTTACAACAAACTGTTTTCATCCAAGTTACTACCCCCCGTTCTCCAAAGGAGCTAAGCTTAAGCCAGCCTTACCTTGGAAACCTGAGGATTTCCAAGGAGAGTCGTCAGAACTCAGAGGCCTGCAAATCTTCACCTTCAGGGGAAATCGTCAAGCACCCAGAGAGCCTAAATTTACTTTTCTCTTGATTTTTACAAATTTTCATTTTGAAACAGTGATTCTTCTTCTTCTTTACCTGTCCTTCTTTTACTGTGGTGCATTCCATTTTGGGATACTATAGACAAAAGGTAAAATGAGCTGAGCAGAAACCTGATTCATCGGCCTCCTTTTTGTGAAGAAAAGAAAATGGTTCTCAAACTGAGAATGGAAAAAAATGGGGGATATGCTAGATGTCAATTGTACTTGGTAGTTTTATCCATTCAGTTAACCTGAATTAAGGCCTTCCCATATGCATGATACTAAAGAGACATGAAGATGCCCTCTCCTACACAAAGCCTTTCCCCATATTTCTTCCCCAGGGTAACCTTGAGTCTGCTTTGTATGTATCTGCTATGTACATCTGTATGTGTACAGTCTCTCCCATCAGAATGGGATTATTTTGCTTTGTCTTTGTACCCTAGCACACAATAGGTGATTAATAAATGCTTATTGACCTACTGATTAATTCCTCCAGTTGTTAGTGGCCTTTCACAAAATTGCTTCCTATATATTTTGTATATATACTTGTGCTGATTTTTATGTATTCTTGTTATCTACTTGCATTAGATTGTAAACTCTTTGAGGACAAGAACTGCCCGCCTCCCTTCCCACCACAAATGTCTCTAGTGTCTGATATTTAGACTCAACCAGATGGTGAGTTTGTGTAAAGCTACCCTATTAGACTTAAAAGCTGGCACAGGACCTCTAGTGTATGCTGAAAATACACTACACCCTCTGAGTAAACAGCAAAATATGTTGAATGGCAAATTCTGAGAGATTGGACAACACAGGGTAAAATAATCTCCTAATATCCAAAAACACATTCTGCCAGTGGAAATCCAAACAAAGCCCTTGCCAGCCATGACAAAAGACAATTGATACTACTCCTTTCTCGTGGGCTGTTAAGCATCTTTCTTTGTTCCCCCAATAAATCTGTTTCACAACACTTTCCATCTCAATGAGCAGCCCTAACACATATGAGTTTGTCGAGAATACACAATCTATTCTCATTAAAACCTGTCAAGGTTGATTTCAGGTTAGATTTTTCCAAGATATTGAGGTAAAATGCAGTAGAAAGTCTCAATGCCTGAACCAAGATAATTAGGGATGTCCATTGTTTAGCCTTGGGGGAGTAGTCTTTTCTATTTGGATGATAGATGGTTTCCATTTAAGAAAACAAATTCGATGATACTGATATTTGCTTGTAAATATGCTTTAAGAGCTCAGAATAGAATATTTTAAAAGACTATTCAATAAAAATTTAGAGAGACAAGCTAAAAGATACTAGGCTCATCATTGTATATACAGAAGAAAAGCAAGGTAAAAAAAAAAGCAAAGAAGGGAAGCCAATGATTACTGAAGGAGCCATGATATCGACTGGTCAAGTAAAAAGAAAGAAGCAAGCACACACAAATGAAGAAACACTTAAGGTTTGGAGGAAAGACAGATATGGTCATGGTAGGGAACCCAGCAAGGGTCTGATCATGGGAGGTAAAAGAAAAGCAGCTGACCCACTATGATCAATTTCTAACGATGTCTCCAAAGTGGTAAATATGTATTATATATATATATATATATATATATATATATATATATATATATAGTACAAGGCCATTAATTTGACTTTACCTGGATATAGGGTCAGAGAACCTGGGTTCAAATCTTAGTTCTGAAACTTATACCAAGTATGACCTTTGATCAATCACTTAACATGCCTTAACATCATCAATCACTTAACACTAACCTTTTCTGTAAAAGAAAAGCTGAAAGAAAGAATTGTTACACTGAAAGAAGTGCCAAGGTCTTTTTTTATACATTTCAGTATATGTTGTTTTAAAAAATAAAGTATACTAAGAAACTGATCACAAAAATAATGACTAAATTATATAGTCATTAATAAAGCCTAAAACTTTACAAAGCACTTTAAATTCATTATCTCTTTTTGGTTTCCCAACTTTCTCTTCCCATTTTAGCGATAAAGAAACTGAGGCTCACGGAGGTTTTATTTGCCCAGGGTCACACAGTGACCATCTGAAATTGGATTAGAACTCACTTTTTTTTTTTACTACAAATCAAGTGCTCCATCTGTTATACCACAAGGGATTGTTGATAAGAATCCATTTTAATTGCATTGATATATTACTAAGTACTAGGTTTTTTAAAAAAAGATTTTATATCTTATTGAGGAAAAATCACTTTCAATATTGAAGAATATTAAAATAATAAAAAAAGAAACTATGGGACTAAGGAAGCAAAGGATTGGTTTTTCTGAGCAAATAATATATGATTGAAGAATTCACTATTCCCACTGGAGGTACCTCTCCCCAGTTAATTCAGAAGATTGGGCACAACTTGAAAGACAATTTGGTGATAGATAGCTTGCCAGAAAGAGAAGCTTATTAATATAGACAAGAAGCTAGAGAAGGTGTCTAGGGAAAAATGGAAGGATCAAACTCAATCCAGGTTACAATAACAGGTTTACCCAAATAAAGCTACTACATAAGATAAATGAGGCAATTGACTCTGAGAGAACCTAGCTGTCATCACTGGGTTCATCACAAAGCCCAGAAAAAGTACAATGTTTATTAAAAATATTGCTAGATGTGATTACTGAGCCATCCCAGTGATCCATGAAAGATGGTAAAGAAAAGGAGTGCCATAGACCTAAAGAAGGGCAAATGCAATTTAAAAAGAAAAGAAAAAGAAAAGCAAGAAGGCAGAGTCCTCAAAACAAAATCCATTGAGCTTCCCTTGGGTTACTGCCAAGTTTAAGAATGCATTATTAAAGGGATGGCATGTGAGCTTTTAGAAAGGGAAGCAATGACCCTTTATCAAGAACAGATCATGCATGCCATGTTGACTTCATTTTCTTTTTGTATGTGTGACAGGATTACTGGACTAGTAGATAAAGAGAATAATTTAAACATAATATACCTGGACTTCAGCCATATGAGAACTGGTTAAAAGAGTTGGAGATGCCTAATCTGGAGAACAGAACAGAACCCAGCATGATAGTTGATATGAAGTGTTTGGACAACTGTTCCATTGAAGAGAATTTAGACTTGTTCAGCTTAGATGAACTAGGAGCAAGGGATGGGAAGTTGGAGAAGGGCATATTTAGGTTTGACATGAGAAAGAGAAATATAACAATAAGAGCCATTGAAAATGAAGTGGCACTATCTCAGAAGTTAGTGGGGTCTCCATCAATGAAGGTCTTCAAGCAGACATGTAGGAGATTACTGTCCAGGTATGAGGACTCCCTCCAATTCTCATAGTCTGTGATTCTGTGAAACTTTTTGCTCTATAGTGATGCTATTGATGATCAAAATAATGAGTTTCTGCTGGGAGTTAAGAAACAGTATATCCCATAGGTCAGCATGGCATACAGAATAATGCACCAAATATGGAGTGAAGAACACTTGAATTCAAATCTTTCCTCAGACTGTACTCTTGAGCAACTTTTCACATTTCCATCATCTCTAAAATAAGGGGATTGGAGTCAATGACCTCAAAAAGACTGTCTAGTTCTTAATCTTTGTTCCTTTAATTCTGTATATAATCCATATAATTTCTAATAAACTGGAAAGCCTGGATTATTTTAAAGATTGTTACCTGTATCTATTTGGAGAGTTTGTTTATCTTGTATTAATTGAATTTAGGTTTAGTTCTGATAAGACCAAGGTGATAAGCATAGAGACCACATAACTTGGCACAAAAAAATTTTAAATTCCTGGTCATGGATCATCCTCTAACTCTATGAATATAAGGCATTGGACCTATGGAACTCCAGAAAGAGAGGGGGCCCAGGGTAACAGATTACTTCTCTTAGAGCAATTTCAAGGAACAGAAACTCAGAGACTGAACAAGTTTCAGCATGTGTGTGTGTCTGTGAGTGTGTGTATACACATATGTATACATCTATACATAAAATATACATATATATGCATATTTTTATTTTGTATGTGTGTGATTATAATGTATTTTGTATATAGTTTCATTTTGAAGAAAATTCAAAGCATCTTATAGATAACTTTTTAAAAATCCAATACTGTGTATGAGATGTAGCATAGCATGGTAGACAGAAGGACCCTCTTGGGTCAAGAAGATTTGGATTCACCTCTTGACTTGGAAGGATAATCAAGGATAGGTTTTTAATCTCTCTATATTCCCAGCCAACTCTAAGATTAAAAGTCACAAATGTGTTGTCAATATGTGTTTGTGAAGAGATTTTCCTCATGTCAATAAGATCACTGGTCCAAAACAACAACAAAAAATGAATGCTTTCTCATCCATGCATATTAAAAGCAAACACCACTCATGGTATTGCTGCCAATGTGTACCAATGTAGCATAAGCCCAATATCCACTGCCTACTGGGGAAGACTGTTATTTAATTTGTGATCCCAGCTATTTACCCATTCTATGGTTATTTTAAACTTTGACTTGACCTTTATGGATAGCATGGCTCCTGTGATCAGAAAATATGACCATGTCATTGGTTTCTACATACTATTTTGACCAATCAGTTGTCATTGTCTCCAGGACATGCCATTCTCCTAGAAGTTGGACTTTCTATTTTCTCCCTTCCTTCCTTTTCTCCCTCCTTCCCTCTCTGTTTCCTTCTCTCCTTCCCTCCCCCCCCCATCTCTTTCTCCACCTCTTCTGTCTTTCTTTCCATGTGGTAGGGTGGTGTTTCAGGAAACTTTGCTTGCTGGTGGAATCTGTCAACATTATGAAGGACCTTAGTATTGACATTACTTCTTACCATCTAATATAAAATCTGGCTTATTAAGCCAGTGGTTTCTGAAACTTTTTGTGCAACTCAATGATTATTATAATGATGATGATGATAAAGCAACTACGTGGTGTAGTGGATAGAGTGTTGGATTCAGGAAGACTCATCTTTGGAGTTCCAATCTGGCCTCAACTGAAGTGGGACCCTGTGTAAGTCACTTAACCCTGTTTGCCTCAGTTCCTCAACTATAAAATGAGCTGGAGAAGAAAATGGCAAGCCACTCCAGTATCTCTGCCCAAAAACTGGGGTCACAGAGAGTTGGACACAAATAAAATATGACAGAAAAACAATCAGTAAAAAAATGTGGAAAATCCACTACCAACATGTGTGTATGTTATATATCTAATATATCTAATTTTAACATAGTTGTTACACAGCATTATGTATATTACAACATATTCAAAATAGGAAATTTTAAAAGCTGAGTTAAAGTCAGAATAAGCAATATTTTAATTTTTATTTTACTTTATTTGTACAAAAATCTTTTTCTCACTAAAATACCAATAGTAGTACTGCTGTTTTTGTTAGACTAGTGTGGTTGAATATGTTTCATTATTTTTTTTAAATCTTGGTTTAAAAATATATAAATCTCCCTCCCAAATCAGCCATCTCAAAGTCTGACTCTGAATTCAGTTTATTTTGGTACTTGGTTTAAAACATGGCACTTATAAAGGAAAAAAATCACCTCACATAGATCAGTAGATCTAAATGGAAGAAGGGCTTCATGACTATGCTTATTAAATCATAATGCTAACTTTTCAATCCCATTTACTAAAAATGTAAATGTTTTTTGTTGAAATCTGGCTAGTAAAGTTCCATGTTCTCTGGAATCCACCAGTTGCTCTTGCAAACTAATCAGAAGGTATTGCATCTTAACATTTTTAGCAAGTGGGTTCAAAACCCATGGAGACCTCATTTTTAAGATTTTTAAAAATATTTTTAAAATTAAAAAAACTTAAATTTAGGAAAATTCTAAATTTAAAAAATTAGAAAATTAGTTTCCCAAGATTTTTAGTATGTAGATATGAGAGTTTTCATAGTTAGCAAACATCATTTAAAGCTTAGTTTTTTCATGTCTTGCTATTCAAAATGTCTTTATGCCATCAATAGCTAAATTCTCAGGGCATCATATTCAGTTAGTACAAAGTTCCATTGGTAACAATGGTAGATAAAAATCCATATTTCCCATGATTTTGGTCATCTCAAATTCATTGGCCAATTTCTTTTCAGATCTGATTAAATTATTACTATTTTTACTTTGTAATCTGATCTGGTAAAGAGTTTGTACTATGGGTAGGAGAAATGTTAGCTCTGACTTTTCTTCTCATCTTCAATCAGTGATTTCTTTGTAGGAATCTTTTTAAACCACTTGTTTATTTTGTGAGGATTAGGTTAGTTGAAATTGGGTGACAAAATCTATAAATTCACTTACCTGGGCATCCGTCAATACTAAGGTCCTTGTAATGTTGACAAATCCCACCAGGAAGCAAAGTTTCCTGAAACACCACTCTATATAACCACTCTATCTATTAGCATATACAATGCTAACAGACTGAAAGTAAGATACAAGTGAGGGTATCCCTGACAACCTCTCCATTCTATGGAAAACCAATTCTTCCTGAAAGATACCTCACTTACTCTCTTGTGTCATGTTATTTGTGTAATGTGACCAAGGAAAGGCAATGGCACAGTTCATGTATTAAAAAATAAGAGAAGTGTAATTTCTTCATTTTTAGACAAAATATGAATATAAATAGATATTCTAAGATTTTCTTCCCCTACCTCAATGCTCCTTGCTATGTGAGTACACCCTGCCCCCACCCCAGACACTTGGGTCAGACTACAGTGAGAAAGCTATTGAAGAAGCACCATGATGTCATGATAAGCGCACTGGCTTAGGAGGTGAAGGACCTGTGTGGCAATCCCAGATCTGATACCTACTACCTGGGAACTGTGCTGGATGCAAGGAATGCAAGTACACTGAAGGAAGCCATACTGACTGCAACCCTGGGCAAGTCACTTAGCCTCTTACTGCCTTGGACAGCTCTCTAAGAGCACCAGTTGAAGAGAAGCTATATTGCATTCCTTGATAGAGGGAGTTTACTCACCAAACTCTCTGAAGAGATGAAAACAAAGGTACAGTGTGGGGAGAGGGGGTAAATAGAATAGAATATATATGTAATATACTTTTATAAACCTATGTGTGTTGCATATAAATGCACAATATACACATGCTTAATATATGCATAATACATACACATGCTGTTTCCCCACTAGACTGTGGGCTCCTTAAGGGAAGAGATTGCTTACTTATGTATTCCATCCCCAAGCACATTGTCTAGTATACAGTAAGTGCTTAATCAATCCTTGTTCCTTGATCCATATTCTCTACCCCCACAGGATTGTTGAAGGCTCCGATAAGATCATCGATGTAAAGTACTTTCTAAATATAAGTCAGTCAACAAGCATTTTCCCCTGTTTTATTTAGTATTTTATTTTCCCCTAATTACATGGAAAAAATTGTCCTCATTCATTTTTAAAATTGAATTTCAAATTATCTCATTCCCTCCTCTGTCCCCTCATTGGGAAAGCAAGCAATTCAAGAAGCATTTTTAAGCTCATGCTTATCAGGAGCTAAGCAGAGTGCTAGGTCCTAGGGATAGAAAGGAATACAAAGACAAAAGACAGTCCCTGTTCTCCCAGAGCTCCCAGTTTAATGGGGAGACAACATGCAAACAGCCATGTATATGCAAGGTGTATGCAATGCCAATAGAAGATTATCTCAGAGGACAGGCAGGAGCAATGGGTGGTTTGGGGAAAGGTCATCCACAGAAGGTGGGCTTTGAACTGGGTCTAAAGGAAGCCAGAGGAAATCCAGTTGGTGGAGTTAAGGAGGGAAGGGCATTTCAGGCTTAGGGGGCAGCCACTGAAGAAGCATGGATTCAAGAGATGGAGGGTCCTGGGAAAGAAACAGCAAGGAGACCAGTGTTGCTGAATTGGAGAGGAGTAAAGCATAAGAAGACTGGTCATATAGGAATGGAGGGTTTGAGCAAGGCTGTAAATGCCAAGCAAATGATTTTATATTTGATCCTGGAGATAATGGAAAATGCTGGAGTCTGTTGGTGAAACAGTGAATTGGTCCAACATGGTCCAAATGTAAATTTAAAGATCTTCCCTGCCCCTAGGCTAGAGTGCACCTGGAGCCTGGGGTGGGAGGCTTGTTTTTCAGTAGATACTTCTTGATTGGGCAGTGAGTCAATAAGGTTGTTACATTCTCTGAGCCAGGAGAAGGCTATATAAGCCCTAATGTGTAGCTTTGCTTTGGGGCTCACTTTGAGAAGTGTTCTGTGATTTGATCAGATGAAACTCTGGGAAGCTGTTGTCCAGGGCCCCCTGGCTTTGAAACCCAGATGTTGTGTGGTATGGATGTAATGGTTGGACAGTTTGGAAATCTGTCTACTTGATCTGTTTCTGTCTTGATAATTCTGTCTGTATATTCTGAAGTTCGGGGTGCTGACCTCTTTCCCCTGAACTAGGTAAATGATACATATTTGACGGATTAAAGTAAGCTTGTTAACCCATTTTGAGTTGCTTTCCTTTAACAAAGCAGACCTAAGAACCTGTGTTGGCAGCAAACCCTGGGGACGCTTGGGGTGCTTGCTGCTACACATGGCCAGACCTTCCCCTTAGAAAAATCCCTTTGAGAGCTGAGTGGAGGATGGAGTAGAGTGTGAAAGACTTGAGAAAGGGAGATGGTCCCCAGAAGGTAACTGCAATAGTACAGGCATGAGATGTATATCTGCACATTTGTTCTTGGAAATATATGTAACCATATTTTCTTAAGAAATACACAAATAATAATTGACATTTATATAGTGCCTTAACTCTTACAAAGTGTTTTACATAACTATTTCATTTGAGCCTCCCAGCAACCCAGAGAAGTAAGCATTACTTCATGAGAATATTGTTCATGAATACTTCTCCACTGGAAACAGGCTGCAGCAACAGTCCTGAGGAAAAAAATAATAGCCAATTAAAATTCCAAATATCTTGTCTAGGATCACAGGACAGAATCCTAGTCTTGCCTTGAAGTTCAAAAGTTTAATTTGATGTCTTTCTGTGGAGGGTGTCAGAATGCTGTAGGCAGTTCCTTATACAATGAGCCATGAGCAAGAATTAAAATAGCATGAAATATTCAGGTGGGCTGAGTGTCTCTTCAATTGAGATATAAATAAAATTATGTGTAATAAAGATGGCAGAACTCTTAGGATAAAAGGGAACAAAGGAGTAGGACATAAACACATAATTTTGTCAAAAGAAATGGGACCTGGGTTCTACCTTATTGGCATTAGTAAATCGTTGTTAAACACATACCAGGGATTTATGCTTAGGTTGGTAAGTAAAATGGAGCCTTTGTGAAGCACAAAGCAGGGGTCTCGGGGCATCCTTTCTAAAGTGATTTATCCAACGAGCTGGAAAGGGAATGCTTTAAAGGTTTGTTTTATTCAAATGACTTAAAAAAATTTAGAAAGATGCTCCATTCACCTTCCCCACTAAGAAATCTATCATCCCTGCCAAAGTGCATATAGTACAAGCCTGTGAAATCAATGGAGAAGAAGGCAGATAATTTGCTTAATGTGTTTAAAATAGAGCCCTATTGGGTCTGATATGCATTCTCTGGCCCTACATGTCCACCTTAGTGTTAGAAACCAGAAACTCAACACAATGGAAGTGATTTTTAAACTCAGCCATTTCCCACAGAGAAATTCACATCTAATTGAAATGGGAGACAAGGAATGAAATGCTTGGGTTTTTGTGCATGCACACACATATTTAGGTGAATTGAGTGCCTCTTCAATTGAGATATAATTAAAATTATGTGGAACAAACTGGCAGAACTTTTAGGATAAAGGGGATAAGGTGGAACTCCTACAATAAAAGTTACATCCAACAAATATTTATTAAGCAGCTATGGAGTGTGTTACTTTGGAGGGTGAACTAGACACAAAAGATAAAAATGAAACAGTCCCTGGCTTCAATGAACTTCCATTCTTTTAGAGATAAGAGGAGCCCAAGGGAGGAGAGTGAGACTATTAAAAACTAAGGAATCTGGGAAGGTGTCAGAAGGAAGCAGCACGTGGCAGATCACTTGTCCAAATGTACTGAAGTAGGCGATGGAAATCGAAATCTAGAGAAAAGTTAGTATTTCAACTCGATGAAATTGGAGAGTGAATGAAAAGGAGTGCTATAAAATCAGGCTGTGAAATAGCTGGGTTGTGTGTTATTGTAAATATGGAGCAAAGTTGACAAAAGATAGGAATGATCTCTGTTGGAGAGGATATAGCATACTAGTGCATTGTTGGTGATTGTTTCTCTTTCATTCTCGAACAGGACCATGACAGGAAGGAGAAGTCATGACTTGCAAATGAATTAGATTTAAGTGAGGGAGGGCTGTGCAAAGTCACCAGCCACACTGTCTCCTCCAGAACCATCTAGGTCCAGTAGCAAGATATAATCAGGATGACTGCACATGGGCCCCACATTGTTAGTGAAGTAGTGAATTGGTGCAACCATTCTGGAAAATATTTTGTTATTATGTGAAGAAAGCAACTAAACTATAGCCTTTACAAAGATAGAAAGGATGTCCTCTTAGATATCAAATTACTCTCTGCTGCTTTTCTTGAAGTAGAAAAGAAAACTAGAAATTAAGTAGGTTCCATCAAATGGAGAATGGCTGAACAAATGGTAATATATGAATATTATGGAATACTGTTGCACCATAAGAAACCACAAACAAGCAGTGCAGAGGAATATGAGAAGACTAGTATGAACTGATGCAGAGTGAAGCAAGAAAGGCCATAAAAATAATGCATCCAGGACAATGACCACAATCATATAAAAGATGCTATAAACAATAAAGCTGCACTTTGAATATCGAATAATCAGTCATAGACTGAGAACAGAAGAGAATGTGCCTCTCCCTCCTTTCAGTAAAGAAAGGGGAAATTCCCATGGGGGCAGCTAGGTGGCAAGTGAATAGAGCACTGGCCCTGGAGACAGGAGGACCTGAGTTCAAATTTGGCCTCAGACACTTAACACAAAAAACTAACCATATGACCTTGGGCAAGTCACTTAACTCCAATTGCCCTACCTTCCCCACTCCAAAAAAAAGGCAAAAAGTCGGGGGGGGGGAATTCCCATATGGAACTCTTCATGTGCTTGGCCCCAGATACCCTCAGTGTTTGTTTAACTTTTTCTTTCATCTCCCCAACTCTGATGGGTGAGGTTTTGCCTTCCCTTGCTGCAACCCAGCCCTCTACATCACTTTTCCCCCGTGCCAATATATCACTTCCCCACCCAACTTTCCACCTTCTCCTTTTGTATTGCCTCTACATTAGAACAGAAGTTCCCTGAGGGTAGGGACTTTGTGCTCCCTCAGTGCTTGGCAAGGTGCCTGGACCATATTAACTTCTGGAGCTACTTATCCATTGATCCATTGAAAACTAGGACTCATTGGGTTGAGGTGGTGATGAGACATGTAAGAAGAAATCAACTAAAAAAATAGAAGTAATGCTTCAAAAAATAAATCCTGGGGGAATATTTTTGGTTCTATCTTTTTTGTTTGTTTAAGCTCAGATTTGTGATTTCATCTATATAGAAAACTCCTTCCCTTGCCACAATCAGTCTATGTCATTTGGAGAGTTGTCTGGGAGCATGGCTAGGTTAAGTGACTTGCCCTTTGTGTCACCCCTAGTACGTGTCAGGAGCGTAATTTGAAGCCAGTCCTCCTGCCCCCAAATCCAGTATTCCATGTGCATAGGGCACCATCCTGCTCTTCAGCTGGTGGTTTGATTAATTGAGGAGGGGACAAGTGATAAAAAGCATGTTTTAGATCAAAAGCACAATACAAGAAACACTTGGTTTGGGAACATAACCTGCCAACCTGTTTTGTAGATGAAAACATGCAGGTCTAAAGAAACCATATCAAAGAAATGTTGTGTCAAAGAAGAAACACACGTGAAAGAAATAGACATCCTCTGAGCTTAAAAACTTGGCTCCAGGCTTAAATAAGACAGAATTCCTGGTCTCATACCTGTTTTGAATTCATAATTTGCTTCATTGGCTGTAAGAAGAATGTGCCAAATGAAGACAAGTGATGAAGTAAGATCTTTCAGTTATGGAGACAACATGATGAAACAGGCAAGGCACCAGGAGACTTTTTTCTTTTTCTCTTACTTAGCTGGGCAACCTTGGGCAAGTCCCTTCAACCTTCCTGAGTTTCCTTTGGGAGCCTGAGTTATTAAAGGAAGAGTTTGAACCAGATTATCCTAATGTCTCTTCAGGTTCTGGTGACACACAATCTCTATTTCCTCCAGACACCCCAAAAGTACTTTGGCAGATTGCTGCCCTCCATCCATGCCTACTTTAATCTGAGACCCAGACTGATTCTCCCAGAATCAAATGAAGAGGAAAAGACAAACAACCAAGTCCAAACACTTCAAAGGTTAAGATTTTCTAGGTTCAATTTGGACTGATTAAACTGTCAACAACTGAGTGATTTGGATGTTGCTAGTTTCCAAGGGAAATAGCATGGTCCCTTCTAAGTTCCTCATTTTTGTTTAGGCTGCGAAAGTCAGTTCTCTCCTTATGAGGCGACCCTATCACCATGAGAAGAGCTAGACTTGAAGCATATTTCTGTTCTTATCAAGATCAGAGTCCACTGTATTAAAGTATCTAGGTAAGAGGCAGCTTTTGTTCAAATCCCTTGGGAGTCAAGCTTGGAGGTGGTGGTAGGTTGGTTTTTTGGTTTGTTTGTTTCTTTCTTTTTCCCCTTCCAGGATGATGGCTCTTTGGAGAGCAATGAATCTTTCATGCATGGAGTTTTTTAATATTTCAACCATGAGATTAGCACCGTTGTGTTGCCAGTCTCATTTAAATTGTTTGCCAAAGGCCTGAATTAAAACAATTTATGATAATGCAAAGTCACTATAGCAGGAAGGAGATGACAGATAACTTTTAGTGGATTTCAGAATAATTGTCTGTTGGACATAAAGATTTCAAAGTCAAAACTTGATGCATCTGTTCGAGAAAATACTTAGTGATGTGCTAATCACATTCAAGAGTTTATTTTTTAAGAGTTAAAATTAGTTATATCCTGAGCAGGGACTTGGGCTTCCTTTGTTAGAATGAATAATGCAAAGGTTTGTTTAAATTCATGTAGTCCTATTTATAAGAGAACACCTGGGTAGCTTTATTTCAAGCTTAGAATGAAACATAAAATTGTTAAGTTGAGAACAAGATATTCAAATTTGCTCATTTACATTTTGAAAATGATGGGTGATTAGAAAATAAAATAGAGTAGGCTTTCAGTGAAGGAGGACACACACACACTGAAGGTGGGGGTGGCTAGCAGTCAGGAGTGGCAGGTGACTCAGAGGATAGTAGAGAAATGGTGGAAGAAATGAGAAGAGATCTGGGCTCTGCCCATCAGCGCCTTCCACCCACTTCATAGTATCATAGGATGGTAGATTAAGAGCTGGCAGAGACCAGAGAATACCAATGACTTAACCCCCTCCTTTTTTTTGGCTTTTTGGAGGGGGGAAGGTAGGGCAATTGGGGTTAAGTGACTTGCCCAAGGTCACATGGCTAGTTTTTTGTGTTAAGTGGCTGAGGCCAGATTTGAACTCAGGTCCTCCTGACTCCAGGGCCAGTGCTCTACTCACTGTGCCACCTACCCACCCCTAACCCCCTCCTTTTACGGAGAAGTGAACTGGAGCCCAGAGAAGTTAAGTATTTTGCCCAGAGTCACACAAGTCACACAACTAGTAAGCATCTAAGGCAGGATTTGAATCCAGGTCTTCCTGACTCTAATCTGCCATGTCATAGAGACTTTGATCAAGAGGTATGGGAAGAATACTGCAGGAAGAACTGGGGGAGCCTAGTTTCAGTCAAGATATTTGCCATCTATTGGAGGTGGATGAGGGAGGGAGTGCCCAAGGGAGAAGCCCAAGTCTCTGGTAGGGTAGAAGTGGTCTGAGAGCACAGTCAGGGAGAAGAAGAAACAGGAAGTGGGGCATTATTGAGCCTTGACCTTCCAGGATTATTGAAGACCTGAACAATCTGGTCTTTCTTCATGACCTTGACCCCTGGGAGCAGACCCTGGGACTCCATTCCCCTTCTTTGCTGGGCTTCTTTTCTGATCCCCTCCGATTCTTCATCCCATCACTCTCATGTGCTAGGATGGAGGTGGGTGGCAGATGCCACATGCATCTGAGACCAAAAAGGTTTCCTTTTGAAGGCAGTGGCCACTGACCTTTCTGTCCAGCACAAGTGAACAGCATAGCCAACAGAATCTTGATGGTCAAAGAACTGCAGCCCCCATGAGAACATAGCCTGGGGGTTCTGTGCTTTACCAGATGTACAGTGGACATAAAGTTAGGGCCTGCTCTTGAGAGGTTGTAGTTCAGGGTGGGGAACCTTGGACCTCAAGACCACATGTGGCTTTCTAGGTCCCCAGGTATGGCCCTTTGACTGAAACTAATGGATGCAAAGGGCTGAACTTGAGGACCTAGAGGGTCACAAGTGGCCCCAAGGCCACAGTTTCCCCACCCCACTCTAGTCCCATGTGTTACAATCCAAATTACAAAGGCTCACTGGTTAGATTTTGGCACTATTCTGGGAGTGCACTGGTAATGACATGTTGAAGGTCTGCCTAAGTCAGGAGCTGAAACTGAATCAGACTCCTGCCCCTCCCTCACATGCTGAATGCCTACAAATGAGTTTTGAGCCCCTCCCCCCAAAAAAAAGAAAAGAGAAAAGAGTCAGGGAAATATGTTTTTAACAAACAACAGCAGAGGAAAGGAAGTTCAGGATACAAACCAGCAGGTCAGCTTTCCAAGTCACATGTTGAATTTATTATACTTTATTTTTCAATATGCACCTTTAAAAAACAAGCAGTACTCATAAAGATTCTCATATAATCGTGTTTTTTCTGTTCTATTTTGTATTTGGGGATGTTCTTTTTATGTTCTTTAAATTCAGGATTTTTAGAGTAAAATTAATTTTATAAAATGAATGCTTTTTATTTCACAAATTTTCGTGAACAAAGACTCAATGGCCACATGGAGAGTGCCCTGAGGACACAGCTCTTGGAGCAGGCTGGGATGTTACCAGGCCAGCCCTCAGTCTTTCCAACATGACAGATGCTCATCCTTGGCCAGCACAGTCTTCAAGACCCCTCTTGTCACCTCCAGGGGAATCCAAGCCCCCATTGATATGCTGGAGTACTTGCATTCAACACAGACCTTGAATGCATTTAGAATTATGATCCTGGAAGGAATATTGTAATTATTGAAGTCATTTTGGAGTCATTGTTAACTAACATTTAGAAGCTTCAGACAACTTATAGTAATAAATTATCCTCTTAAATGCAAAGTGTCAAGGAGAATAACCTCCATTAATTACTCACTGCAGCCATTAGAACATTTCCTAGAGATCCTTGCCCCACTCTAGGCCTTGCCCACTACTTTGTCTCCACTCAGCCAAGACCAGGACTTTCTTTCAGGATCAAATGCAAGAAGCTGGCCCTCCTGACCTAACAGCTCTGCACGGCTCATAGTTTTCATTATAATCACTGACTAGTTGTTTCTTATAGGGATAGCCTGTCTCCCCAGTTAGATCACAGAATTATAAAGCCAGCGACCTTAGAGGTCTTTAGTCTAGCTATTACATTGTACAGATGAGGAAAGAAGGAACGAAAGAAGGAAGGAAGGAAGGAAGGAAGGAAGGAAGGAAGGAAGGAAGGAAGGAAGGAAGGAA
>NW_027185759.1:19460620-19465750 GCF_028583685.1 Petaurus breviceps papuanus
GAAGGAAGGAAGGAAGGAAGGAAGGAAGGAAGGAAGGAAGGAAGGAAAGATGGAAGGGAGGAAGGAAGGAAGGCTCACCCTCGCAGAGACCATTGCTGCTAGGATGTGGGTAAACAATAGTAGAAGCATCTTCAAGAAGGTTCAGTGGGCCCCCTCTAGATTTCCTACCCTGGAGTGAAGCCCTGAATGCCCAAACCTACTTTCAGCTCTATCTATCAGTAACTCTCTATTAGACTGAAGTACATACCTAGAAATATCATTTGTAAGAGAACAGGGAGCATTCCTTACCTCAATATTAAGAAAACTCACATTCTTTAATTCATTATAATATAATTGATAGCAAAACTATAAATGGCCTCAGATTGTTGTGTATTTCCATTATAGCTTTGCAGTGCCACAATATGATCAATTCCAAATGGATAGAATAGTCTTCCTAAGGATCGCACAAAGCATGCAGTATGCTGCTTTCCTCCAAATATCATCTGGCTTTGCCTATTTTGTAATCATTGGCATAAATATAAAAATGGCAAACAATGTTTATTGTTTGCACACAAGTGACTGGGAGTTTGAGGCTTTTACTGCAAGTCATTCCCAGGGCAATCTCCTGAATGTAATAGGCAATCAGTGGGTGATTTATTGGACCCATTATTGCGTAAGAACCAAGAAAAATCTCAGTGTCTTCTGGTACACTCATGTGCACATTTCTAATGAAAACACTGAATTATTTGAGCGGTTTCATGATCTTATATTCTGTAACCATTTCCAGGAGCTGGAAACCTGTCTTCCTTATTGTCTTTGCTGGGTACCTAGGTGTTCAGTCATAGGGGAGGACACTGCATTAAAGGAAATAGGCCTGGAGGGAGGCATGGGGGGCAGGGCAGAGAGAGAGTTAGGGCTAGTTGATTTTGGAGTCAGAACCTGAGCTCAAGCCTTATCTCTGACTTGTGTGGCTGTGTGACCCCAGACAAGGCAACCTTCCAGTGAGTGACTGTCTGCAAGCCTCTGACATGACACATAGCAGCCTACCTGCCCTGGTGGCAGGAATTCCCTCCTCTGATGTTAAGTCTGGTCCTAAAGAATAAATAAATACAGAATTGATAATAATGGAGCTTTACAAAGTGAGGAAAGCTTGGCTTACCAAAATCCAACTGGTAGCTGAGTTCCCAAGGAGAGATGCACTTTATTCTCATTGGGTAAAATGTGATATAGAACTCTACAAATCTTGACAGGAAGCTTCTAGGTGGGGGCAGAGCATGGAGAGTACTGGGCCTTCAGTCAGGACAACGTGGGTTCAAATCCTGCCTCAGACACTTACGAGTTGTGTGACCCTAACCAAGTCCTTGCCAGGCTTCAGTTTCCTCATCTTGTAAAAATAAGGGTATTAAACATGCTGACCTTTACTTTCCTTTTTCAACTCTAAAACATGTGATCTTCTGACCTGCCTCTACTCCCTTACTAGCTGAGAGGAATTCCTCCTGCAGGTGTCTTTGCCTCCAGGATTTTTTTTCACGACTTGGCCTAAACCAGGGGTGGGGAACCTTCGACCTCGAGGCCACATATGACCTACGTCCTTACGTATGGCTTTTGACAGAGTCCAAAATTTGGACAATAAATCCTTCTATGAAGGGGATTTGTTCTGTGAAGTTTGGATTCAGTCAAAGGGCCACACTTGAGGACCTAGAGGGCCACATGTGGCCTTGAGACTGCAGGTTCCCCTTCTCTGTCATATACTCTTGGAAAATGGGTCTGGTCAGCAGTTACCATGGAAATAGAAGCAGTATAAAACAGTTCTGAGGCCCAAATAAAAAGCCAAAGCCAGGAAGAAATGTCACTTAAAAGAACTCCTTTTTATCCCTCATGTTTTCAGTTTGGGATAATGAAAGAAGATGGAAAGTGAATTTGAAATAAACTGTGTGTTTGTGTGTGTGTGCGTGCATCTATAGAATCGCTAGAAACTTTTTCATATAGCAATGGGATACATATTCCTTTATTTAAACATTTTCATCTTCATTATATTTTTTTCAATGTTGGTTTTGAGGATGGCATGTTGAGGTGAATAGGTTAACCAGTTAGAGACAAACTTAGCTCTATTCACAAGGAAGCCTGGTAGAATAGCTCCAGACCTGAATTCAAATCCCACTTCAGACACATACTGACTGTGGTACCCTGAATAAGTCACTTAACTTCTCAAAGACCCCAGGTAACCCTCTAAGCCCCAAAGTTACAGAGCCATGATGACTTACCTTAACAGAGTTGTTTCCCTTTCCCTTGACATTCCTTAGACTAATGAAATCACAGGTTGGATCCTTTCTTTTTTTTAAATAAAATGTAAGCCTCTTGTGTCCTTTTAAAAAAAGCATTTCCTCAATGCTTGGCATAGAGGCTTTTATATAGCAGTTTAAGGTTTGAAAAAATATGTGTGTGTGTATACACATACATATAATGGCACTTTTCTTACATCATGAGGCTATTGCTATAACAAAAATTTTTGTATACATATATGTGTGCATGTATTTGCTGTATACATGTATATATGCATGTTATGTCATAGGTATAAATATGTGTATGCTATACATGCATATATTATGAAATTAGGTTTTATATGTGTATGAGATTTTATATATCTGTATAACACAAAATCTCATTGTTTTATCACAATAGCCCTGTGAGGTGAGTAAGATAAGTACTATTATTAGGCCCATTTTCCAAATAAGGACATTACAAGTGAAAGAAGTCAAGTTACTGGCCCAAGGTCACACAGCTCAGAAGTGTTGGAGGCAGGATCAAAACCAGCTCTTCCTATCTCCAAATCCAGCGTCTCTTGCTCTTCCGTGGGACTTCTACCAGTTGGTCCTTAATGAACATGGAGTCACAGGACCTGAGTTCAGTTCCCACTCTTGCTGCCTACTCTATGAGCAAGTCACGAAACTTTTGATTTTCCTCAATGATAATATATAATATTCCTCATCTATTATATAATGTGTGTGGGCGTGTGTGTGTGCATAGAGAGAGGGAAGGATGGGACTATCTCAGCTCTCAGCACCCTTCCATCTCCATATCTTTGATACTATACTATATATGAGGAGTTTTCTTGAATGAACTATCCCTGTATTCTTCTCTCTTGAGCAATGGACCCCTGACCGTGCTCCCATGTTTAGCCCACCACCCTCCCTCTGACCCAAGTACCAGCCTGTACTCTCTGTCCTTGGCTTCCTGGATGTAGTCTGTCCTACTTCCTCCTGAGCCCCAGTCATGACAATTTCCTCACTCTTCATTCCCCTCTCTTCCATGATTAGCCTTGCACCAAAGATTTCCTGCCAATACTAGCTTATATAAACTGTCATTTCTGCAGAAAAGGAGAGGAAAGACCCAGCTTAAATACATATGAACACACGCTAAAACAAGATTAACTTTTATGACTTTGTTTAAGTTTGTCAAAGTTCTTACTATAAAACTAGAAAAAGCAGCTTCAGGGGACTTAGGAGGAATTAACTGTTATCAGCTTTAAATATCCAAGTCTAAGTACAGATATAAACAGCAGAAACTAATGCATGTATTGTATTAAAGCAATTCACAGAAGATTAAATTAGAACGATGCATCTCACCGAAGCCAACAGGCACAAACTCATTTACGTCTTGACACAAATTATTAAACATTATCTTTGGCTGTGACCTGATCCACGGGCTGTCATGGATCAAGGGAGATTATCCACATTTCTGTAGTGAAGAATGAGGAGTTCTTGTTCAGAAGGAAACGAGAAGAGCCCAGTACAGCGCAGACATGCAATTAGAAGCATTCTGATGTAGAGGCTAGAGATTAAAAAAGAAAAAAAAAAAGCAGCTAACATTCAGGAATCGCTCTTTTTGTTTGTTTATAAAAACAAGATGAATCCAAAGGTTTTCCAGTCCTATTGGAATACAGAGGGGGAGTTTGATGAGAACTATCATTACTTTTTCAAGGGGAGAAAAGCAATCACTTTGTGGTAGTTCATTAATAAGAAGAGGTACATTTAACCACAAATTGGCAGGTTTTCCCCACTAATAATGGGGGGACTTTACTTCCCCTCTACTCTCTCTTCCTGAACCCTAGGTATCCTGTTACTTATTTTATTTTAAAATTTATTCATTTTAAAATGAATTTCATTTATTTTAAATTTTGTTTTATTTTAAAATTATTTATATTATTTATTTTAAAATTAATATTTAACTACTTGGCATATATCCAAGGGAAACAAAGACAGAAAGGTACCATATATTCCCCATCACCACCAAAAAAACCCCAAATAAATCGAAACATCCAATAGTTGTCACTTTTGTAGCAACAAAAAATTGGAAAAAACAACAATCCACATACATTTATTAAACACCTGCTATGTGTGAGGCACATTGCTAAGCAATGGAAATACAAGGACAAAATGGAATAATACCTGCCCCAAGGGAATTACATTCTATTGGGGGGGGGGACAACTAGGAGAGTGCCTATCAATTGGGGAATGGAGAAACAAAATAATATATGTATAGAAGGAAATCTTACTGAACTGTAAGACATAATATATACTCAGACAAACATCAGAGGGGTTATAGGAACTGACACAAACCAAAAAATTAGATTCATTAGGGAAGCAATCACTAGAGTAATGTGAAAAAGGTAGTGAATTCTGATTAATTAGTAATGACCAATATAGAGCAGTGTTTTCAGTTTAGGGTTCAAGCTAAAATTCTTTAATGTACAGTTGCAGAATGTTAGGAGTACTTATTGCTATCAGGGTTCACAGTAGTTTTTTTTTCTTTTTTTTGCTTTTTGGAGGGCAATTGGGGTTAAGTGACTTGCCCAAAGTCACACGGCTAGTAAGTGTGTCAAGTGTCTGAAGCCAAATTTGAACTCAGGTCTTCCTGATTCCAGGGCTGGTGCTCTATTCACTGCGCCACCTAGCCGCCCCAACACAGCACATTTTTTAATGAAAGGAGTAGATAGATAGATAGATAGATAGATAGATAGATAGATAGATAGATAGATAGATAGATAGATAGATAGATAGACAGGGAGGAAGACAGACAGACAGATAGATAGATAGATAGATAGATAGATAGATAGATAGATAGATAGATAGATAGATAGATAGATAGATA
>NW_027185759.1:19465760-19474837 GCF_028583685.1 Petaurus breviceps papuanus
ATAGATAGATAGATAGATAGATAGATAGATAGATAGATAGATAGATAAGATATTTTTTGATGAAAGAGGTTTATAGAACAAAAAAATTGGGAACCACTTACCTAGAATCTAAATACTCTTCATCCCTAAATACTCTCCCTTTCTAGTGATTCCAAAGTTGGGAACTCCTGGGGCAGAATATTGTATATACTGTCAAAAACAGTTGGTATACTCGGGTGGCTAGGTGGGCAGTGAATAGAGCACTGGCCCTGGAGTCAGGAGGACCTGAGTTCAAATCCGTCCTCAGACACATAACCTTACTAGCCATGTGACCTTGGCAAGTCACTTAACCCCAACTGCCCTGCCTTTCCCCTCCAAAAAGCAAAAACAAGACAAAACCAAACAGTTGGTATATTACTTAGTTTTGCTTAACTGCTTTTGTTCATTACATTGGAGAGTTGGGGGTAGTGGTAGAATATCTCAGAAAACAACTATGGTGTAGAGACAAAAAGTATAAATAAAGTTTATTTTAAAATTAACAGCTAATAAAATGGAGAAAAAATTTATTCTACCTAGCTTTCAAATACTTAGGTAAAACAGTGAACTTTTTCTTTTAAAGGCCTTTTGTTTCTAAAACATCCAACACATCCTCTTTGGTGACACAGTCATAACTTACTGCATGTAATATGCCGTATTAGACAAGAAGCTGAGGAATATTTCATAGTTACAACCCTGATACAGCAGAAATACCACCATAAAAAGGTAAAATGTGTAAGAAAAAAAAAGATATTGTACGTGACTAAGGTGTTCAAGCATCAGGGATCTTTGGTATGAAAAGCCTCTTCCTGATCTTTGTCTCCAATGACTTGAAGTATTAGTTCTTAGAAAGTGGTATTTAGTATAATATCCTAACATTGTTCATACCAATTGATTTATAAGACAGAGAGGTTAGGGAAAGATGTAAATCTGAAAGTCGTCTTTATTGAGGTGATATCTGAACCCCAAGAAATTGATGAGTTTTAAGGGCAAGAGTGTAGAAAAGAAAGATAAAATCCAAAACAGAGCCTTATGGATCACCCTCAGAAGGATAGAAGTTGTGTGATTGATCATCTGTCAAAAGACTATAAGAAGGAGTAGTCATATATGTAGGAAGAAACATGGGAGATGGTGGCGTCACCAAAGACAAGGCATCCAGGGGGGAGGGTGGCCAAAGGAATCAAAGGCTGAAGACAGACAAAAAAGGAAGAGGAGCTAGCAAGCACCATTACACTTATGATTGTAGAGAATAATATTATTCCTGTTGTAAGGTCATTGGGACCATGGAAAGATTAGCTTTGTCAGAATAGTGAGAAGAGAAACCAGATTGTAAAGTATTGAGAAGTACATGCAGAAGATGAGAAAATGAAGGAAACCTAGAAATTCAGGTGTGAAAGGGGGAATAGAAATAGGATGATAGCTTTAAGGAGTGAAAGCATCAGGTGAAGGCATTTTAATGATGATGAGAACAAGACAGAGTCTAGGCAAGTTTTTAGGTGTTAGGGAAGAAATCAGTTGATAAAGCAAATGACTTATAGAAAGGGTATTTTCCCAGAGGATACAAAAATGAATGAGATCACCAGTAGTAGGGTTGGTCATTACAAGGACTAGAGTCATCTTGTCATCAGAAACTGCAACTAGGTGTACAGCATATAGAGGACTAGACCTGGAATCTCAAAGATCTAAGTTCAAATCCTCTCTCAGACACTTACTAGCTGGGCAAGTCGCTTAACCTCTCAGTCTCAATTTCCTCATCTATTAAATGGGAATAATATTAGCACCTTCTTCTCAGGGTTGTTGGGAGAATCAGATTGAAAAACATAGGTAAAGTACTTTACAAATCTTAAAACACTGTGTAAATGCTATCTATTATTATTAGAGGTAACAGAGCTTGGGAGCATGTAAGAGGATTGAAGTACAGAATAGAAGTCAAGGTCAGAATGGATTTCTCAGTAAAGGGGCTAAGAAGAGGGTAGTGTAAGCTTGAAGACAGAAGAGAAGATTTGGAACAGCCACCACGGGGAATGTGATAGAAACCCAATGAGGGGGGCGGCCAGGTAGCACAGCGAGTAAAGAGCACCGGTTCCAGTGTTGAGAAGACCTGGAGATCGAATCCGGGCTCAGACACTTAGCACCCACCCAGAAACACCTGGCTGTGTAACCTTGAGCAAGTTACTTAACCCCAATTGCTTAGGGGCAGCCAGGTGGCTCAGGGAGTAAGAGCACCGGCTCCAGTGTCGGGATGACCTGGATCGAATCTGGGCTCAGATACTCAGCACCACACCCAGAAATATCTGACCGTGTAACCTTGAGCAAGTTACTTAACCCCGATTGCTTTAAAAAAAAAAAAAAAAAAGAAAAGAAACCCGATGAGGGAAGAGATAAAGGATTGCCATGGAACACTGAAGGCCTAGTAGAGTTCACTTAACATAAATTTAGACTAGACCCAGTCAGCATTATTTCATTATTTCCTTCAGGCATCTAGCAACATACAAGTAAGAACTAGGAAGGCAAAAGATGGGGGTAAGTGAGGATTCAGATTTGTTAAGGATAAATGACTAAAGAATTAAAGGACTGAAGATGGTATAAAGTAAAACTGCTTAACTATATGGTCAATACTACAAAGGGGGGGAATATGAGGCTAGAGTAGAGGTGAGGGCACTAGAAGAGTAAGGAAAAAGCACTTGGGGCTTAATATGAAGAAAAGGATCACAGATTTAGAGTTGGAGGAGTCCTCAATGGTCATCTAGACCAGGGGTGTTAAACTCAAATAGAAGCAGATCACTGGGGGCCACATGTTGTCTTAGAAAACAACAAATTGACATTATCTATGTTCTGTTGGATTTTAAAATTTTTATTTTGTTAAACATTTTTAAAGCAATCAGGGTTAAGTAACTTGCTCAAGGTTACACAGCCAGTTATTTTTGTGTGGGTGCTGAGTATCTGAGGCCGGAACCGATCCCAGGTCTCCCAATGCTGGGGCCAGCACTCTTACTCACTGCGCCACCTGGCCTCCCCTAAATATTTTCTAATTGCATTTTAATCTGGTTTTGAGAAACACACAGGGGTTTTAGGAGCCACATGGACCTGAGTTTGACACCTCTCATAAACTCCCTAATTTTACACATAAGGAAACTGAGGCCTAGGGACATCAAGGTCACTAATGTGGAAATTCATAGATGTGAGATGTGAACCCTCTGACTATAGAGCCAGTGTTCTTTCCACTGAGTCCTGAAAAGTTTGGGAGAAGTTAGAGGGAGATATAGAAAGACAAAAAACTGGGAAACCCCCCCCCCTCAAAAAAGGGGAATAGTAGAGTTATATGTCATGGAGCAGGAGCAATTATGAATAATGGTGAGGTCAAAGGTGTGATCCCTGCCATGTGTGATTAAGTAATGAGTTTTATAAACATAGGTCCCTTTTTAGGTCTTACTCATTGCTGATAATCATAGTAGTGTTGAACAAACCTAACTTTTATAGCTATAAAAAAATCTTGAAAGATTTTAACATGTGTACAGAAGACATTCTGGCCGCATTTTTATCTGTCAAGTCTTTATTTAGGGAGGAGAATAATCAACAGATGATAAAAATTAGAAAGTGCTGTGGAATTTTGCATTCTTTATAACTTTTAGTCAATTGTGTGAGTGTGAAGATGTGGCCATCTGCAGGTAACCAATTACAAAAACCTGGCTATTCTCATATTTTCTTCAAATATATCCTCAATACATACATACATATGTGTGTGGATAGATAGACAGACAGACAGACAGACAGATAGATAGATGGATGGATGGATGGATGGATGGATAAATAGATAGATACCATTCTCAAAAAGATGCTATAATTAAGAGAAAGTAAATATGGGTCAGTAACTCCTGATGATTCCTTGGTTGATCTTTTTGAATGATAATGCTATCCATGATTTTTCCCCATTCTTTTGGCATCTTTCTCTCTTGGGGGATAGGAACTGATCCTGGGCTTTCATAGGTAAAGAAAACTCACAGAGAAGCAAACTCCCTCTACCAATGCAAGTCAATCACTTCTCTGCAAACTCAAGAGCCTTCAAGAGTTGACATGTCAAAGTGACTTTAACCAGGATCACAAAGTTATTATGGGTCAGAATCAGGATTTGAACCCAGACCTTCCTGGCTTCAAGGCCAGCTCTCTAGATACTATCCCATGCTCCCTCCCTTATCAATATTACAAATTAATTCTTGAGTGGCTTAAAAACAGCTGTCTGCAGAATAGATTGTTCCTTTGCTTATGTCATCCAGTTCAACTCATCCCACATTCCTCTTCTGAAGGGTCATTGCCACTTCTTCAGAGATTGCAAATATCATTGTTTTGATGTCACTGATCAGAACAGATCATTCAGAAATTCTAAGAAATCTGTTACACTTTGTTTCTATTTGTTATTCTTCTTCTACTTTGATCCAGTCAGTAAAGTCTGTAATTTTACCTCTAATCTTATGGCACTCTCTCATTCTCCATAGTTTTCTCCATATCTTTTAAAGTAAAAGATAAGTGAAAATGGTTCAGTAATTACTACACATCTGTTGGTTCTTTGCCTGCCACAGAAGCTTCCCATCCTTCTTGGTATGTCTTCTCCTGTAGAATTTTTGGCCAATAGATCTCATCTGTCCTTTCCTGAATGCTTTGAAATCTATTCTCTCAAAGTCTAGATTGCATATCACACTATAAGACAATGGTCTAGAAATTCAAAGTACCAACTTCTTGATCAGCTAGCTGTTCCCTTCTCAAATCTACCTTCTGTAACTTTTGTCTACATTTGGCACTAATGGTGATAATACTACTTGTTCCCCAAGGTTTTTACTTTCCTAGATGACTTTATAATACTTTAAACTACTTTCTCACCTTCTTCTGGTAGGTAGTATCATTTGTGCCCATGTGAATAACCTAACATAGTGTCAAGTCTTTGGAATTTTTTTGGCAAGTCCTTGATAAAAAAATTTCCCCAGCTCAAAAACAAACTTCTCGATCATTATTATCACATATAAAAATAATTGTATCAATACCACTTTGTCACAGAGTCACCAAATATTCTCACTTCTCCTATTTTTCTGCCCCTCTGGGGGCATCCTGGAGGATCTCTCATCTGACAGGATATGTGGATGAACATTATCATTCCTTGAAGGTCAAGCAGCTTCTTCCTCCTCATGAGGTCCAACTCCTTTCTCATCAGACAGAGCTTCATGTGTTTTCCTTGTTTGACTTCCTCATTGTGGTTATTGTTTTTTTTTTTACATCATTAAGTTTCTGTTAGAAATGGTGATAAGCATGACCTCAGAAGACTGATTGAAACTTATTTCCCTCCTCTCAGCTGGAAGATGGTAGACTACAGAATTAGTGCAGAATTAAGTACACATTTTCAGACATTGTCAACTTGGTGATTTATTTTGTTTGGCTGATGTATCTTCAGTTCAATAGAGAATTTTACCAGGTGAGGTCATTGTGGAGTGGTCATTTTAAAAGAGCATCAATAGAATATTTTTTATGAAGAGTTGGTGATAAAGTCAATGTCTATCCTTTTGTCCATTTCTCTTTTTCAGAGTCAAGGACTGTCTGAAGAGTTCAATTTGGAACTTTTTTAATCACATACCCCAAAAAGTATTCTTTTCTCTGCCTTTTCTTGAAATTTGGTGTGAATTTTTGCTTTTGCTCTAATTAGCAGGTGGCCTGAGTATATACAGTTTGATGATTTGTAAATTGTTTCTGTTTCAGAAACCTAAAATTTTCTGCCCACTAAGATGTATTAAATTTAATTTTTTGTCTACTGCTTACCATATGCAATGGCATCCACTGTCTTCTTAAAGAGAAAAATAGCATTGATAACTCATTTTAATTCACTATAATTAAAGGTGTCACAGGCCACTCTCAAGGACTATAGAGACATTTGCTAACCTGTATCAATTCAATTAAAAAAATTATTAAATGCCTTTTATGCACCAGACACTGTTATAACCAAGGCTGCAGAGACAAAAATAAACATTCCCAGCCTTCAAGGAGCTTATAATTTATTGGTGCATCAAATCATGTGAATAAACAAGTAATATATATATATGTGTGTGTGTGTGTGTGTGTGTTTGTGTGTGTGTGGTGAATGTGTGTATAGGTATGTACATGTATTCACACAAACACACACAAAGTAATTAATTGATTGCCTGAGAGAGCACAATTCTAATATAAAGGTCAGTTTATCAACAATAGAATGGAAGTAACAGAGGATGTAATAGTAAAGTTAGGTGAGACTGAAGTAATATGGAGTTGGCATGGATTGTTGTGAGAGAGCAGGACATAATGGTCTAAGAAGGAAGCTGGAACCAAGAAACCAGGGAGCATGGACCTTCTTGTTTTACTTTTTAACATTTTTATTTAAAGTTTTGACTTCTAAATTCTATCCCTCCTTCCCCTCTCCCCTCTCTTAAGTGCTGAGATATAGATAGATAGATATAATATAGGTTATAAGCACACACATATATATGGTATACATATGTAATTATGTAAAACATTTCCACATTAGTCATTTTGTACACATATATGCATACACTCACATATGTATTCCTATGCCCATATATGCTCCTATATATACATATATAGTATGTATACATATATATACATTTCTATTCCCTTCAACTATTCTCATATTGAGAAAAGTTTCATAAGTTACAATTATTGTTTTTCCATGTAAGAATGTAAGTAGTTCAACTCTGGTAAGTTCCTTATGATTTCTTTTCCCTGTTTACCTTCTCATGCTTCTCTTGCTTCTTGTATCTGAATGTCAAATTTTCTATTCAACTCTGGTGTTTTCATCAAGAATTCTTGAAAGTCCTCTATTTCATTGAATGACCAGATTTCCCCCTGAAACACGATACTCAGTTTTGCTTGGTAGGTGATCTTGGTTTTAATCCCACCTCCTTTGACCTCTGGAATATAATATTCCAAGCCCTTTGATCCCTCATTGTAGAAGCTGCCAGATCCTGTGTTATCCTGATTGTGTTTCCACAATATTCAAATTGTTTTTTCCTGGCTGTTTGTAATATTTTCTCCTTGATCTGGGAACTTTGGAACCTGGCTATGATATTCCTAAGAGTTTTCTTTTGAGGATCTTTTTCAGGAGGTGATCAATGGATTCTTTCAACCTCTATTTTGTACTCTGGTTCTAAAACATCAGGGCAATTTTCCTTGAGAATTTCTTGAAGGATGATTTCTAGGTTCTTTTTTTGATCATGGTTTTCAGGTAGTCCAATAATTTTTAAATGATCTCTCCTGGATCTATTTTCCCAGGTCAGTGGTTTTCCCAATGAGATATTTCACATTGCCTTCTAGTTTTTCATTTGTGTGGATCTGTTTAATGGCATCTTGATTTCTCATAAAGTCACTAGCTTCCATTTGCTCCAATCTAATTGTGAAGGAATGATTCTCTTCAGTGAGCTTTTGAAATTCTTTTTCCATCTGGCAAATTCAGCTTTTTAAGGCATTCTTCTCCTCATTGGCTTTTTGAGCCTCTTTTGCCATTTGAGTGAGTCTATTTTTTTAAGGTGTTATTTTCTTCAGTCAGGTTGTTGACTCTCATATCATAATTTTCTTGCATCATTCTTGTTTCTCTTCCCAAATTTTCCTCCAGTACTCTTATTTGATTTTCAAAATCCTTCTTAAATTCCTCTATGGCCTGTAACCAGCTCATAATTTTCTTGGAAGCTTTTGGTGCAGGAATTCTGACTTCATTGTCTTCCTCCTGTTCCATGTACCAATCCTTTTTGTCCCCAAAAAAGGTATCCAAAGTCAGACTGCTGTGCTTGCCTTGCTTCCCTAGCTTGCTCATATTGCCACTCAATTATTTGACATTTGAGCTTTTTGCCACAGTAGAACTCTGCTACCAGAGAGGGGAGCTTTGTCCCAATCGCTGAGGTTTTCTCAGCTGCTGGAGCTGTTAGTTGTGTGCCCTCTCTGAAGCCTCCACATGCTCTGGTCCATTGGTCATGCACCCCAGGACCTGCACCCCAGAACCTCCACCCCAGACAGTGATCCAAGCAGGTTAAAGCAAGAGTGTTTCCCCCTCAGACTAGATGCTTGGTCCGCCTACAATCTGCAGGCCCACAGCTCTGAAGCAGCCACATGACAGTGGCTGAGTGGCCTCCACACCTCAGCCCCTTCTCGCCCTGGCAGAGGCCGGATTGCACTCCTGAACTCCAAGGTCCCAAAGTCCACACTGCACTGACCTTTCACTTTGTCCTTAGATTCCATGGGTTGATAATTTCACAAACCACCACAGCTGCTGGTGATCTAAAATCCCTCCAGCCATTGGCTGATTGTGGCACCCTGAGACTAAAACCTCGGGCTTGAGAGGGGCTGGCCTCAGCTCTCACAGCACTGTGGTGGCCCCTTCCTGCCAGCCTACCAGACTGTCTTCAGAGGGAGGTTAGTTTCTCTCTGTCATCTTTTGGGTTCTGTACCTCCAAACTTTGTTTAGAGTCATTTTTTACATGAATTGAAGGAGGTAGGAGTGGGAGCCCCACCCACATTAGTCATTTTGTACAAGAAGACTTGAATAAAAGAAAAAAAGTGAAAAATAGCATTCTTCAGTCTCTATCCAATCAATATCACTTCTTTCTCTGGAGGTAGATAGTATGCTTCATCATTAGTCCTTTGGGATTGTCTTGGATCATTGTATTGCTAAGAAAAGCTAATTCACAGTTCTTCACTGAACAATATCGTTGTTACTGTGTGACAACATTCTTCTGGTTCTGTTCACTTCAGTATACATCAGTTCATATAAGTCTTTCTAGGTTTCCCTGAAATCATCCTGCTTGCCATTTCTTATAGCACAATAATATTCCATTATAATCACATACTGCAGCTTGCCTATCCATTAGCCAACTATTGGGCTTCCCTTTGATTACAATTCTTAGCCACCACAAAAAGAACTTGCACAGGCCTTCTGATTGGAGCCATGTGGAAGTAGATTGTTATCATCTCCCTACACCTTAGCAAGTTATGTTGGTTTGATTAGCAATCCCTGAACAGACATGTATTCCAAGACC
>NW_027185759.1:19479837-19482898 GCF_028583685.1 Petaurus breviceps papuanus
GAAAGAAGGAAAGAAAGAAAGAAAGAAAGAAAGAAAGAAAGAAAGAAAGAAAGAAAGAAAGAAAGAAAGAAAGAAAGAAAGAAAGGAAGGAAGGAAGGAAGGAAGGAAGGAAGGAAGGAAGGAAGAGAAAGAAAGAAAAAGGAAGGAAGAAAGAAAGAAAGAAAGGAGGAAGGAAAGAAGGAAGGAGGAAGGAAGGAAGATAAAGATAGATGATAGCACTTATTAAGTGCATCTTTGTACCAGTTGTTATGCCATGTGTAGACATTCAATTATAAACAAGTAAGATGTCCCTGCCCTCAAGAAGCTAACATTCTAATGGGGGGAGGGTAGGAGTAGCACATAAAAAAGAGGTGGAAAGTGAGTGAGAACATGTGAAGATTTCTTGGAAAAGTCATGGAGGCCTGGTTCTAATCAAAATAAAGCAAAAGCTTACTGGGTCAGAGTCTAAGGTTTCAGTGAAGGTGAGAAGGATGATGACCAGAATGTGGGTGGAAGTGAGGAGATGACCAGGAAGAGGGTGAAGAGTCATGAAACAGTGTTGGTGAAAGGAATTCCCCAAACTGAAAAAAATATCATTGATCTTTCTCATAGTATTTGATGATTTATTAAGCCACAATAGCTTAAATAAATGCATTCATATATATCCTGTTATAGAATATATATGCATACAGAATGCATATATATGCATATATTTGCATGTACATAAAAAGTTGGGGGGTGGGACAGTCAGAGCAGGTTATGTACATAGACACGAACAAAAACGTACTTCATTCACTCAACACTTTATTAAATATCTACTATGTGCCAAGCACTGAGAAAGAGAAAAAAGAAAGCAAGCAATCTTACCCCTCAAGATGCCGACATTCTATTGGGAGAAACAATTACTACACATGTAAGCAAATACAAAATATATACAAAGACTCCAAAAGTCAGATGCATCTATGATTCTATTAATTCAGAAGTTCCTTGCAATGATGCAAATATTAACCAATTCGTGAAAATCTTGTTCCTTCCCTCACATAAGCTCCTTTTCTTGTTTGACTCTGGGTCCAACTTATTGCCCACTTATATTGTCTTATGTACATACAGTGATAACAAGCTCCATATTTCAATGCAGAGAGAGAGATGTAGATAGACAAATATGAAGTTAAAAAATTAATGTGGGGGCATTAATAGGTAGAATCCACTCTCTAAACTATTGCCGATCTTTCAACTCATATTCTAAGAGGAAAAGAGCAAAGATATACAACTAAAATGCAAGAAAACACCAAATGCTTGTGCATGCACTATCTCCTCCTTTCATCAACACCTCTCTTTCTCTCTCTTTGTCTCTGTTTTTATATATTCATTGAAATTGCTTGAATTTTAGTAAAGATGTCAAGAGGAAGGAAAATGTAAGTGACCCCTAAAGTGTATTAAAACAAACCAAATAACTATTATTCTTGGATCCCCAGGAAACATGCTGATTTAGAATAATTTCTTAGAGAAATAGCATTCTGGTTCAGAAACTTCCCAAGTTTCTGTGTTGTTAGAGTTGCTAGGGCAGCTGCTGTTTCTATTTGTTTTTATTAGTGAGTGAATGGAATAATTTTTGAAAAAGAGCTCATGAAATGGCTGAGCTCTCAGGGTGTCCAGTTGCTATCTATAATGGCTCCATTTTTTATCCTTTCCCTCCCTTCCTCCCCTCTAACTTTCTTTTTTCTCTTCTTGTCTTTCCCGTTGCTTTCTCCTTTCCTCTGTTCTCTCCTCTTACAGGCTATCTCCTACCTTTAATTCCTGGGCACACTTTCCTCTAGGATTAGTGACAGAGGGTATCTTAGGGTGGCACCCCAATCTTCTGCACAATGAGTCAGGAGCCCTGTTCCCCAATGACTGTAAGCTTAATGAATCAGGAGAAAAGGTTATTTATGCCAAGCAGTCCCATTCATCTAGTGGAAATTGCTGAGAAGGGCTCTTTCTCTCCTGTGCTGTGGGATTCCTCTCAGTAACAACTGCTGTTATTTATTGCACTCTCCCCCGAAAGCAGCTAAGCAGAGGGCCATGCATTTTAACCATCACCTCCCATCAATTAGCAAAATTCTGAACTGACAACTTGATGACATGATTCCTCACTCTTGTGAAAAGGATGTTGAACACAGTGGGGGCTGCCAACCCAGAAGGAGCCTGGCTTTTCTAATTTCTAGAGAAGAGAGCCAGCCTCAGTGCCCCCATGGAGCCCCAAAGGCACAGTTTTGCCTGAGCTCGATCCATGATGGATGAGGAGAAGGGAGGCTCTTGCTGCTCCTTGTTGCACAACCACTATGGGGAGAGGGTCCTTCTTTATGCCAAGACAGCACTTTATTTACACATAGGTTGCAGGTGTAGTTGACTCAAGAAAGAGACAAAGGAAATATGGTTTGGGTAAACATTTACATTTTAATTTTCTCTTAATTTCTTGAGGCCCATTATGTGTTTACCAAGGCATATAACAGCTTTAAGTTAACAATGCAGCGATGCATCGTTAGCCGACTCACCAGCTGTTTGTGTTTTAGTACCTATTATGGAAGGTCCTCAACTTTCTCTCCTTGCCAAGGGAAGGAAAAACTCGAGTTTTCTTTTAATAACTAACACTAACCCATCAAAAACAAGGAGCAATAATAGAAAGGCTCTGACACATGGCTTTGATAAAATGCTACCTTGAAACTCATTAGTGTAACAGGCTGCAGATGAGCCAAAGGAACCGGCACTCCCGCCATCCTTCTGCAAGATCTCCATAAGAAAGATACTCAGCAGAAGGTTAATCCAGAGAACTGAACTACTGATGCAGTTTGAAATGATGGGCTTCTAGATGTCCTTGTGAATTCCAAAAACTGGAGGAATGACTGGAGATTTCAATGGAAATTGACAATATAAAAATGTGAAGTAAACTAAATTGGAAAAGGGGTGAGATGTGTTTTTGAGATAGTAACTCAACCGAAGGCTGGTGCAGATGGTGACATGGGCATAAAAGTTTCATGATGAGGAAAGAAAGAGAAAGAGAGAGAGAGAGAGAGAGAGAGAGAGAGAGAGAGAGAGAGAGAGA
>NW_027185759.1:19482908-19564187 GCF_028583685.1 Petaurus breviceps papuanus
AGAGAGAGAGAGAGAGAGAGAGAGAGAGAGAGAGAGAGAGAGAGAGAGAGAGAGAGAGAGAGAGAGAGAGAAACTTAAAAGCTTTCTGTGGTCTCGGAACTGAATAAAGATAAGGTTATTCCATTGCTTTCCCTTTATATGATTAATATACCTCTCAGGCAGTAGTTACTAAAATGTATTTTCATAGATCCACTGTATCCAATCCTATGAAAAGATGACAAATTTTCCTGGTCTCTGATAGATTTGTGAATATTTCTACATGTCAAACCTCATTCTCTGAGTAGGGGAGGGGGGGGGAAGAGATGAAATACATGAAAACAAGAACATGGATTATTGTTAATTAATAATAATAATAGTATTTATATAGACCTTTAAGGTTTATAAAGTACTTTACAAATATTATATTATTTGATCCTTAGCACAACCTGGTCATTCACATTTTACAGACAAAGAAACTGAGGCAGACAAAGGTTAAGTGACTTGGCCGGAATCACAGCACAAATCTGTGTTCCTGACTTGACATCTAGCCCTCTACTCACTGTGCCACCTGGCTGCCTCATAGCCTCGTTCATACTTTAGTACCTCAAAGGTGCTGTGATATCATTGATATGGGTGTTCTCTCCCCTTATGTCAATTCCAACTCCTCCATACCTATAAGGAGATGGAATTCTAAGCTTGGATTCAGAGAGACCTGAATTAAAATTATGCCTATGATATGCCTATGATATTATAGCCTATGTGAGCATGGCTAAATTGTATAACTTCTCTAAACCTCAGTTTCCCCTTGTGCAAGACAGATAATTCTACCACCTCATAAGAATGTTGTAAAGCTCAAGTGGATAGTGCATATAAAGCACTTCACAAACTTTAAAGGCCAAAGTCACATCAGTCATCATTAGTCAAACATTTATTGAGCGCTTACTATGGTAAATACTATGTACCAAGCACTGTACTGGGCACCAGAGATATAAATGCAAAGAGTGAAACAAGCCCTACTCTCAAGGAACTTAGATTCCAATGGAGGAGACAGCAACATATATAAATATATGCCAAATAAATACAAAGAGAAAAAAGAAAAGGCAGTTGATTACAAGGTGGATGGTTATTCATCACCATCATCATTATGGTCATAGGATTGTAAATAGAGGGGTAGAAGTCATCTAGTCCAACCCCCTCATTTTGCAGATAAGGAAACTGAGGCCCAGAGAGATGTAGTGTATTGTTCAAGGTCATGCAGGCTGTAAGGACTCTCAGAGTTGAGTCTTGAGCCTGGGTTCTCTTTCTCCAGCCCTGGACCTCACTGCCCATTGGTGAGCCTTTTAGAGACAAGCATCTCCGTACTCAGATAGGTTGGTTCTCTAATCCTAATCCAAGACTGGGCTCATACTTGAAACCTTTCTGTTTGGTGAAGTGGAGCTTACTAGCAGAACAAACCAGGACCTGGGTTCACTTCCATCAGAGATATCAGTCGTGCTTTCATAGAGGAATCATGGATCATTTCTTACATAATAAAAAATTAATGGAACAGCTGTAGTGTTTTTATTCTCTTTTTATTTATTTTATTTATTTATTTTTTAAGCAATTGGGGTTAAGTAACTTGCTCAAGGTTACACGGCCAGGTGTTTCTGGGTGGGTGCTAAGTGTCTGAGCCTGGATTCGATCCCAGGTTATCCTGACTCTGGGGCTGGTGCTCTTACTCACTGTGCTACCTGGTCACCCCCTTTATTCTCTTTTTAAAGCCATTGAAAGGGACTTGTGATCTCAAATAATTGGACAAACAGGATTAAACTTTCTTCAATGTCCTGTGCGCTTTGGCTTCTTAGAGGGTGGAGGGAGGGGGTTATCTTCCATGTCCCAAACTGGTCAACTCAGCGAATTTAAAGGGGGAAAATCAGAACTAATAAAGCTAAGATCAGCTATGAAAATGTTTTGAGATATGTACAGCACATCTTTTCAAGAGCTGAAGGTTTCCCATTTCAATTGTATGAGGCTGAAGCTGTAGCACAATCAGCTTGCCACAGGAAATCTGGTACAGTAGACAGAGAACTGAATCTGAAGTGGTAGGAGCAGGGTTGGGTTCCCACCTGTCTCACCTGTGACCTGTTTGACCTGGGATAAATGGTTTCATTTCTCTGTGACTCAGGTTTCTCATCTGTAAAATGAGAGGGTTGGACTCAATAATCACTAAGGCCCCTTACCACTTGGATGCTATGATTCTACAATCATCTGGCATTTCAGTTGCTCCCTGGTGCTTTGGGATCTTTTTAGGAGCATTGGGTGGGCATTTGGTATGCCCTTTATTCTCTTTTACACTCATTCTCATTTGTTTTTAGAAGGAAGGAAAGGAGGAGAGGAAGGGAAGAAAAGGGAGGAAAGGGGAAGTAGAAAAGAATTATGCATCATACTCCCATATAAGCCAGCAACTATCAACCCAAGACTTGAAATGCTGAAGCTTCAGGTGTCTACTAGGCACTATCTTGGCATAGTTTCCATGGCCTTTTATTCTTCAAAGGGCCATTCTATTGGCATTTAGCGACCCAGAGACCTCTTTTGAAACAACCATTGTTAACGCAGTTCCTGAGGGTAAGAACTGTATCACCTACCAGTTTTATCAGTCTCTAACTTGCTAGAGATGCTTAATAACTCTATATACTCTGGCAAAGAATTCCCTGACTCTGCCATTTGAAAGATCCCTTGAATACAGGAAATAGCCAGATCTCATTCGACTTTCTCATTGACTTGCTCAGTCATTTTCTACATTTTTTAAAATTGCAATTGAAATGAGGAAATTGACCCAAAGAATATATTGCATGTTTCCCTTGTTGTGAAAACAGTGATCAGAGTTGAATAGCCCAAGAGTACTATTCAATTCAATTCCATAAACTTTTATTAGGTTTCTGTTATGTGTGAGACACTAGTAGGTCCTGAAGATGAAAATAAAAGTGACTCATTCTTGGTGCAGTGGATACAGTGCTAGGCTTGGAGTTAGGAAGACCTCAGTTCAAATCCAGCTTCAGATGCTTACTAGCTGGGTGACTTAACCACTGCCTGCCTCTGTTTCCTCAATTGTAAAATGGGGATAATGATAGCATCTACCTCCCAGATCCTTTCTTCCTTCCAATTCTAGCCAGTTTCATTGGATGGTGGGAATATTAAGGCGAAGGAGGGAAATACAACATGTGTGTAGATAAATGTAATCTGAGATACCAAGTCACAGTGAAACAAAAAAATTGAGGCAAAGTGTTCTAGGAATATTTGAGGAAGAAAAGAAGATTTTCATTTGGGGGCAGCAAGGAAGGCTTCTTGATAGAAGTAGGACCTGAACTGGACATTGAAGGAAAAAAGGATTCTGAAAGGACGAGAAGAGAGTGCATGCAGGTATGCATTACAGCATATGGAAGCAAGTAATAATACGTCCATTCAAAGACAGACCAGCTAGTAATCAGGGTTTGCTGGAACATGAAATGTGTGAAGAGGAGGAAACTGGAAGCCAAGAAAGGTGTCTTTTGAGAGGACTGACTACATTTCTTTCTAAGTTCATTGTATGTAGACAAAAGTCTTGATCATCAGACCATAAATGAGGAGGGGATAACTGACTTTGAATTAACTGACTTCAGCATATCACATATTTCTATACAATTTCACTCAGTTTGAGTTAATAAAATCTTAAAATTTGGGATTTGAACAAAACTCTACAAAGAACCAAAAAGTGAAGCCACTGGGATTATTTCGTGGTGCTGAGGCATTGATATTTCCTCAAATTACAAACCAGAATTAGAACAGCAAAAATTTGTGACTTACATATGATGTTACACCTGAAGGCTAGACATGAACATTTTACAAAATAAATACAAGATACTTGGGGTGGTTCTAGCAGCTAGAAGGAGGGAAGACAAGAAAGGCTTCACATAGAAGGTGGTGCTTGAGCTGAGCTATGAAGGAAACTAAGGCTTCTGAGAGGCAACCAGAAGGAGGGAGGACATTCCTGACATGGGAGCAGCCTGTGGAAAGTCATGGAGAGTCTTAGGTGAGCCAGCCTGACTGAACCATAGAGTGAGTCAAGAGGGCATAATGTATAATAATAATTATTATTATTATATAATTTATTATTGTCATAATAAATTATTATTTATTATAATAAATGAAAAGGTCAATTGGAGCCTGTTTGTGAAGGACCTTTAGTGCCAGAACAGAGGAATTTGCACTGAAGTCTAGAGATAAAAGGTATGAAGTCTACACTGTGAGAACCCTACAGACAACCAGTAGCCTGACGACACCAAAAGTCTGAAATGAGAAGGCTTATTGTATAAAGAGGCACACTCAAACTGGGGCATCCAAATAGGCATCAACCTTTTTAGAGGAGCAGATGATTTCTGCCAGTCATGCATACCAGCATTCTTGAGAGCATTTTGCTAGCTCTGATTCTGGTATTGCCTTCAGAGTTGACTTCCATTCTTTTTCATATCATCTAATATGATATTTGATATCGTATCTAGTCTGATAAATCTTTGTGTTTTTTCATTTAACATTCCAAAAATATGCCTGCTCAAGACCCTGCTCTAGGCAGTGGGAATACAAAGACAAAACTAAAACTGAAGCTTACATTCTACTAGGGAGCTAACAGTCTACTTTGACAGTGGATTTGATATTTGGAAATAGGAAGCCCTCAGAGTTAGATCTGGTTTGAACTCCTTGAGGATGAAGACCATGCTATTCTTCATCTTCATCCTCAGTGTCCAACACTTGACACAAAGAGGTGTTTAGTGTAGAGTTGGCTGAGTAGTATTGAATTAAATTAGGTAAACAATCAGGCTGAGTAATAATGATTGGTGGTAGAAATTCATTGAGACTATATAGGAATGAAACTGACTTGCTTTTGTGAATGTTAGCTGGCTCAGTGGTGGGAGAAATTCAGGCAAGTCAGGAGGCTGAGTAGACTGAAGACAAGAGTTCCTGTCTTTAAGTAGCAAGAGAGGTTAGAAAAGTAGGCTGGGGCTATCTTGGACTGTGCCATGGATACCAGGCTAACATTTGCATAAATTCTGAATCTGAGAGAGCAGAGGATTGACATGATCAAGACAGTGGCTTGAGAAGATTAACTCTGTGGTCCTCTGCACTACATCTTGACTTCATTTCCTGCCCAAATTCCAGAATATTTTGTTAAGGAAGGGTTTATGATAATTTAGGAAGGAAATCTACATTCTTAAAAGTCAATCTGTTTCATCAAGAACTAATACCAGATGAACTGCATTTCCTTTTTCCACAATTACTAAACTGGTAGAAAAAAGGCTGTCATCAGCATAATATAGTTGGTTTTGACAACTGCAATTGACAAAGATTCTCAGAATACCCTTAGGACCAAATAGTGATATGGGCAATTATGATAATACAGATTCAGGTGACCTCCAAACTGGTTCAATGCCCTGATTTAAAGAGTCATGATTAATGGCCTGAGGTCCAACTGAAGGGAAGTCTGTACTGGACTACCCAAGGGGCCCATCCCTGGTGATGCTGATAAGCTTCTTAATCAGTGTATTGGATGAAGGCAGAGATAGCATCCCTTTTAAACTTTCAGGTGGCATAAAGCTGGAAATGATCGCTAAATCATCTGAAAAGTTAGGATTCAAAAAGTGCCTGACCAGCTAGAAGAATGATTTAAATCTAATAAAAAAAAATTTTAATACAGATAAATGTAAAGTCCTACACTTTGGTTCAAAAATCAAGTGCATGAGCTCAATATGCTAGACAACATATCCTACCAAAAACAATCAAAGTTTTAACAGGCTTCAAATTCAATGTGAATCAACAGTGTGATAGGGCAGCTCAAAATGCTGAGCTGGAATTGAATTACTCATGTAACTAGAGCCATTATATTCAGATTGGTGGATGTAATAGTACACTCAGTGCCCTCTCCTATGAGAAGAAAATCTCAGAAGTATTAAAATCAATTCTGGTGCCATATTTTAGGAGGATTGTTGACAAGCTGGATCACTTCCAGAGGAGGGTGATCAGAATGGTGAGAGAATCCAATACCATGCCATAAAAAGATCAAGGGGGATATTTTTCCAGGAGAAGAAGAGACTTAGAGGGAGATGTGATAGCTAATATTTAGACCTGTGAAAGACAATACTGTTAAAGTGGATTAGATTTGTTCTCGTTAGCCCCAGAGGATACCACTAAGACTAATGGGTGGAAGTTGTAATGAGACAGATGTTGGCTTAATACATTAAAAAAAACATTCCCAATGGGTGGCCAGGTAGCACAGTGAGTAAGAGCACTGGCCTCAGAGTCGGGATGACCTGGGATTGAATCTGGGCTCAGATACTCAGCACCACACCCAGAAATAACTGGCCGTGTAACCTTGAGCAAGTTACTTAACCCCAGTTGCTTTAAAAAAAATTCCCAAATTTGGAAATGGCCAAGGACACAGTGCAGTAGATAGAACACTGAGCCTGAAGTCAGGAATACCTAAGTTCAAATCTGGTCTCAAACATTACCTGTGTGACCCAGGGCAAGTCACTTGACCCTGTTGCCTCTGTTTCCTCATCTGAAAAATGAGCTGGAGAAGGAGATGGCAAACCACTCCCATATCTTTGCTAAGAAAATACCAAATGAGTTCACAAAGAGTAGGAAATAATTAAAATGATGGAACACCAAAAAAATTTGGAATAGACTCCTTCAGGATATCATCCATTCCCCATTATTGATAGTCTTCATGCAGACGAAAGATCAGCAACTTGGCAGGGATATTGTCTAGGGCAGTCTTTATTCAGTTCTGGGTTAACCAGATCTCCAAGTTGCCTCCAACTTGGAGAGCAATTTGGAACTATGCCCAAAGGACTTTAAACCATACATACCTTTTGACCTAGAAATACTTCTACTAGGTTTGTATCTCAAAAGAGACTTTTAAAACTAAAAGGAAAAGGACCTATATATACAAAATATTTATAGCAGCTCTTTTCTTGGGGTAAAGAATTAGAAGATGAGGGAAAGCCCCATCAATTAGGGAATGACTGAATAAGTTGTGGTGTGTGATTATGATGGAATACTATTGTTCTATAAGAAATTATGACAGGATGCTCTCAGAGAAACCTGGAAAGATTTGCATGGGCTGATGCAAAATGAAATATACTGTGCACAAAGTAGCAGCAATATTGTAAGATGATTAGCTGTGAATGACTTAGCTATTCTCAGCAATACAATGACCCAAGAAGACTCTGAAGGACTTATGATGCAAAGTGCTATCCATCCCCAGAGAAAGAACTGATGCTGTCTGTATACAGATTGAAGCATACTTTTTTTTACTTTCACAAAAAAAGAAGACTCCTGTTGCTGAGATTATGTGTCATCTGAAATATTTAATATTAATTTAAAAGTAATATCCATAGTACCTTGCAGTTATAAATTCCCTTATATAGATTATTTTATTTCATCTCCACAAGAATGCTGAAAAGTAAGTAGGGGGTAGGGAGTGGTCCTGTGATTTCATTGTCATCAGGAACTCCCAAGTGAGAAAGCTCCTTCTACCAAGGCAGGTCAGCACTTACTCTGTCTAGTTGCCTGAAGGTTAAGTGACTTGCCCAGATGCACATAGTCAGTATGAGTCTGGATGTTATGGCTTGACCTCAATTCCTCCTGGCTCCAAGGCATGCTCTCTCTCAACTATATTATTACCCCCATTTAACAGGTGAAGAGATTGAGGTTCAGAGAAAGGCTATGCCTAAAGTCACACACCTAGCAAATAGAAGAACTGGGAGGCAAGCCCATGTCCAACCAAGACTCGAAATCAAGTCTTCTTTCCATTTCATTCCAGTGCCTCAATAACCTAGTGCTGATACCTCTATTTTCCCTACTAAAAATGTCAAAGCCTCCATTACAATGATACATTGATAAATGTGTCAATGACAACTTTCCATTTTGCTTTCAATTGTGTATTTCTTATGCTCCTCTTCAAAATGAGAATGGATTCTGTTATCTTAAATGTTGTTTTTGAATAATGTGGGTCTTTTTAAAGACTAAACCAATGCAATTTGAATGGTATAAAAATGAATAGTGAGGTCAGAAATATCCATATTGTGCCTGACATTTAGAAGCATCATTAGAGTAGCAGGAATGAAGATTCCAGGGAATGTTTTTTTTTCTTTTTCTTTTTTGGTGTTTCTCTAATCTGGCAGCAAAAATATCTATACAACATTAGCTTCAGAGTGGGGGTGATTTTAATTCTTGCAAAAGAAGAAATGCCAGATTCTCTAATTTGCACTTGCTCTTTGTGTTCCATTCCCTCTGTCTCCCCTTGCATTTTAATTGGGAACCTTGCTTTGGACAAGGACTTTGGAGCAACCCAGCTGACCTTGAATTTCCTAATCACCATTCTCTGTCCATGGTCCTACTGAAGGGAGTCATTTGTGTTCTCCAAGTTTGAATGTCAATGTGGCAGTAGCTGCATTTTTAATTGTAGTCCATTCCCCCCTAACATCAGGGAGGATTTCAGAACTGGCCATTTCTCAAAACATTCTTCAGGAAAAGTCAATACTTCCATAGAAACAAATTATGACATGTAGAATTATATGATGACTACCTTTAAAAGCATTTAACTAACCCTTCCCACCTTTTCATTTATTTTGAAGAGTAAAATTACTTTTCCAAACACAACAGGCAGATGTGGATCAGGAAATATTTGCAGAATAAATGTAAAATAGCATTAGAATTGTTAGCTCTGTAATCAGACTTCAGCCCCTTCCCCAACCTTACCATTTATTTGAAGAACTTCCTTTATTACCTGACAAGCTTGCTCATTCTGTGCATTTATTTCGATTTTGTCGGGCTTCCAGCCATGCCTATAATGTTGCCAGGGAGTAAAATATCGGTTATAACCAGAATCATAAATCTTTCTTATAACCATGAGACTGTATCTTTATGGTCATAGATCATTTTAGTTACTGTCCAAAAAAATGCCATCATATCATGTTACAAATTAGAAAACTGAAAGACAGTGCTCAGTTGACATCACCTATTATGTACAAGCAAGGAAAATGATTTTCCTTTCTTATAAGGCAGTATTTCCAGTTATGATCATTTTGGATACAAATGGCATGCAACACGGACATGTGCTCAGGCCAACTTTTGAATGTTCTCATAGGGCAGATGGGAAATAAAAATGATAATCTCTCTACAGAAGTATTCGTCCAAATATAGAAAGCAAAAACTCATCACAGATCAGGGAAGAAAACTGACCCTAGCTTTGTTTGAGTGATGAGAAGAAAAGATTATTTTTCTGACTAGTAGGCAAAGGTTGGGAAAAGATTCAGTAAAAAGATAAATTTTGAATTTGGTGTAGGCAAGACCACATTATTCCCAAGATATTTAATCCATGACCTTTGTTGTATGTAATTGTCAGTAAACTATTTTTTCCTGGGTCAAAAAAATAGGAAAAAGGTTTTTTTAAACCATAGAATAAATTCTATATCTCACCTTTTACCAGCAGTATAAAAGTTTTGGCAAGTTCTAGCAAAATGCAAAAGTTCCAACATAAGTTAAGTGATAGATGAGAAGTCTACTGTCTTAGGCACAACCTAGATGAGTTGGAGAAGGCTCAACCCCAGGTTGGTTTTGAAGTTTCAGGCTGATTAATTCATCAATCACAGTCATTCTAGAATACCCTCTACTAAGTTATATATACCCTCTACTCCATCAATAGAAGAAGGGCCCACACCACTGAAATTTCAGATCTTTGATATGTTGAAGTAAATAGATTTCTTCATCCTTTATTTCTTTTTCTTCTTCCTAATTTATTGTAATGGCCATGGTATTTTCTGTCTTTAATAAAAAGTTTATTTCACAAAGTGCCTAGTAATTACTACATACAAATGTGAGAGTCCTCATGAGTTCAGACTGTCATTATGGGGAGAATATCTACCTAGTCACTTTGGTCACCAAGTTCCTTTGTCATATCATGAGGCACAAATGTAACCATGACTACTGAACTGATAGTCAGAGGCAGAAATAGTGATACCTGTTACTGAGAATTACCATCAATAGTAATGTATAATCCTTAAGGATCAGTCTCAACAAAGTTAGCAATGCATGTGACTGCTAAAGCATTCTGCTATGATGCCCTGAAAATTGCCTGTGCTTCTTTCTATGATCACCTCAACTTTCCACTTCAGTGTGCAGTTAGGAGCGGCTTCACGGCCCACTTCAAAGGAAGAAGTAACTGTGGATAAGTGAGTAGGGTTTAGATGATAGAAAAGAGAGCAGGAAAAATCAACACTTATCTGTATATAGGAGTTCCAGTCCCAGTTCAACAAATTTGTAAGTCTTTTAACATCTCTGACCTTCAGTCTCTTCATCTGCAAATGTCTCACTACAGGAGTGCTCAAGGATTGAATGAAACACTTATACAGGCATACCTTGGAGATAGTGTAGGTTTGGTTCCAGACTACCTCAACAAAGCAAAAATTACAATAGAGTCACACAATGTTTTTTTTGTTTCCCAGTGCATATAAAAGTTATTTTTACACTATATTGTAGGCCGTTGAGTGTGCAATAGTGTTATGTTTATAAAAGCAATATATCTACCTTAATAAAAAATATTTTATTGTTAACAAATGCTAATGACCTTCGGGGCTTTTATCGAGTCATAATCATGCTGGTGGAGGGCCTTGCCTTGATGTTGATGGCTGCTGACTGATCAGGTGGTGGTTATTGCTTGTCAGCATAGCTGTGACAATTTCTTACAATAAAACAACAATGAAGTTTGCAGCATCGATTGACGCTTCTTGTCACTTGATCTCTTAGAGGCCATTGTAGGGTTATTAATTGACCTAATCTCAATTTTGTTATGTCTTAGGGAATAGGGAGGCCTGGGTAGAGGGAGAGAGAAGGGGAACAGTGGGTCAGCAGAGAAGTTAGAACAGGTACAGCATTTATGAATTAAGCTAGCCATCTTGTAATGCCCCCAACAATTCCAAAAGTAACATCACCGACCACAAAAACCATAACAATGATGAAAAATGGAAATATTTCAAGAATGACCAAATATGACCCAAAGACACAAAATGAGTACATGCTGTGGGGGAAATGGCACCAGTAGGCTTGTTGAATGCAAACCTTCAATTAAAAAAAACAATATTTGCAAAGCACAATCAAGTGAAGAGGAATGAAACAAGCTATCCTTGCTTGTATTTGTATTTACAGGCATTTTCACTGATTAAAAAAGTTAGCCATTTACCTGAGTCCATAAGTAGAACCTCTTTCTTATCTTTTTCATAAAGTCTTTTAAAAAGAGTTTGACATTGATGCTAAGACCCCCATTTTAGTAGGAAGCTAATGAACCCAGGGCTCTGTGGATTGAAAGCCCGAAGCACACACTGTGAGTTAATTTTGTTGACGGTTTTGTAATGGCCTTTAGAGTCATTAGGGTTTACTGCTGTTTTCACTTTGGGGGTTTTCTTTTGCTTCAACTCTATAGTGTTTAGAATTGAAAGCTCTGACTTCTCCAAACCACTGAGTGGTTTTCTAATGCTCACAGTGAGTGGTAACTGGGCAGACATGTGTGGAGTCGAGTTAAATGTCAGTTGACACAGAATAAGCTGCCCAATTCATTAGCAATGCAACAGGCCTTCTCTTGATGAAAAAAAAAAGAGAGAAAACCTTCTCATAATTCTAGAGTTGAAGCACAAGATGACTGTCTGCCCTACAAGGTGTGTCATATCTGGCTTCTATAAATGGAGTTAGGATGTGGGACAGATATGATTTAACTCAGTATGTAGACAAAGCTATGTCATTATGACTCTTGTGAGATATCACCATGATTTCAGTTAAGACAAAAGAGGCCGTGCTTTTAGGAGGGACAGCAAGAGCCAAGTCCCTAAATTAAATAGCTGAAAGTCATTGAAAAAGAATGCCACACTTCCACCCTCCTTATAAGTAAGGTGTGTGTGTGTGTGTGTGTGTGTGTGTGTGTGTGTGTGCGCGCGCGCTCACACACACTCTCGAGCACCTTGGAGATTATGGCATATAGAACAGGAAAGGGACTTTTGAAATCCAACTAATCTTACTGATTCATTTCACAAAAAAAGAAACTGAGACCAAAGAGAGACTTACTCAGTATAGACCAATCTCCTTGATAGTTTTCTTTTTGCTTTCTCTAACCCCACCTTGTAATCCTCCTGACTCCCATCTGCCCCATCACAAACAGGCCCAATGCAAACTCAATCTCAGAGGAAAAGAAGGTCTGTGTCTCTCTAGTTGTAAGTGGTTGAATGGATGGATGGATGGAGGAATAAACAGACAAATGAATGAAAAATATTTATTAATTCCCCCTTCAATTGTTGGAGACACTCCTCATCCGCAAATCATTTTGTGTCTACTTTGTATTTGTATATGTGCTATATATATGCATATTATTTTCTCCAGTGGAATGTAGATCCCTGAAAGTCAAGGACTGGTTGTGTTGCCTATATTCCTAGTACCTACTACAGTGCCTGGTGAACTTCACACCTAACTTGTTTGTTGAATGAATAGCTATCTGCTTGTTTTTAAGATATCAAGTCATTAATTCAAGGTGTCAGTTTATGCCCTGACCATCTACTTCTTCACATAGAGTGTAAACTACCTCAAAAGCTAAGACTTACTCCCCATTTGACTAAGGCTATACCAGCTATCATAATGTCACAGCTACACACTGAAGACAACCAGTCAGGGATTTTGATGATCATCATTATTCATTATCCTATTTCTTGATCAGCCTGATTTAGCTAAATATAATATCCAAAGACATATAAGGCTTTCACAAGAAAGGAGGAGGGCATAACAGAGTAGCAAATGTTTAGTGTAGTAGAAAGCGGGTTAGATTTGAAGTGAGAGGATTTTGAAACCTGACTCTCCCATTTATCCCAGTGTGACCCTGGTAAAGTCACTTTGCTTCTTTGGGACTCAATTTCCTCATCTGAAAAATTAGGAATGGATTACTTCTTAAGTCTCTTTAAAACAGATGGACTAGGTCAACCAACACTCTTGAGTGTTGCCTAAACCAGATGAAAATAAATAAATAACAAAATACAATAAAACAAAGGTAATATTAAGGCAATTATAGCTCACAAGAATTTTTAGATATGGTTCAAGGACCCCTATTTCTATTTCAGTTAGACACCACTGGACTAAATGATCTCTGAGGTTACACCAGCTCTAAAGAGGCTGTATATACCTTGAAAAGGTCAGTGACTTCTGTCGTGAAATTAGAAGTAACCTGCTATCCAATATCTACCCCAGATACCACCTCTGATAGAGATCAGCACCCAAATGGAGACACTCATATGCACTTCTGTCCCATGTCTCATTGGACATTTCCTTCATATGCCAGCTTATTTTAATGAAGAGTCATTTTCTCAGTCAGATTATTTTTTTTATTTCTGCCATTGAGTCAATGGGAAAATGGAGGGGGGGGCGGTTCACAATGAACCTTTGTATTCAGTCAAACTTGAGGAACATTTGGCTGAAATACAAGTAAATTTAACATTTCTAAATTACTAATTATCAAAGAGAAATGAGTCAAATGGGAATCATTATCTAGCATCAGTCATCTTTACCTCCTGCCCACACATATCTAACAGCCTAAAAACGCAAAGGGTACACACTGCTCTTGCTTGGGAAAGCAGTCAGTTCATTGAAGGTCAAGGTATAATTTCTTTGATTTCTGAAAACATTCTCCATTAAGCAGTATCACTCCAGAATGCTGAATTAAAGAGAATGGAGATAAGTATCTCTAGAGATATGTTTCTTAAAAAGTCATTCCATGAAATATATTTCTAAAACGACAGCCCAAATCTAGTAAGATGAAATGTAATAAGGATGAATGTAAAGTTGTAAACTTGAGGTTTAAAAATCAGCCTCATTTGGCAGGTGGTGCCAAGATGGTAGAGTAAAAGAAGGAACTTGCTTGAGCTCCCACACCAACCGCCTCCAATACCTGTTTAAAAAAAATGACTCTAAACAAATTTTAGAGTTACAGAACCCACAAAGTGACAGAGAGAAACAAATCTCCCACTGAAGGCAGCCTCACAGGCCAGCACAAAGGGTCTATTACAGCGTTCTGGGAGCCCAGCAGAGTCTTGTGTAAGCTGCACTGGCCCAGACCCAGGTCAGCCCTGACCAGCGGCACAGACCTGCCAGTTTCCAAACTTCTCAACCCATAAATGTCAAAGAGAAAGTAAAAGGTCAGTGGGGAACCCTGTTGATCCAGGATGGTAGAAGAGCGTGGTCCAGCCCCTGCCTCCAGGGCAAGAAGTGCGGCAACATGGCCACTGCAGCTGCTGCCACATGGCTGCCTCCAGAGTTCCTGGCCTGCAGATTGTGGGGGGACCAAGCAACCATTCAGAGGGTAATCACTGTTGCTTTGACCTGCTTAGATCTGGGTTGCAGTCTTGGGTGGTAGTCCTGGGGTGAGGAATACCAGTGTGCTGGAGCTTGTGGTGGCTGTAGAGAGGGCACCCTCCTCAGACCTCTGACAACTGCAAAAACCCCAGCACTCTGGAAGCAGAGTTCTACTGTGGCAAAGAGCTCAAAAGTCAAGTAATTGACTGGCAAAATGAGCAGAGGAAGCACAATCAGACTATAGAATCCTTTTTGGGGGACAAAAGGTATCAAAACATGGAACCAGAAGAAGACAACAAAGCCAAAACTCCTGCATCAAAAGCCACCAAGAAAAATATGAATTGGTTGCAGGCCATGGAGGAGCTCAAGAAGGATTTTGAAAATCAAATAAGAGAAGTAGAGGGAAATTGGGAAGAGAAATTAGAATGATACAAGAAAATCATGAAAAGTGAGTCAACAGCATGACTGAAGAAAATAACACACTAAAAATAGACTAACTCAAATGGAAAAAGAGGCCCAAAAAGCCAGTGAGGAGAATGCCTTGAGAATCTGAATTGGCCAGATGGAAAAGGAATTTCAAAAACTCACTGAAGAGAATAATTCCTTCAAAATTAGATTGGAGTAAATGGAAGCTAAAGAATTTATGCCAAATGAAGATACTATAAAAACAGATCCAAACGAATGAAAAAACAGAAGACAGTGTGGAATATCTCATTGTTAAAACCAGTGACTTAGAAAATAGATCCAAGAGAGTTCATTTAAAAATTATTAGACTACTTGAAAGCCATGAGCAAAAAAAGAGCCTAGAAATCATCCTTCAAGAAATTATCAAGGAAAACTTCCTTGATATTCTAGCACCAGAGGGCAAAATAGAAATTAAAAAGAATTCACCAATCACCTCTTGAAAAAGATCCCCAAAAGAAAACTCCTAGGAATATTATAGCCAAATGCCAAAGTTCCCAGGTCAAGAAGAAAAAATTACAAGCAGCCAGGAAGAAACAATTTGAGTATTATGGAAACACAATCAGGATAGCACAAGATTTAGCAGCTTCTATGTTAAGGGTTTGAAGGGCTTGGAATATGATATTCCAGAGGTCAAAGGAGCTGGGACTAAAACTAAGAATCACCTACACAGCAAAACCGAGTATAAAGCTTCAGGGGAAAATATGGTCATTCAAGGAAATGGAGGACTTTCAAGCATTCTTGATGAAAAAAACAGAGCTTAACAGAAAATTTCACTTTCAAATACAAGAAGCAAGAGAAGCATGAGAAGGTAATCAGGAAAAAGAAATCATAAGGAACTTATTAAAGTTGAACTATTTACATTCCTACATGGAAAAATGATAAATGCAACTCATGAGACTTTTCTCAGTATGAGAATAGTTGAAGGGAATATATATACATATATATGTATTTGTATATACATATATATGTATATATGTATTTGTATATACATATATGTATATGTGTATTTGTATATACGTATATGTATATATGTATTTATATATACATATATATGTATTTATATATGTATGTATTTATATACATATACATGTATTTGTATATACACATGTATGTATGTATAGGAGGATGTAAGTATGTGTATATTTATATGTGTGTGTATGTGTGTACATATATACATAGACAGAGGGAAAAGGATGAGATTAATATGAAGGGATGATATCTAAAAAACAAAATTAAAAGGTGAGAAAGGAATATATTGGGAGAAGGAGGAAGGGAGAGATAGAATAGGGTAAATTATCTCATATAAAAGAGGCAAGAGAAAACTGTTACAATGGAGGGGAAGAGCAGGAAGGTGAAAGGGAATGGGTCAACCTTACTCTCATTGAATTTGGCTTAAGGAAGGAATAACATACACACTCAATTGGGCACCTTACCCTACAGGAAAGTAGGGGGGAAGAGAATAAGAAGGGGGAGGATAGAAGTGAGGACAGATTGGGGGAGAGGGTGGTTAGAAGCACACACTTTTAAAAAAGGACAGGGTCCAAATAGAAAATAGAATAAGTGGGGGGCCAGATAGGATGGAGGGAAATATAGTTAGGCTTTCACAATATAACTACTATGGAAATATTTTGTGTAATTACACATGTACAACCTATATTGAATTGCTTGTCTTCCCAGTGGGGTTAGATGAGGAGGGAAGAAGGGAAAAAATCTGGAAATCAAAGTTTTAAAAACAAATGTTAATTTTTTTAAAGCAATTGGGGTTAAGTAACTTGCTCAAGGTTACTTGGCCTGTTATTTCTGGGTATGGTGCTGAGTATCTGAGCCCGGATTTGATCCCTCAGGTTATCCTGCCACTGGGGCCGGTGTTCTTACTCACTGTGCTACCTGGCCGCCCCACAAATGTTAATTTTAAAAGTTGTTTTTACATGCAACTGGGAAATAAGATATATGGGCACTGGGGTATAGAAATCCATGATGCCCTACTAGAAAGTTGGGGGGGGGTGATGGGGGAGGATATAAGAGAGAACATATTGGGGGAAGGGGTAAAAAAATCAATCTCATTTTAACATGCAATTGGGTAAAAATAAAATATTATACAAAAATCAGCCTTACCAGTATAAAATGGGGAGGTGAGTACATGGTTACAAAAGCTTATCTGAAAACAATCTGAGGATTTTAGTGGACCATATGCTCAATATGATATGGGAGCCAAGAATGTTACTAGGATAGAAGTTGGCATTAAGAAATGCATTGTGGGGGTGGCCAGGTAGCACAGCGAGTACGAGCACCGGCTCCAGTGTCAGGATGACCTGGAGATCAAATCCCGGCCTCAGACACTTAGCACCCACCCAGAAACACCTGGCTGTGTAACCTTGAGCAAGTTACTTAACCCCAATTGCTTAGGGGTAGCCAGGTGGCTCAGCGAGTAAGAGCACCGGCTCCAGTGTCGGAATTATCTGGAGATCAAATCCCAGGCCCAGATACTCAGCACCTCACCCAGAAATAACTGGCCGTGTAACCTTGAGCAAGTTCCTTAACCCTGATTGCTTAAAAAAAAAAAGAAATGCATTGTGCCTAAGATTAGAGAGTTGTGGTAGTCCTTCTGTATCCTGCCCTGGTCAGACCACATCCTGAGTATGGCCTTCAATGCTGGGCAACACACTAGGGTGTCCAGAGGAGCACAGCCAGGATGGGGAAGGGACTCAATGTCATGCCATCTGAGGATTTGCTAAAGGAGCCACAGATGTTGAGTCCAGAGAAGACTTAGAGGGGGAATAACTGTCTTCAAATATCTGAAGGGCTATCGTATGGAAGAGAGATCTCTCTGCTTGGTCCCAGAAATACATTTCGGTAGGGGGGAAAACTTACTAACCATTTCTGTTGTTGATGATGTATTTTTCAGTCATATTTGACTCTTCATGCACCTACTTGGAGTGTTCTTGTCAAGGATACTGGAGTGGTTTGCCATTTCCTTCTCCAGCTCATTTTAGAGATGAGCAAACTGAGGCAAACAGGGCTAAGTGACTTTCCCAGGGTCACACAGGTAGTAAATATTGGATTTGAACTCAGAAAGAAGAGTTTTCCTGATTCTAGGCCTGGCACTCTAACCATTGTACCACCTAGGGTCCCCTTATAACCATTAGGACTATCTAAAAGCAGAGGGGTAAGTCCATGGTGGTAATGGGTCCCCTCAGTTTGGAGCTTTCCGGGTAAAGGCTAAATTGTCATTTCTTGACTATGTCATAGAAAGGATATAGGTTCAGGTGTGAGTTGACCTAGATGGCGTCTAAGGTTCCTTCTAACGCTGATATTTTATGATTCTATTTTTCCACCTTGGAAAAAAGTCAAAACCAGAGTGGGCTGAATACTTGCTAAGTAAATAAACTACTCTTGGGGTGCAAGTTAAGTACTACAAAGGGGGAGGCTCATCTCCTTGCAGAGATGCTATTTGGTAAATTACTGCTCCCTTGTGCTCAGTAATGGTACCCTAATGGCCTGGCAAATACATGCAGAGAGTAGCTTTCTGGACCATTGTTTTGCAAATTAAATTTTAAGATAAACTTCTGATCCATAGGGCACTTACATTTGCTCTGCATGTCTCTCTTCTACTTTTCTTTCCCTACATTCCTTGCTTCTCTCCCCACCCCATTATTATATGAGATGGATTGTCCCCTCCATTTTCCTGCACTGCATCACTGTCCTTCTTTCTGAGTTCTCTGGGCAGATCTTCCCCTATCCCCACCTTGTACTTCCTTATTTCTTATCCTTTCATTCATTATTTTTATTGAATTTTCCCCATATCTTCAATCCAACAAATAACCCTGCTCCTTGCCCCCTTGCTTCTAATTTCTCTCTCTCTCTCTCTCTCTCTCTCTTTTCTCCTCCACTTAGGATCCTTTTTGCTTCCCTTTTCCTGTTGTTTAATGATTTTTCCCGCTGACAAGCTTTGAGGAAAATGTCGAGAGGCCAGCAGCACTTTTATGATAGCTCACTGCTCTCATTGCCGCCTCCTGAACAGATGTAGCGAGAATTCTTACCATGGTGTTACAGGGGTGCTTTGTTTCCCACTTGTAAATCTTGGCAATCCAAGTAGTTTAGATTTAATTAACCTCCAAGTATTCCATTTTGAAATTCCTTTTCTTTGAATTTTCTACTTTGTAAAGCCCTCCCCCAGCCCCTGCCATGTTTTGAGCATTGTAAAACAATATGGCATAGTAGAAAAACAGTGAACTTTGAGACAAACAAGACCTGGGCAACAACCCCACATCTGACACTTACCAGCTGAGTGAATGTAACTTAGAGGATCAGAGTAAAGTTTGTATGTATATGTGTGTATGTGTAAAGTATATATATATATATATATATATACAGAGAGAGAGAGAGAGAGAGTAACGTAAAAATCCTCTAACTATTAAGTTAGAGGATCAGAGAGTACTAGACCCAGACTTGGGAGATACTTCATAGGGCACCCAGCCTAACCTCTTTATTTTATTTTATTTTATTCATTTTATATATATTTGAAGGGATTGTATACATTCTCTTGAAAGCTGTGGTATTTTATTTATTTATTATATTTGTTTTATAATTGAGGAAACTGAGATATGTGACAATGAATTGACTTGCCCAAGGTCACACAGGAAGTAAGTGTCTGAGGTGGAGTTCGAACCCAGATCGTCTGACTCCAGAGCCCATGCTCTTTCCACATTATCACACTTAAACATCTCTGAGCTTCATGGTTTCCTCATCTGTTAACTGGGGACCAGGAGATAATAGAATTCTCACTGGAAGCAATTTGAAAAGGTCATATGCACCAGCTCTCTCATTTTATAGTGGAAGAAGGTGAGACAAATAAGATCACAACACCTAGAGTGGCTTAATCCCAGAGTAGTCATGAGAATTAAATGAGATAGTATATCTAAAGCCTTCTATAAATGTCAGCTGTTTTATTTTATTTTTATGGGTGTCTATTTGCCAAATTTCTGTAAACAGCCTGGCTTTGTTATCTTTCTCCTATGGCTATCAGTACCTACAGATTAGTTAGGAAGAAATACTAGGGGTGAAGGATGGGGAGGGAAAGAGAAATCAAAATGGACTTACCTGGAGTTCATAAGACTTAGAGCAAGAAGGGGCCTTAGTAATAGTATAGTTGGATGTCCTAATTTTACAGATGAGGGAACTGAGGGTCAAAGAGGCTGAATGACTTATTCAAAGAAGCAAGTAGCAGAGTCAACATCTGAAGAACCAGATACGACTCAGAAAAAAAAAAAAAACCATGTGCTTCAGCACCTTGGACAAAGGTCCCTCCACCCCACCCCTCCCTCACTAGAGCAACTCCTCCTTGCCTCAAGACACTTAGATAGTACCTACTTTCCACATCATCCTATAGTTGTGTGACTTCTTTTAGGTTGACAGATGAATCACAAAGCCCCTTCAGGATATAGGTACCCTTCTCAAAATACACCGTATTGGTCTGAATGTCAATCTATTACCACTAGGTTTTACAGTGGGAAATTTACAAACATCAATTATCGGCTGTTGTGATGCCACTCTATGCCTCACTTGGCACATTACATAAGCTGATGAAAGCTAGTGTGCAAATCAAATTGTTGCAAATTAAACCATGTTCTTATAGTGAAGGGAGGTGTTGTTGAGTGGTTTTCAGTTGTGTCTGACCCTTTGTGACACCGTTTGGGGTTTTCTTGGCAGAGATAATGGAATGGTTGGCCATTTCCTTCTCTAGTTCATTTTACAAGTGAGGAAAAAGAGGCAAATACAGTTAAGGTCATACCAAGGTCATAGCACTCAGGGCAAGAAGAGACCTAAGTAGTAATTGCCCAAGGTCATACAGCTTCTAAGGCCCCATTGGAACCCGGGTTATTCTGAGTCCAAATCCAGAATACTATCCTCTCCACTAGAGATGTCAAACACAAAAACCCATGTTTCTCTTGTAACACTTCCTAGTGAAACAGAACCCGATTAAAACAGAATTGGGAAATGTTTAAATAAAAATACAGCAGAACAAAGATAATGTTAATATGAGCTTTCTAACTCAACATATAGCCAAAGGGATACTTATGTATCATTTTCTGAAACGATTTCTGTTCGAATTTGACACCATTGGACTATACAGCACATAAATGTATTTTTGGAGGATTTTGACGTGTGACTTTATTGGTGCACTACATTCCAAATAAAAAGTGCCCCTTGTCCCATGATCCTCTACCAATGTGCTGAGCACTAGTTCTGCAACTTGTGGTTGCAGAGTGACAGTTCTTAAATGTTTTGGTCTCAAAACTGTACTCTGCTTGTAAAAAAATATTGAGCATCCTATAAAACTTTTGTTTACATGAATTGTATCTATCAGTGTTTAACACATTCAAAATTAAAAGTTTTGTATTTTTAAAAATTTGTTTATTAGTTCATTTTAAATGATTAATCTATTATATGTTAAAATATATTTTAAGAAAAATATATTTTTCAAAACAAAAAATTTAAGCAAGAAGACTGGCACTATGTTATATATTTTTGCAAATCTCTTTCATGTCTGGCTTAATAAAAGATGGCTAGATCCTCAAATCTGCTTCACTCTTGTCCACTATTGCTTGGGTTGAAATACATAAAGGTAATCTACTCTCATGTGGATATGTGGTGAGGAAAGGGAAGGATATTTTAACAAGCTAATAAAATCTTAGTATTATTATAAAAATAGTTTTGACCTCCCAGATTTCTTAAGAGGGTCTTGGGGATCCCAAGGGGTCCACTGACCACACTTGGAGAACTCCTTCTTAAAGACTTACCTCAGTCACTGATAGGTTAAAGGATTTTCCCAGAGTTCACAGTCAGGATGGGTCAGAGGCAGGACTTAGATCCAGGACTTTTTGACTATGAAGCTAGTTCTCTACACATTGAAAATTAATTTTAGTGTGTATACACTAAACATATGTGTGTATACACACATACACCAGTAAATATACCAGTATGTGCGTGCACACATGGGTGTGTATACTGGACTCAAGTTAATTATCCCAACTACCTAGCACAATACACATGCAGGTTCTTGCCCAGTGACTCTAGTCACAGCTATTCAGACCCCTTTTACATTCACAACAGCCCTAGGAAGCAGATGGTAGAAATACCATGAGTCCCATTTCAGAGATGAAAAAAGAGACTCAGAGAGGTTTCCAAAGTCCCCCAATGGGACAAAGACAGAGCCACACAGTCAGACCTTCTAGAAAAGTGCCTTTGGGCTATACCAGCCCTGGCCTCGCTACCTCCACAACCTTTTTTGATCATCACTATACAAATTAAGTGTTTTGTAACTTTAAAGGGCTGCATACATAAAGTATCACTGATTTTTATGGTTGTGAAATCTGCATTTCTTCTGAGGAATCATTTGCAAACTCAGATGTCTGGCATGATGCCATCAGCAGTTTCAAAGTCCAAACTGGTAAGCTGTGTAGTGACAGGCCAACTATCCATGACTTCTGGCTGGCAGATATTTCAGCTTATGAGCAGACACTGCTCCCCATCCATGACTAATGTTTAAATGCTCCCCTGAGCCCCTTTCCTACAATATGATGGATTTCACAAGATTGCAGAGTGGATGGGACCCTAAGTTCAACCCCCTCATTTTACCATTGAAGATCTGAGGCCCAGAGGGTTTACATGACACAGCCAAGGTCAGACAGGGATTCAGTGACTGAGTCTCAAGAATGAGATGTGACCTTCAGCTTGACTTCTGACGTTCTTTCCATTAGGCCATATTGCTTCTTTAGAGTAAAGGTTCTTAACTTGGTGTCATGAACTTTTAAAAAAGAGTTTGATAACTATATTTCATTATGATTATTTTCTGTTGTAAAGGAAATTTTATTTATGCATTTTTATACATTGTTTTATGCATTTAAGAACATTATTGTGAGAAGGGATCCACAGGTTTCACCACATTGCCAGGTCCAGGAGACACACACACACACACACACACACACATGTAAATTCTTCTGATTTAGAGCATTAATGGATAAATGAGCATTTATTAAGTGCCTTCCATGTCAGATGCTGCACTAGGTGCTCGAGATACAAATATGAAAGTAAAACAGTCTCTGTCCTCAGGGAGCTTGCATTTCAATCATGGAAGCCTGGGAAGGGAGTTTTGATCCAAGTACTCAAAGGAATTGGAAATGGGACCCTGAGGCAATAGATGACTGATGGAGTCCTTTTCCAGTGGCATTAACTTGGATAATTCCCAGAGGGAGAATAAAAGGCAGAAAGCTGGGGAGTGGTGGGGTGGAGAACAAATAGCCATGGGAGGCAGATCCTGGTGTTCAAGTGGAAGACCAGGTGGTAGGAAAAGCAGAGTTTGGTCCTGCCTCATGGAACAGGTTGGGATCATTTGTGACCACTCAGGCCTGCTCAGTCCCAGGACTGAGTCATAAAGAAGAGTGGACTAACGTTCCCTCGTAGGGTCGGAGGATCCCTGCTCCTGATGGGGCAAAGCAGGGTTGAACCAGGGCAGGTGGCAAGATGCCAGTGCTGGACCAACACCAATAAATTCCTTCTTTAGAAAAAGTTGGTGATCAGAGAACAAGCAAATGAAATTAATAAAAATGCCCTTATTAAGTCATCACTCTGTACCAAGCACGGTGCTAAGCACCAGGCAAAGAAATAAAGAAAGCAAGACAGCCCTTGGTCTAGGAAGCATATACTCTAGTTGGGGGAGACAACACAGACAAAGAAGTTCATCTGTGGGCCTGTAAGTTCTGAGGCTTCAGCAGTAGGGCAAATGGAAGTCCTAAGGGTCCTTAGATTACATCCAAATGTCAAATAACAACCCTCAGGGGTCCACAAGGAGTAGAGGTAGTTCAGACAGTGAGACCTGGTGCCTCTGCATCAGGAAGGAGGGGAGTTGGTGATTTCCATATTCTACAAGCTATGTGAGCAATAAAACAGCTTGGATGGCTGCGGGCAGCCCCATCTAGGGAAGGAGACAAAAACAAAAGGCAAGACAGGAGAAAGTCTTTCCTTCTCTTGGCTGTTCCCAACAGCTTTAGATGCAGTTGGGGAATCATAGACTCTGGATGCTATAGGTCTAGCACTGGAAGGCTTCAAAGGCCATGCAATATAGAAAAGTTCAGTAATTTGCCCAAGGACTTGAGTATTTTTCATCTGCATTCATGCTACACACTGAGTTAGACTGGAAGTAACTTGAAGGCACGAAACATGCCACTTGTTTCCTTGATTGGCCACTTCAATTCTCCTTTCCACCTTGACCCCAATGGCTTGCTTGGCTTTTTTAGCATATACTTCTTGACTGACTAATGTACTTAGTAACTGGCACAAAACCCAGGGCTGGTTGTTCCTGGAATAGCTCATCTCTCATCTTTTTTTATGAATTATCATTATTTCAATCACCTTAATGGTAACCCACAGATCCTTCCTTAGCCTTTCACTGCATGAAGAAACATAAACATTCTTCATCTTCTTTCTTCCTCATCTTGAGACTTTCAGTATCCCTGAAAAGGATGGACCCACCTACGTCGTGTATTTTTCATATAATGTATGATATACTACCAATTTCTATAGTTATGAAAAATCAGTAAGAATAGCTTCCATTGGCCCCCAGAGGCCCTGATATCAATAGGAAGGTGCTTCTTACCTAATGCATGATCACAGTGTTCCCATTCTGTCTTCCTTTTCTCCCTCCTTTCCTTCTCCATCAGAAGAAACAACAGTTGTGGACACAGATGGTCGATATTTGTTAAACGTTTGCACGCCAAGGGGGCCTCTCCATCTCCACGGAGGCTCATAATTCCTGTTGACACTAATAGCCATTACATGCTTTTTTATGGAGTGAACAGGTCTCTAGACTTTGCCAAAAAGAACTTAATTGGATGCTTTTCTAAGGTGTATTTTCTTCTTTTCTTTTATCGCGGTATGTATGATTTAACAAAATGAAAGGGGAAGTTTGTTTACTGAAGTAAGACCAATAACCAATGGTTCTATTGAATGTGTAAGGCTCAGCATTTATACTTGCAACATTCTCCACATGCCTCTTATAATTATCACCCTACCATTAAAATGCTTCTGTCAAGAAAGATTTGTCCTGTGACATATGCTATAATTTCCCAAATGGGAAGCCATTTTTCCCTTTAGAAAATCAGGGCAAACATCATAGGGTGCTTTCAGTGTCACATTTTACTTTAAGTATATCTTGTTTGTCAAGGGAGGAAGGAAAAAAATTAGTCTTCCTAGAAATAAACTTTCTGAGAAAGTGTTTGATATTTTAGGGAGATAGACCCAGTTGACAGTAAGCTGGGAAAGACGGGGTTTGGTCCAAAAGTCCAAAGTCATCATGTCTAATCCTGAACCAGGAACTAATGTAATGAGCTAGGATACCCTGGGTAAATCATTTCTTGGCAGCTCAGTGGAGAGCCTGCTGGCCTTGAAATCAAGAAGACCTGAATTCAAATACTACTTCAGACATTCACTTGCTATGTGATTTTCAGCAAATCATTTACCTCTGACTGCCTCAAGTTTCTTCATCTGTAAAATGGGGATAATAATAATACTACCTCACATGATTGTTGTGGGAATCAAAGGAGATAACACCTAAAAAGTGCTATCTAAATGCTAATTTTTGTTAGTATGATATATAAATTAGTATTAGTCTATTAATATAGACTTAGTAGTAGATTAGTATCTGCAAGTCTCAATGCCCTTATCAATAAAATGGGGAGAATAATATTTGTCCTATAAATTTCATAGAATTGTTTTGTGAATCTGAAGGCAAGTGAAATGTGAGTTGTCACAATTACTGGATCTATGTGCAGCCAGGTATAACATAGCCTGGGGCTCTGCTACTAACATGCTAAATGACCTTGGGTAAATCCTCAACTTTCAGTTTCCTCTAAAATGAAAAATGGTCGTATTTCTATTGCCCACCTCCTGGGGATGTTATGAGGATAAGACAATCTGATGCATCTGGAAACACTTTGTAAACTTCAGCAGTTCAAGTTTGTGCAATTTCATCACTAATGCTGATCACAAATGGCTTATCCTTTGATAGTTGGTCTTTGTGAGTTTCTGGGCCTGAAAGTCCATCTCCTCTTGTTAAATGTCATATAATGAGCCTCTCTAGACCTAGGGGGGGACTTCAGAGAGACATAGAGTCTTTACTAGGCTTGTGCTGAACCATTCTTCTACTTGGGAAGACATCTTGGAGAACCCAGGGTCAGTTTCACAGGGAAGAAGACTTAAATGATGTACTGGTGATGTAATTTGAATTTGAAGATCCCTTTGCATTGGCAAAGGTAGCAGGTACTTAGCACTTAGTAACTGATCAAGCCTCTGTTGGGGAAACAGAAGGTATGAACTCCTGTCTCCTGTTGCTGACATAACAGCAAGGGATTGACTGAAACAGGAAGCTAATGCTGTGTGTATATAAGGAAAATCACCAGAAGGCACAGTCAGAATTTCTTGGGACAAGAATCTGGAGGCAGAGCAGCTACAGAAGAGAAAATGGAGAACTGAGCCAGAATTTCCTGAGAACTTGTGGTGGTGGAGCTTCTTCTGAACAGGAGCCCAGGTGCCCAGAGCCCTGAGCCTGCAGCCCGCAGCCTGCAGCCCACAGCCAGGAGCCAGGAACCCAGGTGATGGAGGAAGCATGACTGGGATGCTGAGACTTTGTTTGTGGCTTGGTTGAGCCTTGAATTCCCTGGAGAAGAAATGGTTAAGGAGCTGACATGGACCAGAACCTGTGAACTTCAGTGTGGAGCAGGACCTGCCCAGAGAGCTGGTCAAGGAACTGGGAGCTGTATGCCATTGAACCCAGGTGACAGTCTGGTGAACCCAGGTAGAATAGGGGACCATGGAAGGGAATCCAGGGAATGTGAGAACAGTCCCCAAGTCAAGATTAAGAAAAGACCTCTCCTTTGGTACTGAGTAATTATGGAATTATAGTTTACTAGTGACCTAGGGGTGGAGGGTTTTGTGTATGATACTTAGTAATTGATTGCTGAATAAGTGACTGATTGAGCTAACTCAAGACTTTGCACCATGAGTGGAAGACTTTGCTGAATAAGTGACTGACTGAGTTAACTTAAAATTTTAGCCCCTGAGTGGAAGACTTTGACTATTGTACTTTGAGATGATTGTTCTTTATTCTAAATATTGTGACTGCTTTGGTGAAAACTATATGGCCATTTTAACAATAAGCTGTTGTGCTGTGATAAATTGTAATATTGTGAATGCTGTACCTTGATTTTCTGTGAATATTTTGCTTTGATTTGTTATGGAATAAATAGAGTGTTCACTATACTGTGTAATCAGAATCTTAAAAGCTGTTCACAGTAGCAGTCTTCTGGAAAGCTTCTGTGCATGGCAATACAAATGATCACTACAGCTACAAATACTATTTAAAGGTGTCCTTGTTATGGTAATGTCATTAGGAAAGTCTTTGGGGGTGGGGTGGGGGGACAGAGCTGTCATTTTGTTCATTTATATCACTACCAGTGAGGAAGCTCCCTCTGCCAGTGGTCTGCAAATTATGACCTTAGAGAGTTGCAGTTGCCTGGAACACTGATCTGCCCAGAGTCACACATCCAGTCAATGTCAGAGGAAGGACTGGAACAAGCTCTTCCTTCCTCTAAAGCCAGTTCTCCATTCACTAAGCCTCTCTACGACAGGAAAATAATATCTCAGAAAAATGAAAACCTGCCCAGTTTGCTCTGTCAGGTAATTCTGCCTTTCCCAGTGAAACTATGGGCAAGTTCCATCTAAAACAGAAGCCAGAAAGAGCTTGGAATCTCACTATGTATGCGGCATTTAAGTGGCTCTGGGAGCAGAGCACTGAACTTGGAGTCAGGGAGGCCTAAGTTCAAATCCTACCTTGGAAATTTAATAGCTGTGTGAGTCTGAGCTAGTCAGTTAACTTCAGTTTCTACAACTGTGAAATAACCTTCATGGCCCCAGAAGCTCCTTCCATCTCAAATTCCGGAACCCTATGAGACTATGCAGTATGACTGCAAGAATGTGAGGCCCCCTGGCAAGAAGGAAAAACACTGGATTTAGAATCAGAGGACCTGGGTTTAAATCTCCCTCCTCTTTTTCAATCAATGCTCTTTGAGTAATAGAGTAGCTTGACTGTAAAGTGGGTGACAGTAGAAAGATTTGGCCATAGCCTGATTCTCAAGGACTTTGAATGTCAGGATGAGGAATGTCAATCAGACCAGCAGTAATCGTGTCCTAGAAATGTAAAATAAAAATAAAAAGAATAGGAGTGTATGTCCCAGCATTGATAATGCCAATGGAAGCTTTACTACAGACAGCAGGTAAATGAAATGTGGGCAGTCCAATTTTCCCTGACTTAGAAGTAGAAAATGGGCTATTGGGAGACAACAGGGGTGCCTCTGGCATCCATCCAGAGCTCTCCTGGGTGGCAGGAGGCCAATTAGGGGAGGAGAAATCATTTCAATTATCAACATGACCAGGGCCCTTCTACACACATGTATTAGCACCAGGCAGCTCCATTTAGAGACCCTGCCAAGCCCAGGGAAGGGGATCCAGCTACTACAATGACAAGCCCCACCATGAGGGAACAAATTTCTACCTGCCCACTTGCTAGCTCTCTGTGAATTCCCAGCCATGAGAGCTGCTATAGAACTGCAAAGCACTTTTTCAGGAGAAAACAGACATAAGCACTGACTCCTTGGAAACCAGGAGAGAAGAACAGAGGAAGGATTTCTCCTTTTTTAGCTCGAAAGGGAAGAATCAAATTCCATTCAATGGGAAGTTCCATGAGGGCAGAAATAATGTCTTACCCAAATGTTTTATTTCTTCCTGTGACAGACAAGTTGATACATAATGAGATAGAAGCTCAGCCTTGAGTCAGAAAGACTTGTGGTTAAATAATTTCTCTGACTCATTTTAGATGTGTGACCCCAAATCAGTGATTTGACCACTCAGAGCTCAGCCACCTCCAAATGTCATAGGGGAGCTGCTGGTCTTTATCTCTTAGAGGTTTTTAGACCAGAGAAGGAAGACAAGGAGGGAAAGGGAGGACACAGCCTGTTCCAGGCATGGTGGCAACCCATGATGTCCCATGCAGCACAAAAGGGGAAGATGGAATGATATGAGTGAGGAATGGCTACAAGCCAGGATAACTGCAAATCTTGTGATAACCTAACCTGCAAAGAGTCCAAATTACAAGAGATACTGAAAGTAATGAGGAAAATCTATGGTAGGAATAAGAAGCCCACAAGATATTAATAGAGATGACTTGTGTGAAAGGGTAGTAACATCCATGATATCATCAGAAAAGAAAGTAGAATTAAGAATGAAGGGTAATACTACAAAGCAGTAATTATTAAAACTATTTGGTATTGGTCAAAAAGAAAACTTTATCAGTGAAACAGATTAGGGATACACTACAAAGAAGCAAATGGATGTAATAGCCTAGTGTTCATTAAACATAAAGACACTGACCACTGGGCTCAAAATTCACTATCTGACAAAAAATCCTGAGAAAACTGGAAGTCAGTCTAGTGAGAATTAGCCTGGAATCGGATCAACATATTCTACCACATATCACAGTAAGCTCTGAGTGGATGCGTTGCCTAGATTGGGGAGGTGGGGGAGAGGCAAGGGAGGGTGAAAATAAGCATTTCCATAACACTTAATATATGCCAGGGACTTGCTAAGCACTTTGCAAACATCATTTCCTTCGATCTTAGTAAGAACCCTGGAGGTAGTGCTATCATTATCCACATTTTACAGAGGAGGAATTTGGGGCCAGCAGAGATTAAATGACCTATCCAAGGCCATGCAGCTAATAAGTGTCTAAGACTGGATTTGAATTCTGATCTTTCTGACTCCAGACCCAGGGCTTTGTCCACTGTACCCTCTAGCTGTTTCCATAGATACACAATTATATAGAGAGCTACAATTGAGATAAAGATAGATATAAAGCCATTTAACAGACAATTTAGGGAAGACTTAAGAACTCTGATCAATAAAATGACCATATATGACTCCCAAAGGCTGATGATGAAGCCTGCTACCTACTTCCTGGCACAGAGGTAATGGATTCTATAGGTACCAAATCATATATAGCTAATGTATATATATTTATGTATGTATATATATATATACATACACACGTGTGTGTGTGTGTGTGTGTGTGTGTGTGTACGTCTGTGTATGTGTATAAAAATCTTGGACTAGGTGTTTTGTCTCCATTCAACCACACCATCTCCAGACACCATGTTGCCACTCTCCGATGACCAGATATTCATTTAGATGACTATCTCTCTTATTTGAACCTCTTAGATATCATTTTTCTCTGAGTCAGTTTCATAGAATGGCTTCCATTATATCAAGGAGACTGTGTTGACCCTTCCAACTCTCAATGGTGCTCACTGCAGAAAGTCGTGTCTCAGACTAAGAAAATTCCAGAAAACATAAGATACTGACTGTTCTGTGGAACTCAATTTAATTCAATTCACTAAGTATGTATTAAGTATCTGCTAAGGGCAAAGCACTGTTCTAGAGACCCAAAAGCAAACGCAAAACAGATTCTGTCCTCAAGAAACTTACTTTCAACCATAATTTGATATATAAATCTAAAGAATAAGAAATCAAATTGTAAATGATTATACTCAGTTCTGTGGATACAAGTACAAATGCAAAATAGTGCCTGACCTCAATGAGCTTAAATTCTATTTGGGGAAAGGGGGAAGGAGAGACAGAGACAGAGAGAGACAGAGAGAAGATGGATGGATAGATAGATAGATAGATAGATAGATAGATAGATAGATAGATAGACAGACAGACAGACAGATAGATAGATAGCACTGATCTCCCAGGGTTGTCATGAGGGTAAAATAAGATCTTTATATAGCGCTTTGCAAATCTTCATACTATATAAGTGCTAGCAGTTGTTGCTGTTATTTTAATTATTATTCATAGCATCACCTCCCCCGGTCTCATGGATTCACAAAACTTGTTAATGACATTGGTTGAGGATACTTGTGCAACTTTTCATGTGAGATGCTGGATTTTAAGATAATGGAACTACAGAGATGATCTAATCTAGGAGTGGGGAACTTGTGGCTTTGAGGTCACATGTGACCTTCTAGATCCTCAAGTATGGCCCTTTGATTGAATCCAAATTTCACACCCCTGAAATCCAAACACTCATTTTGCAGATGGGGAAACTGAGGCCAACAGGGTTAAGTGACTTACTCAGGATCACACAACTAGTAAGTGTCTGAAGCCAAATTTGAACTCAGCTCCTCCTGGGGCGGCCAGGTAGCACAGTGAGTAAGACCACTGATCCCAGAGTCGGGATGATCTAGGATCAAATCCAGGCTCAGACTCTTAGCACCCACCCAGAAACACCTGACCATGTAACCTTGAGCAAGTTACTTAACCCCAATTGTTTAGGGGCAGCCAGGTGGCACAGCAAGTAAGAGCACCGGCCCCAGGGTCAGGATGACCTGGGATCAAATCTGGGCTCAGATACTTACCACCACACCCAGAAATAACTGGACGTGTAACCATGAGCAAGTTACTTAACCCCAATTGCTTAAAAAAAAATAAAAATAAAAAATAAAAATGAACTCAGCTCCTCCTGACTCCAGGTGGCCACTGTGTTACCTACCTGTCCTACTGTATATACTACATGGTGCCTTTTTGACAATTCTTGTTCAAAAATTATGATTGCTCACTCTTTAAATATAATTCTCAATAAAGGCTCTTTCTGCATTTTGCTTTGTAGAGAAATGCAAATCAAAACAACTCCGAGGTACCACATCTCACCAGTCAGATTGGCTAAGATGACAAAACAGGAAAATGACAAATGCTGGAGAGGATGTGGGCAAACTGGAACACTAATGCATTGTTGGTGGAGTTGTGAACTGATCCAGCCTTTCTGGAGAGCAATCTGGAATTATGCCCAAAGGGCTATAAATACTTTCATACCCTTTGATCCAGTAATACCACTCCTAGGGTTATATCCCAAAGAGATCATAGAAATGGGAGAAAGACCCATATGTACAAAAATGTTTATAGCAGCTCTTTTTGTTGTGGCAAAGAATTGGAAATTAAGGGGGTGCCCATCAATTGGGGAATGGCTGAACAAGTTGTGGTAAATGCATGTTATGGAATACTATTGCGCTATAAGAAACAGGGAGCAGGCGGTCTTCATATTTACCTGGAGAGGCTTAAAAGAACTGATGCTGAGTGAGAAGAGTAGAACCAGGAGGAATTTGTACACAATTACAGACACAACGTATGTGTGATGACCAACTGTGATAGACTGGACTCTTCTCAACAATGCAGGGATATAAATCAATCCCAAAAGACGCATGATGGAGAGAAAAACGTGCATCCAGAGAAAGAACTAGAAAGAACTAAATTTATATCCAGGTGGAAGCAAAATACCTGATCTTTTTCATTCTCTTATTTGATTTTATGTCCTCTTTACCATTTTTCATTCCAGCTGGTACAATCCATCCTTATAACCTGACCATTGTATAATGTGAAAGTATTTACAGATCCTATACTTGATAATAAGCCGCCATGGGGGGGAGGGGAGGGAGGGGGACAAAATGTAAAATTCAAGGAATTGTGGAATTGAATCCTGTAAACTAAAAGGAAACAAACAAATTAATAAATTAAAGTTTAATAAAAAAAAGAATTACAAAGATTAAGAAAAAAAAAGTAGAGGGGGGGAAGAGGTGGTAGTTTTCCCAAACTGTTAATGTCATACAGCTATCAATTACTCAATATTTTTCTTTGTTGTGTGGAATTAAGGTGCATAACTTGCTTTTCAAAAAAAGAAAAAGTAACATTTTCCTAAGGACATTACCATACATACAGCATGGTGAGAATCAGTTATATTTACTGTGACAGAGAAGGAAAGTATTTTTCTTAGACTTTTTTTTTTCTTTATTGAGAGGAAAAAGCATAGTGCAGTGAAAAGAGGATTGGATTTAAAGTCAGGGATCAAAATTTAAATCCAGCCTCTGCCACATAGGTTACCTTGAGCAATTCACTAAACATCCATGGGCCTCAGTTCCCCCATCTGTAAAATGAGAGCACTGAATTAGATCATCTCTGAGTTCCCTTTGAGCTCTAAATCTATAATCCCATGACCATTTTCCAGTTAAAATGGAATTGTGCAGCCAAGATCCAGATTGTTAATGGGTTACCATGAAAACCATGGTAAATCATGAAGAGATGCAGGTATGTTTTGATCTCACTTGATGGTATTCACCACAGCCTTTTTGCTTACTATCAGGTATGGTTTGTATCCATCCTACCCAACCTCCCTCTCACAGAGCCAGCAGGAGACCCAGCAAAAGCATCTTTTTTAAGAGCCTGAGATGACTTTTTGTGAGTTGGTCAGTGCATACCAATCTATGCATTTATTTATTTATTACCATTGGAATTCTCCACAACACTAAAACATCTTGGAATTTTCATTTAACATTTGAAGAAACACCAACATTGTCAGGAAAAGATGATTAAAAGAAAAAGAGAAGCAGTTTTCATCTGTAAAGTTTAAGGCACATTTTTATTCCATCCTGATAATTGTCCGTAATGCCATTTGCTATAAAAACCTAATTTGTTCTACTTGTCACCTAAAACAACCAAAAATCAGATGCAACAAAAGGCTCAAAAGACTTCATTTTCATAAGAAATGTCCAGATAATTCAAGTATTTAAATGTAAATGCTTTAATGATTTAAAAAATTGAAGTAGTATCTTAATGATTCTTTAAGGAGTTTTTATTTCAATTACCTCATTTGATCTTCATCAAGAATACTCTGAGAAAGGCAAGGTCTTCATTATCCCCATCTTTCAGATGAGAACACTGAGCCTCAGAGAGGTTAACCTGCCCACTCAATGTCAAATGACTAGGTTCAGTATTTCACTTTAGCTGTGTCTATCTAATGCTAAATATACAGATGGAGACAGAAAAAAATACATTTTTAATTCATTTTGGCATCATTTTCTCAAAACTATGCCAAAAATATGTATGTTTAAAAGCATCCAGATTGATTTTTGACTGTCTCTTTCCTTTTCCCTACATATATTTCACATCATGGAAATGGCTTTTGCCAGTAGGAACACATCTGAGGAGCCAGGAGTCCTGTGTGCTCCTGGGAACCTCTGTTAATCTGGGCAACCTTGGTAAGTCATTTCCATTTTCTGTTCCTCCTATCAAATGAAAGAGCATGGAATGGTGGAGCAAGGAGACCTAGAAATCATAAAGATCTGGATTCAGATCTCGCCTCTTACACTTACTAGCTTTGTAATAATGGGCAAGTCACTTAACCTCTCTGAGACCATCTCCTCATCTAAAATTGGGCACAATAATGCCAGCATTATAGAAAATCATTGTAAAGAAAGTGGAATATAAGCTTTAAAGTGCTCAAAGAAATTAAATATTAAAAACTAAGACTAAAGTCCCTCTCTAAAATGGGAGTGAACACCTATAGGATTTGCTTCATAGGGATGTGCTTAATAATCACAATAATAGCTAACATTTATACCATGCTTACTTTGTGACAGGCACTGTGCTTGGTGCTTTATCATTATTATCTCATTTGATTCTTCAAACATCCATGGGAGGGAGGCACTATTATCCTCATTTTACAGATGGAAAAACCAAGGCAAACAGAGTTTAAGTGATTTGCCCAGCGTCACACAGCTAGTGAGTATCTGAGGCTAGATAGAGGTCTCCCTGACTCCAGACCCAGTGTTCTATACACTGGGTTTCTCAATGGAGATGTTTGTAAAGCAATTTACAAGCCCTTAATGTGCCCTATAAACACCAGCTATTATTGCTTTTAAAATAGGCCTCCTGATTGGAGCTGCCTCTCTCTCCTTCAGAAATACAAGGATGCAGATGAAAGTAGGTGGCACGTAAAAGCAGCAGGGGCAGCCACCATGGAGAGTCCAAACTCTCTGAAGGACCTTTGTGTATCTGCCGTCATTCTCCTGACCTTATCAATTATGCATTACTTCATTCAACAAATATTTATTGAATTAAATTCCCTAACCAATGCCTATTAAAGGCAAAACACTGGGGAATGTGGAGATGAATAAGACAAGGTCCCTGGTCTCCAGAAGCTTATAGTTTGGAAGGAGAAACAAGACAGATTCACAAATCACTAAATCCCAGGTGGGGAAAAGAGATGGGGCATAAACGACCCTGAGCAAGGAGCCCTACAGTTATGTGTCCCTGGAGCTGTTCTCTCCAATAGTGCTTCTGAACTCTGCCCTGGGCAGGCTGCATCCTGACTAGTGCGTTCTCTTCTGGGTACCATATTTTAAGAAGGTCATTGATAAAGGGCATACAGAGGAAGGAAATAAAGCAAGAATTTATTAAGCACCTACTGTGTGCTAGGCTCTGTGCTGGGTGCTGGGAATACAAATACAATAAATGAAACAATCTCTAAGTTCAAGGAGTAGCCATATGGGGATGGTTTAAAGGAAGGAGGATGTTTAGCCTGGAGAAGGCTTAAGGAAGGCATGATAGCTCTCTTCTCATGTTTGAAAAGCTGAGAGCAAGAATGTGACATGTTCTGCCTATCTCTAAAGGGCAGAACCAGGAAATCTTGGTGGAGTATCCAAAGAGACGCCTGGGCTTTGGGCTTTGTGGAGAACTGCTTGAGAGAATCGGCCAATGGATAGATAGTGCGGTGGCTAGAGCTCTAGAACCTGGAGGCAGGAAGTTGTGTAGTTGTTGCAATTGTGTCTGACTCTTTGTGACCCCAATTGGGGTTTTCTGGGCAAAGATACCGGAGCGATTCGCCATCTCCTTCAATTCATTTTATGAGTGAAGAAACTGAGGCAAACAGGGTTAAGTGACTTGTCCAGGGGTCACATATGCTAGTAAGTATCTGAGGTCAGATTTGAACTCAGGTCTTCCTGACTCCAGGCCCTGCTCTCTCTCCACTGTGCCACCCAGCTGCCCAGTAGGCAAGCAGACCTGAATTCAAATCCCACCCAAGTCACTTAGTAGCTGTGTAACCCCAAGCAAATAACTCCCTGCCTTGGTTCCCTTATTTACAAAAGGAAAATTATATTTTTATATATAGCACTTGTCTCTCAGGGTCATTGTGAGGATAAAATGAAATAGTATTTGTAAAGCACTTTGCACATCTTAAAATGTCACATCAGATCTAGCTCAATGCCACCCCCTCCATGGAGTCTTCCTTGATTCACCCCCTCTTCCCTGCCAGAAGTGAGCTGCCCCTCCTCCAGTTGTTACTAGCAGGTAGCTCCCTATTCAATTCAATAACTATTCTGGACAGACCTACTATGTGTAAGGCAATGGGCTAAGTGATAGGGATGAAAAGAAATGAAAAAGGGAAAAGCCCATTTTTCAACACTAACATTGATGCCACTGATTTTCCTTTCCTCAGTTCTGAAACATTAATTTCTTTGGTTAGATTGATGGTGGCAGTGAAGGGCATAAAAACAAGGGCAGAGGAAAACAGGAGGAATGGAAATGATCAGGACGCTTCCATCTATTCCCCAGCAATGTAAAATTCACCATGTTCCTGCTGGAGATACATGGCTACCAAAGGGCTTGTCAATATGTCACAAGACTGGCCAGTTTTGAGGGCTTTGAAGACTCCTGATCTGACTTAATGTACATTTCAAACATAAGCAGTCTGAATATTCCATTCTGTGACTCATAGAAGTCTGTTCCCCCCTGTATTTGGCATCCAGTCTGAAGTTGAGGAAAAAGCCTGGACCTGATTTGTTAGACGATGGACATGCATTGCTTAATAAACTGAAATTCTCTCGGAAGATCGAACCTTTGTTTCCTCAGTCATTTCTTCCTTCATCCACCACAGGCCATAGTTTGTAGACCCCTGACTTGGAAGATAACCGACAGAGAGTTACCTCAGAACCGGAGATGTTAGGTGACTTTTGTGGAATCACATAGATACTGTTAGAGGTGAGATTTTAACCCAGTGCAGCCCACTAGGTGGCACAGTAGAGAAAGAAATGAGTCTGGAGATAGGAGGTTCAAATCCAACCTCAGATTATTACTAATTGTGTTATCCTGAGCAAATCACTTAACATCTGTCTGCCTCAGTTTCCTCAGCTGAAAAATGGAACTAATAATGGGACCAACCTGTCAAGTTTTTTGAGGATCAAATGAGATATCAATTGTAATATACTTGTCACAGGGGCTGGCACATCATAGGTGCTATATAAACATCACCACCACCACCACCACCACCACCACCACCATCATCATCATCATCATCATCATCATCATCATCATCACTATCATCATCACTAGTCATTACCCTCCACTGCTTCTATTTTCTAGTCAGGGTTTTTTGGACATGACCTGTGATTTCATCCATGCAGGTAACTTCCAGGAAGGAAACTCCCTCCCCCAAAGCAGATCAGCACCTACTTTGCAACTTCTAGCCTTAGAGCTGACTGTTGGAAACAGAGAGACTTGGCAATTTGTCCAGCATCACACAGCCAATGTGTACTAAAGGCATGTCTTGACCCCAAGTCCTCCAGTGCCAGCTTTCCAACCCCCATGCTAAGGCTACCTCCCTTTTAGTGATTATTTACTATGCATCAGTCATCTATGACATGCTCAGTGCCATGTGGAATCTGGCCCCTGCCTCTTAACCTCACAATCTGCACTAAATGGGAACCAGGAGCAAGGAGGTTGATGAGGAAGAGGAACATGGGATGATGGCTATTGGGACCTTGGTATTTGATCTGATTCCAAAATCCTGAGGTAAATCACCATCTCTTTTTCATAACCCTATTGAAGAATGTCCCATAAAAATCACTGTATGAAATATGGAATAATTCCCCCAACAAGAATCAACTTACTTTTGTCAAACAGTTTCCAGAGAAAGAAACCTCAGTAGGAACCATCCAATCCAACCCCTCCATTTAATGGGTAAAGAAATGGAGGCCAAGTGACCTGCCCAAGGTCAATTACACAAACTGCAATCATCAGGCAGGGTTGGAACCTAGGTCCTCAGACTCAAGAGCCAGAGCTCTTTCCACTTTGTCTCTCCAGTGAAAGACCATCCACCTTACCAGTGATGGCAGCTAAGATTTGGTAAGATGTCACATGGCCAAGCATATAATTTTTCCAACATTTTTATCGATTCCTCCACATCCCTCCTCATCCCAAAGAAAATATCTGTGGGCCTGGAAAATCGGATCATTTTTTCTAGACTCTGTCTCTGTCTCTCCTTAAAATGATTAAGTGGAAGAATAACAACAGCAAAAGCAACAATAATAATAGCATTTAGGGGCAGCTAGGTGGCATAGTGAATAGAGCACCAGCGCAGCAGTCAGGAGGACCTGAGTTTGACTCTGACCTCAGACACTTAACACTTATTAGCTGTGTGACCTTGGGAAAGTCTCTTTACCCCAATTGCCTTGCCTTCCCCCCTCCAAAAAAAGTAATAATAGAATGTATAAAGCACTTTATGTATGTTAGATAATGTGATCCTTATGGTAACCCTATGAGGTAAAGGTGACTATTACCTCCATTTTAGACATAAGGAAATTGAGACACAGAGGGAAAGTGACTCATCCAGGGTCATGCAACTAGTAAATGGATGAGGTTGGATTCAAACTCATGCCTTCATGACGCTTAGTATCCCACTTGGAAACATTCTGTTTCACTGAGTTATTCTCCCAAATTCCAGGAGGATGGCAGGTACAGGAAAAATTGGGACTCTTGTATCCACAGAATATTTTTCTTCCCTGGGTCCCTTCTTAGAAATGAAAAGAATGCCACCCTTTAAAAGATACACCAGCAGGAGCGGCTAGGTGGCGCAGTGAATAAAGCACCAATCCTGGAATCAGGAGGACCTGAGTTCAAATCCGACCTCAGACACTTAACACAAAAAGTAGCCATGTGACCTTGGGCAACTCACAACCCCAATTGCCCTCCAAAAAGCAACAACAAAAAAGATACATCAGCAGAGACAAGGTGATCCCCCCCCCTTTCCTTCTGTTTTACAAATACAATCCCCAAATGCAAAATAGCTTCTCAGTACTAAGAGAGCATTTTTTGTGAGGAGATATTAGACATCCCTTCGGCATACAACTAGCGGATTCATTCAGGGCTCAAATAATTTCCTGAGGAGGACCCTATGTCTGTGTGAAGGATGCAGTTTAACAATTGAGGAAGTATTTTTTGACCATGCAAATTGAGAATTTTATTTCAGTCTTGATGAATTAGGTAAATAAGGCTTTACAATATATAACTGTTAATCCAAAACCAAGATAATATTTCTGTGACAGACACCTGGCAACACAGCTTGAAAAAGTTAGGAGTGTGTTTTCCTGAAGTTTGGAGTTCAAAATGAAAAGTGCAAATCCAGCCACCTCTCCAACTATGTCCAGAGAGCTAAGTGTTGAAACTGGGTTCTAGCTGTGAAATCAAGTAACAGGAAAGGACAATTAGCAAATTCAAGAATCAAAGCTGTTTCTAATTCTACTTTAAAGAAAAATCACAGGTAAATACTTAGGTAAAACCATAGAATTTGGAGGTACTGCCCCCAGACTACCACTGAAAGTGACACTTTCTTCAGTTACCAATTGGAATAAAGAACAAGGCAGAATTCCCACCATGTTTTACATAATATAACTTCAAATAGTGTTACTTCAAATACATGTGACCACTCCAAGTAATTCATTATTCACACTAATCAGGACATAACTGTGTTTCCATTTCTCTGGGTCCCATTGAATTCTGTGTCTGATTAGTACAAACTTCCTACATAAGCCCTGATAGTCTATGTTTTTACTATAAAATGGAGCAACTAAAGGTCAAAAATATCTATATATTTTTTTCAAATTCACATTCATGGATACAAATGAATTTTAATGAATTCAGGACAGCTTAATTGACAAGGAAAAAATCATTGAAATTTGTAACAGAAGTATAAATAAGACCCAAATTAATTATTGGGTAATGGTCTTCTTGTAGTTTTGGATTATACTAGTATTATCTTTAGCTATGATATAGACAAAGCATCAAGGATGTCAAAAATTCTTGAATTAAAAAAAACCAATTTCATCAAATGTTTTCTTATTATGGACTTAGCACAGTGACTGGTACGTAGCAGGCTTTCAGGTTACGTTTGTTAACTTGCTGAGTTATCGTATGCAAATAGGAAATATACAAAACAAGCTATTTGACGATTTCTTGTGTAAAGGCAGGCAATTCAGATGAAGTTTCATCAAGATTGCTCTTTTGTACTAAATTTTGTCCTTCTGGTTTCCATTGTCCATTTCACATTTTGACTCCTTTAGCTTTTCAATAATAATAGGTAACATTTATAGAGCATTTTAAGGTTTGAAAAATACTTTACATATAGTATCTGATTTTATCTTTGACCAGCATTTATTGCAACTATATGCAAAGTGCTATGCTATAAATACAAATAGCGAGCTCCCTGCACTAGGTCTTCTAGTCTAATGGGAGAGAGAAAGAAAACAAGTTGGATGTAAGTACTTATGATCAATGACAAGAAGAATGGGAATGCCCAGGAGAGATACACACAATGGGCTGTGGAAATGTCACAGACAGATAGATCAGTTTAATTTGGGGAAATCAAGGAAGTCTAAATGAGAGGCCTGCACAACATAGGACCTTGCAGGGCCACTTGCAGCCTGCCAAAGGATTTCAGGTGGCCTGAAAAATGTAGAGGATGAATGCTGTGCAGGCTGGCTAAAGGATGACCTTTGAACCAGGCTTGAAAGGTGGGTTGTTTCAGTTGTGTTGTTCAGTTGTGTCCAACTCTTCATGACCCCATTTTAGGGTTTTCTTGGCAAAGACATTGGAGTGGCTTTCCATTCCTTTATCTAGCTCATTTTACAGATGAGGAACTGAGGCAAATAGAATTAAGTGACTTCTCTAGGGTCACATAGCTATGAAGCGTCTGAGGTCAGATTTGAACTCGTGAAGATAAATCTTCCTGATTCTAAACCTTTAGTCCAAGTCTGATTCCAAGTATACTATCCGCTGTGCCACCCAGCTGCCCCTGGGCTGCCTCAATAGAATGTAAGCTTCTGGGATCCAGGAATAATTAGCATTAGGGTTGCCATGTACAAAGTAGGGGCTTAAGAAATCTTTGTTGAATTGATTTGGAGAAGAAAGCAGAGAGAAAAGCATTTAAAGTATAGGGAAGGGTGTAAACAAAATACCCAGAAACAATGAAGCATGGTGTGTGTTCAGAGGATGGTGAGTTGTGTTGTTAGGTTGTGTGCAGAATGGGTGAGAGGCTGTTGTATGCATTATTTCAGGAAGATAGATTGAAGCAAGATCCGTAGAGGGTCAGACATTGCAAGTTAAAGAATTTGGACTCTGTGGTAGTAGAGACTCATTGAAGGATCTTGTGCACATGCATGAAGTGATCAGAGCTGATACTGAACTTCCTCAGTAAAGGCAGTTTATGAGCGCTCTGATCTCAGCTGCATGGACATCCCCCTGAGCCGACACCTCAAAATATACCTACATGTACAAGGCAGATGCAAGATATCCATGATGTATATATATCTTGTACAGACGTTACAGATGGACAATTAGCTGAAACCAGAACTAAAATAATATGAAAGGAGACTAACTTGCTTCGGGGAAAATAAGCACTTTTTTCACAGATCCCAAACTGCTACCTGAAGTAAAAGTCCATTTTTAAAAAAAAGTTGATGTTCTTGGGGCAACTAGGTGGTGCAGTGAATATAGCACCAGCCCTGGAGTCAGGAGGACCTGAGTTCAACTCTGACCTAAGACACTTAACACTTACTAGCTGTGTGACCTTGGGCAAGTCACTTAACCCCAATTGCCATGCCTTCCCCCCCCCAAAGACAAACAAACAACAAAACAAAACAAAACTGATGTTCTTTTAGTGATTTTATTGAGTTATAAATCAAAGAATGCCATACTTTCCAAAGAATCAAGTTTATGGGTATCTGGAAGGAGAATGAAAAGACTTGTCATATGCCCAGGGAAGCTGCTGCAGGTAAATTACACTGACTTGTGTCCAAGAATTGCCACAAAAGACCTCATTCAGGGCAGAAATTCATCTCCTCCCCTGTATTCCAGGGACCTCCTTTGGCAGTCTGGTGCAGCCAGACCCTTTCTCAGAATCATATTTTTAAAAAGATAAAATAAACAACATAAATATGCAAAGGAAAAAGAATTATATTGAAATACAGTTATCAAGAAAAAATTTTAAAGAAATTAATGGGACTCTGGATCTAGGAGATTATGATCAGAAAGGGAAGAAGGTCAGTCACACAGTGATAACAAGGGATAAATAATGGATGGACAGACAGCCCAAATTCTATGCTTGTTCTCATGTTTCCATGTTAAAAAGTTTGAAAGGTTTCCAGCACATTTGATGGACCATTCTTGTAAGATTTATGGGAAAATCATGGACAAGAGGTAACAGAATGTGGAGGCATATTGGGCCATGTGTACCATTCAAAGACTCAGCCACAGTGATGAAATCACAAATCCATGGAGGCACTGAAAGGTGGTACCAGCTAGTATATAATCCCCATGAATGTAAAAGCAAGTCCGTAATTGGCAATTGTCAGCCCTCTCCTATGCTTGTACCTTAGCAAAGCACAAGTAATTGTTAAAATCATCCTTCCACTATTTTTTTATGACCCTAGTCTCAGCTAAGGATTCCTGACATTAATTCTGAAAATGAGTTTAGCTGAAGTTGATAGCTTATTGTAAGCTTGACTTCAACTGGAAAGAAATGGGAGCTCTCTCAGAGCCCAGAGCATTGCAAAGCAGAGAAAATGAAGTGAGTCACCCATTTGAAAATGGCTTGGTAATAGCTCTGAGATATGAAACTCTCCTTTATAATTTAAATCTCCCAAGGCCAGGAATTCCTTAATCAATCACATCCTGAAAATCAATGTCTCTGAATCTTTTCAGCACTTTGGGCTCCTCTTCCATAAGAAGGTGAAGTCTGTTGGAATGCAGAAGCATCTTCCATATCAACTTAATCACATCCCTAATTGACACCCTCCTCCCACTCCAAATACACCTTTATCCTTTGGCTGAATATCTTCCCTCGGATCCCCTGCTACTGCATGATTTACCCATGTCTGGTGTCACAGACCAAACTCCAATCAAATTTGCAAGTTTCCCATAAATACCAAATAGGATGCACATAATCCCCACTTCCCCTTGCAGTGATTCCGTTATCTGATGTTAGCACTCTGATTTCCCCATTTTTCCCACTTAGCATTCTTTCCACTGCGTCTTCACAATAAATACTTGCAGGCCATTGTTTTTTATGAGGACTGCTTTAGCTTCTCTTTTTAAAAAAAATAACGTTTATTATTTAGAAGTCAGGAGGATTTGTTGCTTGGCTCTTCTCACTTATTCTCATCATTGCTGATGACGATGCGATATTATACTCCAGGTTTTTAATCTCTCTCCCTAGAGACATGAATAGATCTGCATTCTGTCTGAAAGGTAATAAGTCGACCCAATTATGTGCCTCACCGAAAGCCTTACTGCCTCTTCACATTATCCTGCAAAGGGCATGGATTTGTGTTTGCCACAAAGCATACCACAAATTCTAATGCCCAGAGAATCATAAAATGTTGATTAGGGCAGGTACAATATACCCCATTCTGGCTACCTCATCAGAATCTCTGGACAGATCATTAGGATCATTCTACTTTGACCTTCATTAGAGGTCATATCATAGCATTAGATTAGTTGCAAAGATGGGGCCCACTGAACTCAGATAAGCCTTGAGTAAATAATTCTAGTCACTGTCTCCTCAGAAACAGGAAAATTTCCCATCTTTAGAGTTTTTTGTTAGAGTTAATTTGCTTTCATAAGAAGGGGAAAGCTTATTGTCTCTTACAGATGAATTTATCTGGTATTTGGTGGAGGTAATGTGACATCTTAAAACCATCGGCAGTCGAAAATGTTTGGACAGATCTATAGTTAAAGATTTTTTCTTTGCCATTCAGGTAATGATTTGGGCACTGAGCTTAGGGAAGGATCTCCAAAGCTGTCTACCCAACCCCTAAATGTTAAAGAGTCATTCCAACTACACTTTGAAATCATACCAAGAGTCCCCAGCTTATAAAAAAAAGTTTGTATTCTCAAAGTGATCCTGTAAGATTTTTTTAAATTCAGAATGAATTTTCCAAGAAGGAAAAAACATGTCATGTATAATGATGATGTTCCAAGGCTAGCCCATGACTGCCTGTTTAATCCACATGGTACCTGAAGCATGGTACCATGCTAACAGTTACCCTAGAACATAAACCCCAATATTTCTGTTGAAAAACTTGCTTAGAGGCCCAGAAATACCAAGAACACATCTCCCTCTTCCACTTTGTTACTGCAGTAGAACCAGGCCCTTCACTTCTCTTGGGAGCAGGAATAATCCCAAATATAAGTCAGTAGGGTTGACTATTATCACCTGGTCCCGGGGTTTTAGAAGGTTGGAGTGCAAAGGCTTCGGAGAAGGAGTCATGGTGTATAACAGAAATAGAATGAATGGGAGGAACCATGAGAAAAAAAAAAGCAAAACAAAACCAAAAAATAGAAGTCTTCTTTGCCCTGCATTCAGACTCCATAGTTCTTTTTCTGGATGCAGATTGCATTGTCCATCATGAAGCCTTTGGAATTGTTTTAGGTCCTTACATTTCTGGGAAGGCCCAAGTCTATCAAAGTCATTTATTAAGTGTTCACTGTACACCAGGAACTCTGCCGAGCTCTAGGTATACAAAGAAAGGCAGAAACACGCTCTCTGCCATTAGGAAGCCCACACGCCAAGTTATATAGGAAGGGATATGAGGCGGAAGAGTCGAGTCATAACTTTGCCTTAACCTTGGACAGCTCTTTGCTTCCCTGGGGAAACTGGCCCAACTTTCTGGAGGGAGTTACCTTGCACATATGGAAGTACATGCAAAAATCAAGTACAGGATAACCTTGGCTATGATGGAAAGGGGACCAAGACAGGCCTCACTGAGGCCAAGGGATGTTCCACTTTTCCCCTCCGTATCTGGAGCACCTAGAACAATGCCTGGCACAAAACAGATCTTTAATGAGTACTTTTTGATTGACTAATTGACTGTGAGAAGTTCCCCACCACAGATAACTCAATCCTCGCTTGAATGGCTGGAACTCAAACCATTTAGATCTTCCAGGGCACCAAGAAGACGTATCTCGAAGGGGATGACCACTGCCTCCGAGAGGCTACTGCTGTAATGATCATGACCACACCCTGGCCTGGGTCTCACTGCCTGAAGGCCCAGGAGGCTGCATTTTGTCCTGTGCTTGGGGTGCTCTGTTCCCCTTATGAGGCCTGGGATTGTTTAGGCTCTCTGTCACTGGTTCCGGCCCCCACCAACGGCATTTCCTCAATTGTAGGGCATAGTTCTTGTATTCCAGTTCCACTCAGCCTCTAACAGTAAGATTTGCTTTTACATAGAAATACTTATTTCAGCAGGCATCATCACAAATATGTGCATTTGTTCCCCCAACACACAGGAAGCTCAGTCTAACTCCCTACCACTGCACCATTTCAGTCTCTGGAGAAGGGAAGGAAATGAGGTTCATAGCTCAGCTTAGTTCTCATGGAACACAGTCCCAGATCCAAATCTCAAAACTCTCCTTGAGTTCAAGTCCCAGGTACCCTGGCTTCTCAAGGCTTCCATTCCAGACTGGCTGGCTGACTGTACCATCCCACTTATAATCATGGCTCCAAGATCACCATGGACCTTGGATGCTCTCTGACTTTAAATCCTGAGTGCTATGGGAATCCCATCTGGCACTTAAGACTAAGGACACAGAACAGAAACAAATACCACAATCTCTCTTCTCAGAACTGGAGTAAAGGAGAGGCAGAAGTGGAAAGCAAGTCCTTCCTCTCTCACCAGTTTATTTCACGGCATCCATTGTGGGTATGACCAAAAAGATGGCGGGGAAAAAACACAGCAAAAAAGGAGTGATTGTTCAGTCTCACCAACTTTAAAGAGAGAGGCAGCCAATCAAAGGAGACTGCGCTAGCCCAGGTGGTAAGGGACACAGTGGGCTCCATGTTAGGCAAGCCGGGCCTGTTCCAAAGGCCCCTCGGTGATGGCTCCATGTTAGAGATGGGCATCCCAGAGAAGCCCAGCTTGCAATAATAAGGATAATGATGATGCTGACAATATAACTGGCATTTTCTACAGCACTGTTTGCAAAAGCACTCATATCTGTTATCTGATTTGATCCCTACCAGGGAAGGCAGAAGTTATTACTATCCCCAATGTCTAGATAAGAAAACTAAGGCTGAGAGTAGTTAAGTCTTGGCCTGGTTCACACAACTAATATATGTCTGAGGCACGATTAGAACTCAGTTCTTCCTGTATAGCAAGTCCAACACCCTACTGAACCTGCAACTGGGCTACCTCCTCTTATTCTCAGTGAAAGTCTGGCAAGAGAAGCTACGCAGCTGGTGTGATGGAGGCAGTGTTTATAGACTGTGTTTCTAGACTCCCTTTTCTAAGATACATGTCAGAAAGATGTTTTTTAAATCCTAGCATAGCCAGTGGAGGCCAGCTCCCTTCTACTGGGGCTTGGTTTCTGTCTCTACTGATAGCTGCTTCGGCGATTTCTGGCATATGTTCTAGTTGTGACAACTGCAAGGTGTCTTCCAAAATACAGCCTGAAGCAGCTCCAGGTGTGGCCCTCTTGTGACTCGAGTCTGCTTCTTAGTGTAGAGAAGTGAAACAGACACACTTTGGGGGTGGTCCTAGAGGCCCCGAGGCTGCCACTGTTCACATCATTTTGCCAGATTGTGAATTAAATTAATTCACCAGCTTTTTCATGGTAACTAGACAAAAGAAATTACCTCTTAAAAAAAAGGAACAATACACAAAATCCAAGGTCTTGACAGTGGAGAAATAAATCGAGAAAATAGCCCAGTAATCTTCGCCAGGCTGATTTTCTTTATCTTTGAACACTCTTTTTCACATGTTGTGTCAATGGGTTAATTGCCTTCTGACACTGAGTGACAATAAGACATGTTCCCTGACGAGGATAAAGCAAAGTTAATTGAAGACAAAGGTAATGAAAATATTGGATTCCATCCATCCCAGGTAGCTTTTGGCACTTGAAATTATAGGCCGGGTGGCCCTTACACTCGCCAGTAGGGTCTGTAATTCTTTTAGCGGCTGGCTGAAGTTAAGCAGCGATCAATCATATACTATACCCAGGCCGTCACTGGGGAAACTGCAATCTGTGAACCGTGAGTTTTGAATAACATTTAGCCATGGCAAGTTGGGGAAGCATCATTTGAAAATTCATTAACAAGGTCTTCAGCTTGGAGAAAAACCAATTGTTTAGAGATTTAACCATAATATTATTCCCTCAATATGAACTCCATTGGTTGAGTTCATTCGTTTCGATGCCATTTTTATACCTGGCACTGGAGCCATTCCCCCAGCTCAGTCTTTTAGTGATGGAAACAATGGCCTTTGAAAGCACAAAGAGCTGTTGTCATCTCCTGAATCTGTCCGCGTGTTGTCAGGTACCAAGAGAGGGAGAAGGAGAAGAGGTTTGACCTCTATCACAAATGAAATTCTCAGACTGACATTAACAGTCTTCCACAATCTAATTCCCACTTATTTTTCCTAAGGTAATGTTTAATTTTTTTCCCATCGAGTGCTCCATTCTCTCCAAATTAGCCTCTTGACTCTTCCCCCAAATGAAATGTCGCATCTCCTGCCCATGGTCCTTGTACGAGTCATTCTCACATCTACCATGTCCCACCTCTGCATTTTTGATTCATATTATGCCCAGCTTTAGCAGATAGAATATTAATAAATGGGGTGAGTCAAGAGGGAGGGCTTATCACAGCTCAGGTGTCATATAAGGACTTTACCCAGTATACCTAGTTATTATATTCTCTTCCTCCTGAAGTTACTTTGCATTCTTATATCATACACGCACACATTTATGCATATTTATATAAACATATCCATTTGCCCATTTAAAATTACTTGGGCATATGCTTTATGCTCCCAGTAGAAGTTCTTGGAGATTAGAGATCATTTTATCTTTGGCTTATATCCCCAGTGCCTATCGCTATGCCTGGCACAAAGCAGGTATTTAATAAATGTCTGGAGAGTTGAATTAAAACCCCTTGAATAGAAAGGAATGGCAGAGCTTTGCTGTCTCCAAATGCCAGCTTTCCCCTAGTGACTTAAATGATTTTTTGCCAGCATCTGCCATCAGTTCTTGGAAAGGAGAAGTACTCTCCCATCACAGCCCATTCCATAGCAAGATGGAGTCAGTCAAAGTTGCTTTCTAGGCTGTATCAGCTAAAGGTGTGGATGCAATGGCAGGGCAGCTGTAATGTCTGGATCTGGAGCTCACCTAGAAATGCCAGTGACTCCAGTCAGGTGCCTTCAACAGATTATGGGCAATGCTTTTGATTTCCCAGTGCCTGTCACTGCACACTAAGAGGTAATTTGTGAGGACAGATGCCCACAATTCTCAGAGCCACAGCACAGTGATATTTGCTCTCCACAGTTTTCTCTTATTTCTTCATATGAAGTGACTTTATCTTGGCATAGCATGTAGAGAGGAAGGAATTAGCTGCTGGGGGACAGGGAAAGGCTTCTGACAGAAGGTGGGATTTGAGCTGAATCTTGAAAGAAGGAAGGGAGATGAAGAGGCCTTGAGGGGCAGAGCATTACAGGCCTGGACAATGAAATCATCAGTGCAGAGACACAAAGGTGGGAGATGAAGAGCTGTGCCTGAGAAACTGGCTGGAAAGGGGAAACAGGAAAAAAGCAGAGGACACCAGAGCTTGCAGGACGTTGGTGCAGTGGGGGCAAGAAGCACCATTCGGAAGAAAAGATTTCAGTAATGGGATGTGGGGCCCACAAACACAAAACATGGCACAATTTTTTCTCCAAGTTGTCCCCAAGTAATACCCCCCCCACCTTTGGAAGGACCACCCAGGCTGGGGGTCATGACAGTATCAGTCTAAGTGATCTGTGAAAGTCCAAGAACTTTCCTTTATGTTTTAGTATCATTCCCTCAAAGTACCAATATTTGGAATAAATCATTGTAGTATTCTTTAAAAGCAGTAAATGGGGGTATCTGGAGGCCTGGGTTCTATTCCCAGCTATTTTGCTGACTAGCCATGTGACCTTGAATGAGTCACTGCCTCTCTCATCTCACTTTCCTCATCTGTAAACAGAGGGAGACAAGGTAGATGTTCTCTAAGGTTCCTTCCAAAGCTGACATACTCTGATACGTAACTAGGATACGGTGACTAGAATTTTGCCCCACAGCACTAAAACTTAAAGGATAAGCTGACATTGCTTGGATAACCTCAACAGCATAGAAATGATTGAGCTTGGTTTCTTATTAGCAAGAATAATTAGTTAAAGCAGGAATCTTCCATACAGTACACTTCCTGCACAGTGTTCCATACTGCAGGTGAACTACGCTCTATCCCTGCAGCGCTCAACGGAGGCCTCCACGTGTCCTAACGTTTCCCCCCCTCCACCCCATCTCCCCCACACAGCTCAACTGTTTTTTTTTCTTTAAAAGTTGATGGGAAAGAAGAATTCAGGCTACTTGCTCTTCATGCATTTGGGGAAGCTCACGTTGGTGCCAAAATTGCTAGTTATGTCTCTGCAACAGTGCAATGAAATCATACCAAAAATAGGGTCAGGAAAGAAGTCAGGAAACTCATCTATATCTCTCTGGTCTGGACCTAGATATAAGTAGTGCTGAAAAACTCCTGCCTTTGTGGAAAGAACTAGTGGAACCCAAGTCTTGGTCATCTATGTGTCATGGACCAATAGATATGAGCTACTACTGAAGGTCTTTTTGTAATTTTGTTTTAAACAAAAGGGAAAAAATGCCAAAAATACTGAGCTATTCTCTCATTCTAACTCTCTGTGGGTTTCTTTCTCCCTCTGCGTCTCTTTACTTCTCAAAGTAATAAGATAATTATTGACTCATTTCCCCAGGAAGCCTGTAGTTCCAATGTCAGGCATCGAGTTGAGGCATGAGAACCTGGATGGCAAATTTACCTACACCAAAGGTAACTCATTTCTTGGCAGGTTTCCCCAACTTGTCTGAGTGAGATCAAAAATAAAGCAACAGCAATTGTCTATTCTGTGATATATAACATCTCCCACTCCAGAACGCCTAATGCAGCACTTTGGAGGCTGAGACTACAGGTTAATACTAATTGGTGCTGAGCATGGGTGGGCCTCTCCTTAAAGAGGCCATCTCAGGGGCCCCAGAGGATCATGGAGGTGAACTGGTCACTCGCCTCCTTTGCCTGCCCTCATCAACTCGATATGGTGGGATGCCCCACAAGCATAGGGGATTAGGAGTTGACTATAAATGGATTCAGGTGCAAGCAGAGGAATGATTTTACATGCTCCATTCCAACTGCTCCAAATACATTCAACCCAGAGGCTATATTGGCCACCAGCTAACAGATGGAAACATGAAAAATTCAGATAATCATCTGTATGTATTATCTCCTTTTTGCTCAGAATCCTGACATTTCCAGATTTCTTGGTCCCCCAACTCTCAGATCCTTCTGGACTCAGCACAAGTGCTCTCCCACACACATACATGATGCCCCTATTTGTCATGACCCTCCTTCCCCCATTTTATATTTACCTTTTGCCAAACATGTTGATTCTCCCAGTAGAAGTAAGCTCCAGGAGGGTAAGCACTGATTTTGACTCTCGTTTCCCTAGCAGCTAGCACAGTGACCAACCAACCAAACATCTGTTCTAAGGAATCTTAACCTTGTGGGGAGCACAGACCCAGACCCCTTTGGCAGCCTGAAGAAGCCTATAGACACTTTGTCAGAAATATGTTTTTAAATGAATAAAATAAAATACATAAAATTATAATGGGCTCATGAAAATAAATATATCTTTTTTCCCATCTAAGTTCATGGAAGGCCTGAAATCTTTTTTTGGACCTTTAGGAATCCATAGACCTCAGGTTAAGAGCCCTAATCTAGATGCCTTTATTTTGGATCTGGAGATTTTCCATAGGAATGGGTAAAAATGAAGGGACGTTTTAATTCCCCAAATCTGTTTGAAAATAACCCAAACCAGTTAAAAAGAATCTAGTTGGAAAAGAGCAGGCCATCATCATCTAACCTATGAAATTATCTATGTCTGTTGGTGGAGGGGCACTGACTTGATCTTTTAACCATCTCTCTTGGTAGTCTGATAAGAAACATTTATTAAACACTTCCAGGCAGCATGCTAAGGACTAGGGACACACACAAAAAAAAGACAAAATACAGTCCCTGCCCTCAAGGAGCTTCTAATCTAATGGAAGAGACAGCACAAAAACAAGCATATACAACAAGCTATATAAAGGATGAATAATTACAAGAGGGAAGGCACTGGAGTTAAGAGGGGTTGGGATAGGTTTTCTGTAAAAAATAGGACTTCAGTTAGGAAGCCAAGGAGGCCCCAAGGTGGAGATGAGGAGGGAGGGCATTCCAGTCATGAAGAAGAGTCAGAGAAACCTCAAGCAGAGGGTCATATCTGTGAGATGGCAAGGAGGCCAGCATCGATGATCGAAGAGTACACATCAGGCAGTAAGGTATGAGAAGGGTTGGAGGGAACTAGGTTATGAAGGACTTTGAATGTCAGACAAAGCGTTTTGTATTTGGTGCTACAGGTGATAGGGAGTCACTGGAGTTTATTGAGGATGGAGGTGGGGGTGGGATGACATGATCAGTGGATGAATGGAGGATAGATTGGAGTGGGGAGAGCTCTGAGGCAGGCAGACACCCGCCCCACCCCCCAAGCAGGTATTACAATAGTCTGGGCATGAAGTGATGAGGGTTCGCCCTAGAATGGGAGCAGTGTCAGAGAGAAGGAAGCATGTTTGAGAGATGCTGCAAAGGTGAGCTCAGCAGGCTTTGACAACAGCTTGGCTGTGGAAAATAATTATGGGACATTAAAAATAAACAGAGTTACTGTGTTGAGGTGACAGACAAGGGAGAACTAAGCCTAGGATGTAGGAAGTGGGGAAGACTGACCAACAGCAGGCTTCCAGGAACAGCCTCCAATTCACAGAGACCTTCATCTGACAGGGACCTGAACTGCCACATTAAATTTCACAGTGACATATGCACAGTCATAAAAATGCTGGCAAAATGAATTTAAAACATGGCAATTAATTTATGAGGTTGAGCTAGTGTTTGAACTCATGGGTGTCATAAGGGTTGGGAAGTAATTGAGACTCAGGTCATGCATCCAAAAATCCTAGGACTTTGGGGTAGGAAGGGACTTTTGAAATCAGTGACCCCCAATATTTCATTTTATAGATTAAAAAAAGCCATAGGTGGAGCGTCTTGACCAAAGTCTCACAGCTGGTTCATAGCCCACCAGGATGATAAAATCTAAGATGAAGCACAAGGGTTTCACAAAATCACTCAGAAAATGATCATAGATTAGATATGGGGGCTTTGTATAAATAGCATAATATCGCCAGTGGCAAAACAGCTGGTTGTGGGCATGGGAAAGGGTAACATGAACTGACAAATCAGCCTGACAGACTTAAATTAAACCTTATTTGAATTATAAATACTAGACCTTTGATGTGGTGCTTACCTTTCTTTTCTCCACATAAGTGTGAATAAGGAACAGGGAACTACAGGGTAGTGATGGGCATCTGTTCCCTTGAGGTCTGATTCTCCTGGTAAATAAGCACCTGAGTAAGGGACAGGATGGGGATCCTGACCTCATAATTTCACCCCAGGCCTATGGGATAACTTCAGGATCACCAAATTATCCTATGTCAGGAGACAAAACTCCTTCCCAACCTTCTGGGGCCATATTTCCTAGGCTTTGCCTTATCCATGAGGCATTGGAAACATATGATCAATCAAAAGAAATACAAGGTAACTTTATGACAGGTGACATTGGCAGCTGGGACATTCCAGGGTTAAATGACAGTCTGGACAACCAGAACTTATGACTTGTGCCTGAGAGGTACCCTAGACGGTTTCTGTTCTAACCGCTTCATTTTAAAAGATAAGAAAACTGAGACCCAGGGAGAGAAAGAGATTTGTGCAAGGTCATGCCACAAGTTAGTGTCAGAGTCAGACTAGAAACTTCAAAATTAATGGCTTTGGGGGCCTCTTATTACTTGAAAATCAAGCCTTCCAGATTATATTGTTGGTAAGGTTGTTTAGGTAATAACACTTGGCTGTTGCAGAGACTGTCCCTGTAAATGTCTTTTGGAGAAAACTGAAGCCATCTTCATAGGCTCGGTGACAACACACTCTGCTTACTAATTTCTTCCATTCCATTTCTTTTATTCTCTTTCCATTCAGTCTTTTCCTCACTGGGCCATTTGTCTGGTGACAATCTCAGTTTGGGTCTTCAAATTAAATTCCGGATCCCCATAAATGCAATTGTTCTTAAATAGCCTTGTGAAGTTGGTGATGGTGGGTGTTTGGAGGCCATTAATCATGAGCTTCAAAGAATGGCTTCTAGGCTTCATCTTCCCTATTTGTTCTCAAAGCCTAGAAATGCCAGAAAAAAATAAGACTGGGGTTGCTCCTTCTCCATGAGAGAGATTCGAGTGGTACCATATTGGAATTCAGAGGATAATCCTTTCCTAACTTACTTAGCATGAGGGTCACAGCCTACCTCCTGCACCAATTCCCCCAACTTGTATATGTATATTCTATGTATCTGTTTCAGATAATCCCACTCTCCCTTCCCACTCCAAAGTGAGAGAGACAAATAGTTGCACAATCCATTTCTTTGCTGTCTAAGCCATGAAACGACCTCCCTCTCTGGACTAAATGATTCACTGTTGTATTAATTCATAGAATCATACAGTTAAGGTGACTTTGGACATGAAAAGCCATCTAATCCAATCCCATCACTTTTACAGATCGGGAAATTGAGGCTCAGAGAGTTCATGTGACTTGCCTATCAGCACACAATTAGCAAGTATAAGAGTCAGGATTTGAACCTAGGCCTTTTAGACTGGGAATCCACTACACCATGGCACTTCAATTCAGGTGGATTCAGTAAGAATTTATTGATTATCTACTGTACACATGCACTAAGCTGGAAGATGGGAGAGTAGAATTTGGAGAAAAGCAAGGAGGTCATTTTATCTAGAACACAGAATGCACAAAGAGGAATGGGGAGAACTAAGCCCAGAAACATGAGCTAGGGTCAGAGTATAAAGAGCTCCAAATGCCAGAGAATTCTCTTTGACTCCAGAACCAAGAAGGAAATTTCTTGATCAGAGATGAAACCCATGCTTTAGGAAGATTTAGTTTGGCAGCTGTAGGGAGGATAGATTAGAAAAGTGAAGATTGGAAACCACACAATAATTTGGGCATTGCAGCACTTTTGTTGAGAGAAGGGATTTAGCTTAAGAATACCAATTATTGTTGTTGTTGAATGTCCAAATCTTTGAGACCCCATTTGGTGTTTCCTTGGCAAAGATGCTGGAGTGGTTTGTCATTTCCTTCTCCAGCTCATCTTACAGATAAGGAAATTGAGGTAGCAAGGGTTAAGTGAATTGCCATGGTCACACAGCTAGGAAGTGTCTGAAACCAGATTTGAACTGAGGAAGAGGAGTCTTCCTGACTTCAAGCCCGACACCAGATCTACAGTGCTGCTTAGCTGTGGGAGTCTCTGGCAATAGTCATGGTAAGGGGAGGTAAAAGCCTGAAATATGGTAGTAGATATATGAGGGCAAAAGGGGGACAGATATAAGACATGGAAATTGAATCAACCAGACTCAGCAAGTGGTTAGATAAGGAGGTCAAGAAGAAAGCAGACTGCAGGCTGGCTCTGAGGTTGTAAACGTGGAAGAACAGAAGCTCCCTTGACAGAAATAGGAGCATTAGAAGGAGCATAAGATTTAGCAGGAAAGATGTGAGTCACTCTGGGCATCACAAGCAGCAGAGTACCTCCTCTAGCCCTGCCTTCCAGCCAGTCACACATCAGCATGGACTTAGCAGGAAAGATGTGAGTCACTCTGGGCATCACAAGCAGCAGAGTACCTCCTCTAGCCCTGCCTTCCAGCCAGTCACACATCAGCATGGACTTGGCTCTTAGAATCCTCCAAAAGGACATCCCAGAATTTGATCAAGGGAACATGGCAATGCCTTTGGAATGACCATTAACCAAGCTCTCACCACCACCCCCTCCCCAACAGACTGATAAATATCTCAGCATTTGCACCTCCCAGACAAATGCTAAGTCACATAAATGTTTGGGCAACTCACTTAATCACTCGACATCTTGGCTTCCTTATTGAGAAAATGAAGACAGCTCAGATAATCACTAAGATTTCTTCCAACGGTAGCTATTCTTTCTAGAGCAATTTTCAAAATATTTTACATATGTTATTTCATGTGATTCTCCCCAAAAACCCAAGATATTGATGCTATGATTGTATCTTCAAGATGAGGAAACTGAGATTTGAGAGAAGTCAAATGACACGCCCAGGACCACATGGTCCGTGACTAAAGCAGGGTTTGAACTCAGATATTTCTGACTGTAGGTCCAGGCCTCTATTCACTGTAATGCCATGCAGATGCCTAAATCCTAAAAAATCCAAAATCTCATAAAATGGGAAGTCTGGTACCTTGCTTCCTTTCATATATGATTATTTGGGAGAAAGTGCTTTCTAAATGGAAATGTGTTCTTCAGGCTATATTTATTCCATCTCATGTTGGTAGAAACAAGATAGAGCTGGCTTACAGTTAGGCAAAACTGGCTTCCAATCTTGCCTCTAATGCTTATGTAACTTTAGATAAGTCACTTAACCTCAGTTTCCTCGTCTGTAAAGCTAGAGGGTCTCTGGGTTCTGTTTTAGCTCTATGTCCAAGATGCCATGTGCAGTTCAAGCTTGCCTTGGGCAACTCCCTTAGACTTGTCTCCTTAGTCATAAACCAATTGTGGTCCACAATCTGCAATGATTCCTACACCAGAATCCCACAGTAGATGAAATCACCAATTTTTCTGGCATTGGCATTGTGGAAGGATGGTGGTAAAGAACACCTGAATATTTTGCTTTTATTTTAACTTAGAATTGGCGTTATTTTCTTCTGTTGCTTCCAAGAATTATTCTAGTGAATTTCCTCTTTGGTCTCTGGGTTTCTAACTTGTGACGGTTTATGAAAACACTTGTAATGTGTGTCTTCCAGGAGGTCTCCTCTTCATTATTTTTTATCCCTTAGCTATTGAACATTTAAGATGCCAAAGCTAAAGCTATATCACATACTCTCCTACTCTCCTTCCCCCAAGCTAAGGGACCGGTTTATTCACTCCAGACTGTCCTGAAATTACCCATTGTATCATTTGTTCGGACTACCAGTCTTGTCTGGGAATGATATTTTTAAAATGTAGGCTCCTGTTCCTTTCCTGCATGGAGGGCAACTTAATTTACATGAGTCTATTAAATAATGCAATCACCTGGAGGTATGCAGTCCATGTAATGAAGGCAGCAAAACACCCAGAGGAAAAATTCCTTCCTGTACACAAATTGAGAAATCAGTTTAACCTTTCCTTATTTGGATCCACTGCTTACACTTCAAATGTTCACCAGCAGCTCTACAAAATGATACTATATTATAAAATGATGTAGCATGATGATGTCCACCAAATACAAAAGGCACAGTGGGTAGACATCCACAGAGGATTTAGGAATGGACACAAACAAGCATTACAAAGAAATAAATAGGTGATGATCTATACCAGTGAAAGGAGAAACCACTTTGCTGAGAGAAGAGGTATAGTGTAAGAACACCAGATATGGCATCAGAGGTCCTGGTTTCAAATCCCAGCTGTGTTTCTTGTTAGCTACATCATCTTGGGCAAACCATTTCCCCCTCTCTATAATTCAGTTTCCTCATCTGTAAAATGAGAAGGATTTGGACAAAATGATAAGCCTTAATGACTTCCAGCCCTAAATCTGAAATCCATTAAAGTACTCCTTGTATTTATATATCCCTCTCAATTATTATTCCCATCATACAGATGAGGAAACTGAGGTTTGTAGAAACTTCTATTGGTGAGGTAGATAGTGCAAAAATCATTACCTCCATTTCACAAATTATGAAACTATGCCTCACAGAAGGGTGGCTAGGTTGCACAGTGGATAGAATGCCAGACCTGGAGTCAGGAGGATCTGAATTTGAATCCAGTCTCAGACACTTAGTGTGATACTGGGAAAGTCACTTAATCCTGTTAGCCTCAATTTCCTTATCTGTAAAATGAATTGGAGAAGGAGACTGAAAACCACTCCAGTATCTTTGCCAAGAAAACCGCAAATGAGGTCACAGAGAGTTGGACACAATTGAAATGATCCAACAATAAAAATGCTTCATAGAAGGTACATGACTCATCTAAGGTCATACATCTATTTAAATGGGAGAACCAGGGATAAAACCTAGACATAAACACACATTGCGAGACAGACAGACTGACAGAGAGACAGAGACAGAGATTGTCTCATTCATTGTTTCATTTTATTCCCAGCAACTAGCACAGTGCTTTGTACATAGTAGGTGCCTAATATAGACTTAATTGATTCTGATTTTGTACCCTTTCTTCTCCACTCCCTAGTCAATGATGTAAAATATCACATGGTGACATCATAAAATTGTTTTTAAATAGTGTAAACCTAATTCAGATGTACCCATTACACAAAGGATCTAAGTTAATTGTGGAAGGCATCATTCACATGCTGGGTCAAGCTACAACTCAGAAAATCTGAGGATCTCTTCATTGGATAGCCCCAAACACCGACACCGGATCTCTATTTGCATATTCTTTGCAAATAAAATATTACAGAAAGTTTTATTCAAAGAGAAAATAAGTTCAAAGAGCATCATACAACAAGAAAGGGTTTAGAGCAGCCCCAATTCCCACACGGTCCCACGTGGGCAGTTCTTCTCACACTGGTGAGACAGCCATAAGAAAATGCTGTCTCGAGGGCACAGGATCAGGTGAATAGGAAGGGATGATATCTAAAAAAATAAAATTACAAGGTGAGAGAGGAATATAATGAGAAGAGATAGGGAGAGACAGAATACAGAAAATTATCTCATATAAAAGAGTCAAGAGAAAACTGTTACAATGGAGGGGAAGAGCAGGAAGGTGAAAGGGAATGGGTCAACCTTACTCTCGTTGAATTTGGCTTAAGGAGGGAATAACATACACACTCAATTGAGCATCTTACCCTACAGGAAAATAGGGGGGAAGGGGATGATAGGAGGGAGGACAGATTGGGGGAGAAGGTAGTTAGAAGCACATGCTTTTGAAAAGGGACAGGGTCAAAGTAGAAAATAAAATAAGTGGGGGGCAGGATAGGATGGAGGGAAATATAGTCAGTCTTTCACAATATAAGTACTATGGAAATGTTTTACATAACTACACATGTACAACCTATATTGAATTGCTTGTCTTCCCAGTGGGGGGTGGGTGACAAGGGAAGAAGGGAAAGAATATGGAAATCAAAGTTTTAGAAACAAATGTTAAAAAAATGTTTTTTATATGCAACTGGAAAATAAGATATACAGGCACTGGGGATAGAAATCCCTCTTGCCCTACAAGACAGTTGAGGGGGAAGATATAAGAGAGAGCAGATTGGGGGAAGGGGTATTCAGTAGGCTTGCTATCTTGAGGTGGGGATAGGAGAGATGGGGAGAAAATTTATAACTCAAAATCTTGTGGAAATGAATGTTGAAAACTAAAAATAAATTAAAAGAAAAAAGAAACTGCTGTATCTGGTGAGTTCAGCTATGGGTCTCTGAGGCCCATCCAGCAGCAACTCTGCCTTCCTCAACCCCCTCCAATAATATTTTGGGAAGCCATTGGATGCCCCCAATTAGAACATGCTCTTGCAAGCTCCCCTTACTTTCACATAGATACACTGTCATGGTGTCCTTTTGTGATGTACCCCGACAGCCACTAGGGACCTTCCTCTCTCTGGAAGCCCTTTCTACTCAACAGAGTGGAGCTGAGGAGTTCCTCTTCTTACCTGGCTGGGATGCTGGCTCTCCAGCAGTGCTCAGAGCTCTGGCACCAGAAGAGTGGCTCCTGTCAGTATTCCCTTTGGTGAGAGGGATATAACTTTCTCCTCCATCTTTCTGTATCTTGTAACTCTTTCTCCAGAGTCTGAAGAGCATGACATTGGACTAGATGCAGCCTTTGAGATCAGTTAATCCAGTCTAGCAATGATGGTCCAAGGAATTCATGCTAAAAACTATTTAATGACACCTTTAGCAGTAAATAGTCACAAAGAAAAGGGCAGTTAGGTGGCACAGTGGATAAGCACCCAGACTGGAGTCAGGAAGAATCTTCTTCCTGAGTTCAAATCCAGCCTCAGACATTTATGAACTGTGTGACCTTGGGCAAGTCATTTTACCATTTGCCTCAGTTTCCTCAACTATAAAATGAGCTGGAAGAGAAAATGGCAAACTACTCCAGTATCTCTGTCAAGAAAGCCTCAAGGGTGGCCATCGAGATTTAGACATGACTGAACAACAAGCAACAGCAATGAATATTGTGATTTGTATACTGAATTATCCTAAGGTTCATTTTTGTCGTTGTTGAAAAGGATTTGAGGAACAAAAAATGTTGGGAACCACTGCACCATGTCATATTGCAATTCTCGGCATAGCTTCCATGGTCAATGGGTGTGACCAAACCATTCTTGTCTAACGCCAGCTGTAGACATCTGCCCACTCTTCTCCAGGAATAACTAACTCATCCAAATTATTCTGTAATTTGCTCAACTTCCACACTTGGATCTTCTACTAATGACTGTCATCATGACCTGAGTGCTTGGAGGTCCTACCAGGGAGTCCCAAGTTGTGGTGGCTCTCCCCAAGCTTGAAGGGCTTTTAATATCAGCTCAGTAAAATCTATCTGGTGAGGACCACCAAAGCCAAATTTAGAGAGGCTCATCAAGAGAAGATTGTCCACCAGGAGACCTGGTGGTAGATTTTCCTTGGCCACAGCAACTTCAAAAGGGAATACTTGGGCAAATGTCACCAAACCATCCCATTCTGTATGCAACTTGTGCGGCAGAGCCCAAGGCCCAGGATGGTTGTGTCTTTAGTTCCTCCTAAGTTTTACAGGCCCTCCATCCTCTGCCAGCCCCAGTTCAATTGCCAAGAGGAAGAAGAAACTGACTGTAGTTTTCTTTATAGGTCATAAGAGTCTCAAGCCCTGGCATTATTCCCATTTGTGAATATGGAAATGAAGAAGTCAAGAAATTGAATCATGTATAAAAATATAGTAACAACCTCAAAGGATCCCAAGCGTTTTTTAGATATTAAGCTAGATTCCTCTCGTTTTCAACATTTATAGATGAAGTCACTCTTTCAAACCCCAGGAGGACCATTTAGGACATTACAGTTCCAGGACCTGAGTTTCTGACATAAGAGAATCCAATAAACTCCTTTTTCCTCACAACAGCTCCATAACCAGTATGAGGACAAATAGGGTCAGACAATCTCTATCCAGAAACCACAGGAAAGTCCCATGAGGCCAGATGACTGGAAATATCTTATGATGAGAGGCCTTTAGGGATGGAGAGGACCTATGTGAAGATGCTAGGGAGGAAGTCTATGGGCAAGGGACAGATGAATCTCTGTAGCCTCCTCAACTCTGACCCCCACCACACACACACACACACACACACGCACGCATGCACACACACGCATGCAAGCATGCACACACACAGTCATCCCAAGCTTCAAGACGCCCTCTAAACTAAGCAGAGAGCATCATCACAAGGGTCTTCAGAGTAGCCAAACCCCAAAGCCCAAGATGACTGACTGTATCCAGTCCTTCATTTGACTTTGGACAAACCAGTTTGCTTCTCATTTTCTTCATCTCTGAAATGGGAGACTTAGACTAATGGCACCTAACATCCCCGTGTTTGAACACATGGCACCAAACATCTGGATGCCTCCAAATAGTTCTTCAAGGGATTTGAGTTATTATCCAGGTGCCATTCACATTTTCCTATTTTCTTTTCAAACTTCATCTTCAAAAACTGAGTTCTAAGTTATTATGACTAGGAAGATAAAATGCCAGGGGGTCAGAAGTACAATGATGATGATGGTACCATTTTTTTATTATTTTAAAAATTAGGAAAAATCCATTTTTGTTCAAATAGCACAAACATTCTGGTCACTATTGTACCCAAATGGTGCAGCTGAAGACATGAAAACAGTGTGTAATTTTGATAAATAACAAAGCAAAATGCATTTAATTTATATGCTGGGACCCAAACCTACATTTTTCATTTTTTGAAATTTAGCAAAATTTACTACCCTGAGACTGGTAGATCCAGATAAGCGATGGAGTGGGAGGCAGCATATTTGTCCTCCTCAACATCTGGGCTTCCCATATTTTGTCCTACTGGCAAGAGAGATTCCTCAAGCTGTTGCTTATTTCCCTAGTCATCCTGAGAACTATCGACTTTGGTCAATGTATCAGATCAAAGTTAAGGTGCACAATTACCATCGCCAAGATATTTTGGGATGATAATTATGTGAGGTTCCTTGAAAGATTGATGATAAGTTCCTATGTTTATTTCTTGTGAAATATTTGTATCTCTAACCTTGATGCTTGTTCCAATTTTAATTTAAAGCTGTTTTAAAAAAAAAAAAGCTTCCCCCAATAACCATTTGAAAACTCCTAGCAGCTGTCATCATGTGTCAAAATGGTGGACTGTTTCACAAGTCAAATTTAATAGATCTTAAATATTGGTTGAACAACTCAAACTTTATCTCTCTTTTTATGTCACCGACATCTCCTGGTCACTTGGATTGAAAACCTCAGAGTCATCTCTAACTCTGGATTCTTCTCTCTCTAACCATTGCTCTGCCTCCTTTCCACAATCTTGCCCATAGTAGATACTTAATTTATGCTCACAGACAGGATAGGAAAGGGATTTGTGATTTCATTGGAATAGGGAATTCCAAGATTATGAAACTCCCTCTACCAATATGGGTTGGCACCTTCTCTGCAATTTATAATCTCAGAGAGTTGCCTGGAACCTTGAGATGTTAAGTGACTTGTCCAGGATGATAAATCCAGGTTGTATCAGAGGTAAGATGTTCTAGACTGGGCCAGACTCAGGACAGTTCCCTGGTACTTTAGGCTTAGTAATGGAACAAAATTAGATAGTCATAGGACATTCAACAGTTAGCAAAAGGAGATTTATTTACCTAGCCATAGCAGGAATAGGATGTTCCACAATGATAGGCATTTGAGGACTCTTCCAATTGATTCAGCAGAGTAAAGCTGACCCTAACCCATCTCATTCCACTAGTCAAACATGTGAGAGACTCTCTAGGGCCTTATGGCTGCTTTTCACTCAAAACAATAAGAAAGGGACATCAGCAGTCCTAAGAACCGACCAAAGCTCAAAACAGGTTCCAATCCCTTTTAAGGAAAAACTAGCTGATATTGCATGGCTGGGGGGTAGGACACTGCTTCTGCTGCTTAGGACTTGAACCCAGTCCTCCTGGCTTTGAGCTGGCTCTGTTTGTCCACAACCCTGCATTGCCTCTCATGGTTGTTGAATTGAAATTCAGTTAGATATTTGATCCGTATTAATAATTTGCTAAATTTAATCAGAATCCGTAAATTCTCTTGAAAGTTATTGTGAAGCAACCAGATAGGCCTACATGGAATGCTGGATATACTAACTGAGAGATCTCAGCAGAGTTGGTCACCATCTCTAAAAATGCTGAATATTTACTCTTTCCATCTCAAGGTTATACAGAGTCTTTTGTATCATTTGTATCTTCATAATAGTAACAATCATAAAATAGCAGTGTCTTCATAGACTAGTACTTCATACAAAGTATATGTAAACCAATTCTCATTTCTTGTAGTGTAATGTTATATTTAATTGTATGTCACTTCTAGAGGGCCAAAATGCTTTTCACAATGTACCATGAAAAATTCTAATGTTATTTTCCTTATCTGTTTCTGCCCCCATTAAATCCCTCCTTTGATGATTCATCTTGGGGCAGAGTTGACCTTGGGTTCCCAAAGGCTCTGATAACAGGACAGGAGCTCCAGAAAGTCTTACATAGCTGAAAGGGGATATTTCAAACAAGACCAGTAATTCAGGCTAAAGGAAATGAGGCACCCATGGGCCATAAATGCAATATAAACAACTTTGCTTGTTAAACATGTGTCAGGTAACTGTCCGTTGTGTAATGCCTTACACTTTTCACACAGGGAATATAGACACCCACTCACTCTCAGGGCTGGCTCATTGTCTTTAACCTCTTCTCACCATACCAGGTCTAGATTCCCAGAAAAGAAGCACTACCATGGAGTTACACTTTAAATTTCTCTGGGTCCTAGTGGTGACTATTGGGGAAGAGTATACTTCCTGCTACTCACCACCATGGCTTTTAATGCCTGAGTAGTGTGCTTCTATTTGTACAAACCCAGTCACTTATGACAATGACACATGTAGACTTATATACAACCTTTTACTTATCAATAAGGCAAAAAAATAATAATAGTAAGATCATCTGTGAAAGTAATAAAGATATCACAATTTATACAGAAACCTTGGTCATACATACAATCCAATCAATGCATTCAGAATCCAGAAGGGAGAATGAACACACATTTACACAGATCTAACAAGGAATCACGTGAGTGCAAAAAGCCTGTGTGCTTGGGGTAGCTCACAAATCTGGCTACAGGCTTTGATATAATTTTTGTCTCAAGAACCATCCAGAAAAGTTTCTTAATGGATGTAGCTTCTTTGTCAAACAGATGCTTGCATTGCCAAGCTAAATTGATCCATAGAATGCCTTGACTAACATCTTACTGGGTAAGATGTCTCTATCAAAATCGATGATCTGTTAGGTGACTTCTGATTTTCTGCTCTTGTGATGATTTCTCCATTTAACTGATGGTTAGTAACTACAGTTCCATCTTCTGTCTCTAACGAGTTATATTACAGTTGGTCCCATCATTGCAGCAAAATTCTAGTCTCTTTATTTTCCTAATAATTAACCCAGAAGTTAACTAATTCTGCAATTTTTCACATACATTTCCCTGTGTTCTCCCTTTGTTTCAATATTCTATAGCCTGTGACAGCTGAAAAATGAGAAATTGCTATCACAGAACTCTTAATCAGAGTAATTTCTTCTCTTAGAACTTTGAGCAGACCCATGACCACAGATGAGTGAACTGCCGAGGCTGACTTAACTATACAACTACTTTCCTCAGAAGCAGATTTATGAACCACATAAGTAAACTATTAAGTATCACTCCTTTACACTTGTGATAAAACTAACAACAGTATAGTTCATAGTTAAATTCAAATAAAATACTATCTGCCTCTGCATTCATTATATGAATCAACACCATTTGGTCTAGAAGCTGACTCCACAAAGCAATGAAATTCTGCTAAAATCTACAGAGTGCAAATTTTCCATAGATTGGATTCTTTATGTCTTGGGGAAGGAAGCCAACCCAATAATTCTAGCTCTGGTCCTCTAGGCCAATCAAATCCCAAAGATGGCCTCTCTACCTGTTTGAAGGGGAAACCAGATCAGTCTATAAAACACAGGTGTTACTATCTACCACTGGAAGTGTCAGTCTGCATCAGCGAAGGAGGTCCCTATACTGACAAAATCCTCTTAAGTTATGAAGTAAATTAGAAGGTATGTCTGCTCCCCATCAGGAGCTTATCCTCTGACCTTGAAACAGAAACACAGGTAGGCCTTTGGCTCATGGCATTGAAATTGAGAGGGCCATGTTTCCTCCTCAGTGGTCTAGTGGTCTTCAGCCCACTAGACTGTGGTAGCCCCTGTGCCCCTACACACACACACACACACACACACACACACACACACACACACACACTTTTTCTCTCACTACCATGGTCCCCGCCTTCCACTTCCCCCATGCATACCTCCTCCCAGAGGTCATAAGAGTCAAGATTATTGGTTTCATTAGATTGTAAGCTCCTTGCAGATGCACACTGTTGTTTGGTTCTTTCTGTATCCTCAGCACTTAGCCCAATGCCTGGCACATAGTAGGCACTTAAATGTTTAAATTCACTTCTAGGACACAGGCAGCTTTCTAGAGGAGCATGCCTGACTATAAGTGATTTGTTTACAGGAAAACCACAGTGAAGATGTGCCACAGAGGATCAGGATCCCAACACCTTCCTGTGCTTCAGGACAGCCCCTCTATAGCTTGTCCCTATCCTGCTCCTCCATTCATTGATTGTTCCCATTTCTTCCCTCCCCACTCTCCAGGAAGCCCCCCCCTCAGTACTTAGTATGTATTATTAGTAGTATTATTATATATATAGTATATATATTATATACATATTATATATAGTATTATTAGTATATGTATTACTTAGTATGTGACATAGTATTCATATTATTAATCTATTATTAAATTAAATATTATTAATATATGCTTTTGACTATTGACTGACTCTCCTACTCCCTCCGCTGGTCCAGGTGCTAGGATCCCCAGGTGCAAAGTCTTAAAGCCCCATATCTGGTTGCCCCTGAAATTAATGAACTCTTCCCCCTCTTCCTCCCAAAAATCGCATTCTTGTGTCTGAAGAATTCTGGTTTTGTGTTCAGCTACTGTCTTTCCCACTGTCTTTGCTGACAACCATCATCTTAGCCTCATTATACCACTGTATCTAAAGATTATGACTTATCTAATATTTTTATATGTAATAAATGTAAAGCTGGAAGGGACCATTTAGTCCTGATGCCAATGAGCTTTCATTGGGTGGAAGATTAAGGGGGAAAAGAGTAAGCATTTATGTCTCATCTGCTATGGGCCAGGACTGTGCTAAGCACTTTACAAATATTATCTATTTGATCCTCATGCCAGCCCTGGGAAACAGGTGCTATTATTATCCCAATTTTGTAGTTGAAGAAGCAGGGGCAGACAGAGGTTATATGACTTGGCCAGGATTTAACAGTCAGTAAGTGTCTGAGGCTGGACTTGAACCCAGGTCTTCCTTACTCCAGACCCAGTGCCATGTCACTGAAATTCCCCTGGGGGAAAAAGAATGGGCTGCCCTTAAGTCTCTAATGCTTTTCCTTCTTTCTTCTCCCTGTCTTACACTGCAGACATTCCCAACTTTGACCAACCTTTGCAAATAACCCTTGCAGAGAAAGACCCCAGATAGAATGTATTTAATACGATAGAATATAATCCCTCTCATTTTTTTTAAACAAAGCAGGGGATTTGGGATGGTTTAATTCAACCTGGGAAATAGCAGGTTTCTTTTGGATTTTGCTTCAGATTTTAAAGTTAAAAATAGAATTCCCTAATGCTTTAAGAATTTGTGATTTCATTGGCAAGAGTGAGGTGTGTGGCTCCCACTCTCAACATAACTTATAACCCAGATAATGCAGATGGGCTGGAGGATGGTCTCAGAATCAGAAAACCATAGGTTCAAGGTCTGCTAAATGTGTCATCATGATGAGCAACCGGGTTTGTATAAATAGAAGCACACTGGTGGGGAATCAAAAGCCATGGTGGCAAATAGCAGGGAATATATTCTTCAACAAAGTTGCTACCTCAGCATTCTGTGTTGCTACACTGGGAAGGGCCTGTCCCCATGCCAATGAAACCATAAGTACAATCACAAAGTAGCAGTAGTAGTAGCAGTAGCAGTAGCAGCAGCAGCAGCAGCAGCAGCAGCAGCAGTAGTAGTAGTAGTAGTAGTAGTAGTAGTAGTGGTAGTAGTAGTAGTAGTAGCAATAGTAGTAGCAGCAGTAGTAGTAGCAATAGTAGTAGCAGTAGTAGCAATAGTAGTAGTAGTAGTAGTAGTAGTAGTGATTTGGTAGATAATTTTCTAGAGTTAAGGTGGCCTCAAAGTTCAACACACTGTTGTGCTTTCAACTGCTCCAATCTAGTCAGGCTGATACCAGACCAAAGACTGAGAATTCATAACTTGGCCACACTTCAAGTTTTTCCTGCTTGGTAAGACCTACTGAAGCTTAGAGCCCATCAGCAGAACTTCCAAGGATGCAGGCATACCTACACACCACAATGAAGCATCCTAGTATGACCTAAGTGCAACTTACAATACATTTGGGACACCCTGGTGTAGTTGAGGGGCTGCTTCAAAACTAGGAGGACTTAGACTTAGATCTCACATCTGACATACACCGTCTGCATTACCATGGACCAGTCACTTAACTTCTCAGTCGTCCAGGGAACTAAGACTCAAAGTTGCAGAAAAGGTACCAATCTGCATTGGTAAAGGACATTTCCTCATGTGGGTGTTCCCTGCATCACAGAAATCACATCCAAGCCCAATTCTCTTCCTGTTGATATAATCGTCCTTGGAATGCCGTATGGAACCCCTCCATTCCACATGACTTTGTTTCTGAGTCATAGCTCATAAAATCACTAATAGCTTGCCACTGGAACCCTGTGGTGTCACAGGTATGGAAACATTGAATGCACTCCTGGAAGCAACATGGTCCAGATGACTAGTCTTTGTTTTCAGCAAAAATAAATGAAACCATCACCAGGAATTAGGTTGTCAAAGTTGGTTCCTTTTTTGCAGCATGGCTCATCAGGAGAGGAATGGTCACCTTGGCAGTTTTAAAGATAATGCCCAGTACAAAAACTAGCCATGTGACCTTGGGCAAGTCACTTAACCCCAATTGCCCTCCAAAAAGCAAAAAAAAAAAGATAATGCCCAGTAAAAAAAAAGAGATGGAGACAGAGAAGGAGAGAGGGAGGTTGAGACAGAGAGACAGACAGAAATGGGGTAAAGGAAGAGGGAAGAGTATTTATGGGATGAAACTTCTGTCAGTATTGTTTGAAGTTAAATTACTCATGTGGACCTTTGCTTTCTATTTTAAAGGAAGAATTTCACGAGTCCATAGACCCAAGAGAGCCCTTACATAAATGGGCTTTAAATCCTTTCCAATAATAATGAGGATAAGGATAATAACAAATGACATTTATATAGGTTTTCCTGAAGTTTACAAAACTCTTTGCACATCCTGCATTCATACTGGAAAACCCTCAACGTTGCCAACTATCACTTCGAATGAATAAGATAATGTACTTCTGGAGATTTAAAGTGCTCTGTAAATGTCAGTCTTTATTATTATTGATACTGATGTTCTATGTGGTTGACTTCCCTGGTTTGCACATAGGATCATACCTTTCCAATCTTCTTATGCATTACTCCCCTCCTTGAACTCTGAAATTCAACCATCCTGGTCTGCACAGTGTTCTTTCTGCACACACCATCTGTATCTCCAGTCTCTGTGCTTTTACAATGGATTTCCCTTGAGCCTGGACTGCCCTCCTTGCTCACCTCACCATTTGGGATCCCTTGTTTCCTTCAGGACTCAGGTCATTGCCACCTTTAACATGAAACCTTTCCTGATCCCCCCAGCTGCTCACTCTAAAATGCCATTTATTCACCTTGTAAATATTATTATAGATATATTCTAATGGGCAAAGGGGGCACATGAACTCATAGAACCTCCTGAAATACCAGGACTATTTCATGTATGCCTTTGTACCCCTAGTGTTTAGTGTAGACCTTGTCACATAGTCATTAACAAATGCTTGTTGATTGACAGAGCAGAGGACGACAAATGTAGAGTAAGATAGAAAGAACCTCATAGACCATCTAGTTGTTGAGTCATTTCATTCGTGTCTGACTCTTCATGATCCCACTTGGGGTTTTCTTGGCAGAGATACTGGAGTGATTTGCCATTTCCTTCTCCAGTTCATTTTACAGATGAAGAAACTGAGGCAAGCAGTATTAAGTGACTTGCCCAGGGTCACACAGCTAGTAAGTGTCTGAGGCCAGATTTGAACTAAGGAAGATGAGTCTTCCTGACTCCAGGTCTGGCACTTGATCCACTGTGCCACCTAAATGCCCCAACATCTAGTACATGTACATGGTACAAAAGTGAGACTTGGAGAGAAGGTGTGCCTTGCCACAGACTACAGAGGCAGTCAGTGATGGAGCTGAGATCTGAACTCAGAAACTCTGGTTCCCAAATCAATTGTATGGTAAGTATTAATTAAACACCTACTATGTGCCACTCTTTGTGCTAAGCTCTAGGAAGGTAAAGAAAGGCAAAAATCAGTCCCTGCTCTCAAGGAGCTCCCAGTCTAATGAGGAAGCCGACACACACACGGTTCTATACAAACACGATCTGGAAGGGTCAATCAGAGACAACAGCAGAGGGGTCTTCCAAGCAGACAGCCTCAGTCTTTCTGCTACACAGCGGAACACCACCCCTGGAGAGTCTACCCTGCCCCTTGCCTAGGAAAGCTGGAGAGTTCATAGGGCTAGTGACAAGGATGCATTTCTGCATGCAGCCTGCCTCCTCAAATAACCTGAGTCCAGGATACACTGATCTTAACCTCAGACCTCATCTCCTTCAAGGCAAATTATCTTTCCATTCCTGTGCTGAAGGACCCTTTGGTCTTTGCCTTGGTAGAACAATGCCTGCAAACAGCTCAAATTTTTGTGTGGTGGGGTATATTTGCTGGGAATTTATTTGAACCACAAAGCAAATGTAGTTGTAGAAGCAGAATTCCCTCTCCCTCTTATTTACTTGTTTGGTTGGGTTTTTTTTCTTTTTTATTGCTAATCTGGTCTAGAATCTCATAGCTTGCATAAAAGTGACTTGCTCAACTCTGCTTCCTGGTTTCATTTTGTTTGAGAACTATAAAATCATGCAATATTTGATGCAAGATGTGTCTTCTGTTTGGGTTTTGTCCCACCACTTCCAAACTGAGAATTGTGATTGAAAAGAAGAGATCCTGAGACAGTGCCCTTTTTTATTTTTATTAATTTGTTTGTTTACTTTTATAATTCCACAATTCCTTGAGTTTCACATTTTGTCCCCCTCCCTCCCCTCACCCCCATGGCGGCATACAGTCAGGTACAGGATCTGTAAATACTTTCACATTATACATTAGTCAGGTTATAAAGACATATTGTATCAGCTGGAATGAAAAATGGTAAAGAGTACATAAAACCAAAGAAGAAAAGGAAAAAGATCAGGTATTTTGCTTCCACCTGGATATAAACTCAGTTCTTTCTAGTTCTTCCTCTGGATGCATATATTTCTCTCCATCATGAGTCTTTTGGGATTGACTTATATCACTGCATTGCTGAGAAGAGTCCAGTCTATCAAAGTTGGTCACCACACATATGTTGTGTCTGTAATTGTGTACAAATTTCTCCTGGTTCTACTCTTCTCACTCAGCATCAGTTTGCATAAGCCTCTCCAGGTAAATATGAAGACCGTCTGCTCCTTGTTTCTTATGGCACAATAGTATTCCATAACATGCATATACCACAACTTGTTCAGCCATTCCCCCAATTGATGGGCACCCCCTTAATTTCCAATTCTTTGCCACCACAAAAAGAGCTGCTATAAACATTTTTGTATATATGGGTCTTCGACAGTACCCTTTTTGAATATGTAAGAAACTCTTCCAGGTCACCCAAAGCCTTTGGTTGGAGCCTCTGATTCAAGAAGGGAAGCTAAGTTGGTGTTAGGCAGAAGGTCCCACCCAGAGTCATCAAGCTAGCTGAGATGGGGCCCACAATTTTCAGGATAAAATGCCCCATGTTTCCAGATGTAATTTGATTTCAAACAAAAGGTCAATTCCAGAATATTCCCTTGCATTTTGGCTTCCAATATAAGCAAAAACCATTAATTTCAATTCCAGTTCTCATGATGCCTCCAAAGTTTACCAAGAGAACAATGCTATAGACCGATACACCATTTTTCCATCCGTTGAAACATTTTATTAGAATCATCTATTCATGAACTTAGGGCATCTTTCATAAGGGTATTAGAAAGAAGGAAACAAGCATTTATGTACACTTTAAAGAGTCAAGCACTTACAAATATTATCATATTGGGTCCTCTCTGCATCCTGGCATAGTCAATGCTATTATTGCCTGCATTTTACAGTTGGAGAAACTAAGGCAGATGGAGGTTAAGTGACTTGCCCAGGGTCACATAGCTAGTAAGTGTCTGAGGTCAGATTTGAACTTGAGACTTCCTGACTCAGGCCTTGGTCCTCTATCTACTGTTCCACCTTGCTATATAAGAATCTGAAGGGAATGAGGCAGGTATGTGTCTCAGTAAACAGAGCACCACCGGCCTTGGAGTCAGGAGGACCTGAGTTCAAATCAGGCCTCAGACACTTGACACACTTACTAGCCATGTGACTTTGGGCAAGTCACTTAACCCCAATTGCCCTCCAAAAAATAAAAAAAATAAAGATAAATTTTAAAAAATAATTTGAAGGGAACAGAAAGGCTTTTGCCAGTGATAATCAACAGCAGACTGCAGCTTTCCCAGTTTACAATTGATTGAAAAATCTGGAGAATTCAAACTATCATTGCTTTTATTGTTCACTGATTGGGGGAAAAAAAGATTTGATTTGCAAGAACAAATGAGCAGATATTACAAAGGACTTGACACAGTGCCTAGCTCATGGTAAAGGCTTAAATGCTTGTTCCCTCCTTCCCCCCCTCCCCGCCTCTTTAAACGCCCTTGTCATTCTAACTCTTGGATGTTAACAGCCTCCAAGTGTCAGTCTCCCCCCTCTTCTCATCCCATACATCTGGTCATGGTATTTCCTTAAAGGCTTGCCCAGGCATGGCCTGAATCTGAATCTGGCCCCACTGGCATTCCATAAGCCATTGCTTCTCTTTAGATAGCAGTGCCTAGGTAAAGAGGAGATTCCACTTTGAGGCTGAACCAGAGCCAGCATCAACAGCTCAGTCAAGACCCCAAAGCAATCAGCTGGAGCTAGAAGGGAAGATCACTGACCACTCAGTCAAGGCATCAGCTCAAGCACCATTTTTCTCTGAGCCTGTTCTCCTGGTTTCCTCCATAGATTTAATTAGCAAGCATTTGGGTAAAATTACTAGTTTCTTTCTAGGCTCAGTAAAGTGCTACCTTCTGCATGAGACCTTCCTGACCCTACTCCCAACCCTAGTGCCTTCCTCCCACAGTGACCTTGTGTCGGGAGTCATAGCCCCATACATCCAGATCCTGGCACATAGTAGGTGGTTAATAAATGCTTCCTGATTTATTGATAGAAGTAAATTAAATGACAAATTGAAAAGCATTTCTTAAGCATTTTCTATGTAACAAACACTTTGATATTGGCACAAAGGCAAAGAGAGATCCTACCTTCGAGGAGTTTACAGCCTAAGGAAGACGTGGCACATACAGGAGAGTTGTGGCCAGGGAGGGACATCCTGGTTTGGGAAAGCTCTAGAACTGCTGAATGGAGGCACAGGGAGCAGGCTGACATACACTTTCCAGTAGCATCAGCAGTATTGATTTGATCCTGGTTCCAGAATTGGGGATGGAGGGCCAAGAGGGAACACATACTAATAAGCCGGTTGGGAGAAGATGGCCAGGGAGTTAATTATTCATCTATTACACATCAAATCTGAGTAGTACAGTTCTGTTGTTGTGGACTTGACAATCACCAACAAACACACACATTTAATTCTATTATAAAAATGTAAGATAGAAAGATAGAAATTGGATCAGTGATTTCATTGGTACAGGAAACTCCAAAATGAGAAAACCCTGTCTACCACTTCAAGTGCTACACAAATACTAAAATCATTTAAGTGATTTGCTTTAGGGTCATACAGTCAGCAAGTATCAGAGTAGAATTTGAATTCAGGTCTCTCCTGGTTCTGAGGCCAGCTGTTTATTTACTACACTATGCTACTTTTTAAATTTTTAAATTTTTTTTTTTAAAGCAATAGGGGTTAAGTAACTTGCTCAAGGTTACACGGCCAGTTAGTTCTGGGTGTGGTGCTGAGTATCTGAGCCCAGATTTGATCCCCAGGTCATCCTGACACTGGGGCCGGTGCTCTTACTCGCTGAGCCACCTGGCCACCCCTTATGCTACTTTTAACAATTTATAAATGCATATATGTGTGTGTGTGTGCGCGCGTGTAAAATTTTACAAGGTACTTACAAAATCACTCTATATTCAACTACTTGTGAAGTTTTTTCTTCCTTTGCATTTTTTAAAAAATGTGATATCAATACCTTTCTCTTTCTCTCCCATCTTGCTACTCTTCCTCTTCTTCTCCTTCTCCTCCTTCTCCTCTTCTTCATTCCCCTTTTCCTCTTCCTCCTCCTCCTGGAGTTGAGTCAAATGGGAAAGGCTGCCTTGTATGCCACCTCCATCCTCTCTAAGCAGAGGGAGGGAGGGAAGGGCACCAGGGGCAGGGGGTCTGAGGAAGGCTGAGTTTCCAAGTTGATGTCATCTTACAGGAGGGCATGATGAAAGTCTAGCACTGAATAAGACCAATGGAACAAATGAGACCATGGAGATCCATCAAGGGCTTCAAGGTGCTGTATTATAAAGACAATAGTAAGAGCTCGAGTTCATATAAAAGCTGAAGGTTGGCAGGGGACTTTGTGGGCAGTATCTTGTTTAATCTTCAGAACAACCTTAAAAGATTGGGACTATCATTTCCCCCATTTTACATGAGAAAATGAGGCTCAGAGAAGATGGACAGAGAGATACACTCATATATGTATGTGTGTATATGTTCATTTTATATATGTGTATATACACACGTGTTATCATACTAGGACATATAGCACTTTTTTTAATGAAGAAGAAGGAACAGAGGGAAAGCCAGAAAGGCCAGACAAGCAGGTGAGCTCTGAAAGCTGTTGATTGATGTAATTATCTGTTTTTGTTTTGTTTTGTTTTTTAAGCAATTGGGGTTAAGTAACTTGCTCAAGGTTACATGGACAGGTGTTTCTGGGTGGATGCTAAGTGTCTGAGCCTGGATTCGATCCCCCAGGTCATCTCAACACTGAGGCCGATGCTCTTACTCGCTGTGCTACCTGGCCGCCCCTAATTATCTGTTTTTAAAAAGCAACTGAATGACCCAGTGGAGAGAACACTGGATTCAGAATCAAGAAGGCCTGAGTTCAAATCCTGCTTTAGACCCTCATTTAGGAGCTGTGTGACCCCAGAAAAATCTCTTTGACTTCTTTTGGTCTATGGTAATCTATAAAATGGGGCTAATAATAGCACCTAGATTGTTGTAAAGATCAAATGGAAGTACATTTCAAGTGCTTTGCAAGCCATAGAGTGCTATGTAAAAGCTAACTATTATTTTTAAAAACAAGTAGTTCAGCAAAGGGACCAGCAGTTGCTCCCGCTACTTGCATGTAGGTGCTCATTCTATTTGGTGCTTTCTGAGTTCAGAATTCAAACAAAAACAAACACAACAGGGAGTTAGTTGTTCCTTGCTGTTGTGGAAAGTGCCAGGCAGTTCTAGAGTCAAAGCACAGGGATGGGTGTGATGACTGGCACAGATCTCTGGTAGAAAGGCCATGGAGCTGTCCATGGGAATGGTCCAGAGGGTGGGGCAGAGAATTTTGGGAAGTAACCAGCATGTCAGAGAAGAGGCAAGAAGTCAGAAAATCCCAGATTTATAAAATGTGCCCTAATTATGAACAGACTCTGAATTTCAAAGGAAAAAAGAAGCATCATTGTCTTGATGGGAATCTCAGCAAACAGCACTGGGTCTCTAAGAACCGAAGAAGCTATACGAAGCTCCCATGAGTCTGCAATCTTTTTGATAACATGTTCGGGTTTTAATCCAATGCCATTCAGTTTGTCAGAGGGTTTTTTTTCTCTTGTTGTTGCTTCTTCTTTGTGCTCATATCTAGTGTCCCAGATGCCCAGAGCAATACCTTCCTTAAAGAAAGCAATTGTGTTCTCCGAGAATGACCCTAATCACCCCATTTTCTAGCTGGGGAACTAGGAAGTGGCTGCGTCTTCCATAAAGGACAGCAGCATCTTTTGCGGGCAAGTGTGTTTTAATAAGGACATCTGTCTTACAACTGTGAGTGCCAACCATCCTCTGTCATCTTGATGTCAGGATAAACACTTCTCAAAACATCAAAATAAGCCCTGAAGTGACTCAAGACCTGTCTTTAAGTCACACAGCTGACACTGAGCTTCTTGAATGGGCAGAGCGCCATCTTGGAATATGGCCAAGAGCGGAGTGGACCAAAGTTAATGGAGAAATGTCTACTGTGGGTGACCCGGGGCACCAGACCAAACCAGCAATGTCAACACAGCTGCCTCACTCCATTTTATATTCATAGTGAAAGGGTTCTGCCAATTTTGAGCTAACATAATTATAGAAATAAATAACTTCTACAACTATATGAGAGATGCTCAGTATGACAGGAAGCTTCGTTTGGTTCAGCTGGAACACTCCCTGAATCTGTACCCAGCCTCAGTTGGCAGTTCATAGTTCTAGAGTGGGAAGGGGCACCAGAGACAATATAGTCCATCTTCCTCATTTTCCAGGTGTGGAAACAACCAGACATGTTCAGTGGTTGCCCAAGTTTACACAGGAGGTCTGATTTGAAGCCACACCTTTTCCTTCCAAACCCAGTGCCCTGTTACTGTGCTGTGTGACCACATAGTAGACCTATGTGACTCTGCAGTGAGCCAGTCCTTTGCAGAGGGAGAAATAGGGCAACTATTTATTTTGAATCAGTAAAACCTAGGTCAGTTTTTCTTAACCTTTTTGTGAATGGGTCATGGAATCCTCTGGAAGCTTAGTGAAGTTTTTGGTCTCCATCTCAGAATAATGTTTTTAAATGCATAAAATAAAATGCTTAGGATTTCAAAGGAAATCAATTATATTGAAAAGTAGTTATCAATTTTTTAAATTCATGAACCCCAGGTTAAGAGTGCCCAATCTATGTCCCCATCTCACCTCAGACACTTTCTAGCTGTGTGACCCTAGTCAAGTGACTTAATTCTCTGTTCCTCCACTTTCTCCTGTATAGCACCTACCTCTCAAGAGTATTGTGGAGATTGTATGACAGTGTAGAAGTGTTCATTCTAATGATCATCTCTGTCTCAACATCCTGAATGAAACCTGTCATGAACCCACCCTCTCAATAATCCACAGAGGTAACTCCTGGAAAAGAACTGGCTTCTTTGCCCAGTAACCCCTGAGAAGCTGTTACTGCTTGAGGCATAGATGTCCTGGGCATTAAAGGCAGATGTGTGCACTGTTGAAGGCCCTTCCAGTACCAAAGTAGCTTCTTAAGGGTACGAAATCAAGTTACTTTTAGAAACTGACTTCCACTTATTGTAAGAAGAAACCCTACTTTACCCTGGAAACAGACAAGTCCTATGTGCATTTTGTGGGTCTGACATGGACAATGTAGGATACTTCAAAAATTGAACAGGGAGGAGCTGAAATCTGCTTTTGAAATGGCCCCTGGACTGAGTTCAAGCAAGTCTTAATAGATTAGGGACCTGGCATTTCCTCCGTGGTTACTCCCTCCACCAATGCTGATCACAGCCTGTCTATAAACATATAGTATCTGAGATTTGCCTGAGAATCAGAGTGATCAAGAGATTTTCCCCAGACCTCTAGTTTAGAAGGGAAAGAGCAGGATTTGAGTTCATCTTCCTGTCTCTCTTCTGCCCCTTACGAAAGTGCCATAGACTTATAGACTCTTATTTTCATCCGGACTGACTTGTCTCTCATCATCAGTCTGTCCCTGCATATGCAAGAATCCCACCTTTCTACATGAATGAATAAATTACCATTTATGCTAATCAACAAAGACAAGCAAACAACAAAAGCAACATTTAGGGGCAAAGAGACCGGTGCTTATGGGCTTGAGTAATAGCTTCTTAGCAGCCAAAATGGACCACGGAGGATGTCCCCATCAGTGAAACATCTTCCCCAAACGGCTCTGTTCCGTCATCACGCAGGGAGGTTTCTTGCTAACGCAATTCATCAGTGGTTAATTGAGGCAGCCCATCTGTTGGCCTCTATTCGTGACCTACCCCTAATAGATGTCTCGGGATTGGCAAGTATTTGTGATCTGTCAGATGTCATCTGGCCCTGAGCCGTGGGGAACGACGAGGAAAGTCACAGACTCCAGGATGCTCCGAACCCAAATACGTACAAGCAGGTATACCCTCCGTAACCTTTGTAGAATCTGCCAGTCAAAATTGAATTCAACTAACATTTATTAAACAATCATGGTGAGCAAGGTACTCTGGGAAAGATAGAAAATGAATAATGGGGGAACTGCCTTCGGGGCACCTACATTCCGTTAGGGGGAAAGGAAAGAAAGACTCATAAAATAAGAAAGATTCAAAGTGCGATGGGAGCTAGCGGAGTAAGGAAGGAATAAAGAGAGAATCAAAGTGGTGGCCAGGTGGGCTACAGCGCCAAGTATTTGTTTGACCAAAGTAATTGTCCAAGTGGAACTGATTTAATATTTCCCTCCCCCCTGAGTAAAATGGAAGCTCCCCGAGGGCAGGGACTATTACTCTCTTGGTTTGGGATCCTCGGGGATTAGCAAGGCGCCTGACACAGAGCACTGCTCACTGCCTTGAACTGGTCTCCTTCCGATATGGAGGGGCTGTGATCTGTCTGTTAGAGGGAATCCACAGGACCACAACATGCGAGGCCCTTGAAGATGAAGTCCCAATAGAGTTCTCGGAGGATCCGGGGGAAGCAGGGGAAGAGGACTGGTTTCTAAGAGAATGAGGCATCTAAATCGCTCATGTTTTAAGAGATCGCAGCTTCATTTAAACTGTTATCTGGATCGTGCTTATATAAACTCGTGCTCTGCCTCCTCCAAGTAATCTCCTTTCCTAATTCTTGTTCCTTTGGCAGAGGTTCCTTCAATCTGGCCCATTTCTGAGCAAAATCTCTCAGCTCATCTTGGCAATCTTGTATGTATGAATGCTCCGTTCCCACCAGCCTTATTTATGTAGGAAACCACACCACACTCAATGGTGACATCACATTCATTTGCCTGGATGAGACCTCACCCAGCAGAAATGCGTTTCCCCGACTTCCTTGAGGTTGCAATATGGGATAGGACAAAGGGGGTTTGGGAAACTCCTGAACATCCTAAGGTCCTTTCAGGGAGGCCATGAGGTCAAAACTATTTTCATAATATTAATTTCTAATGAGGTAACTATCAGTAGATATAACCCACTAACACAAAAGCTCCTTTGGGGAGGATCCTCAAAAAATTTTTAGAGCAAAAATGGGTTTTGAGAGCAAAAGAATTGAGAAGTATTATTATATTAATAGAAAGAGCCCTGAATTTGGGGTCAGAGCACCTAGGTTCAAATCCTAGACCCACTGTGGTCAGTGTATGACACTGAACAAGCCAATCAGCCTCTGTGAGTCTCAGGTTCATTCATCAGCAAAATGAGCTGGGTGGAGTAGATGACCTCTAGTCCAGGTCTGAGCTACGGTCTTCATGAACAACATCAGATTCAGCAAACGTTTATTAAAATCCTACCATGTGCAAGGGAACACAGAAAAACCAAACTGTTCTTCCCATCAGGGAGATTACACTCCACAGTATGAGAAAAATGAATGAATTCAAAAGCATGTATTAAGTACAGATGTGTCAAACACCATATACATTTTTGTGTACACATACTAATAAGTATAATCAAAGGCAAATTGTGGGAGGAGAAAGCACTAATACTTGAGATGGAATCAGAGAAGGCTTCATGGAGGAAGTGGTTAGGCTGAGATGATACAGGAAGACAAAGCTTCTGAGAGCAGAAAAGGAGAGAATTCACTCCAGCCACAGGGGATGACGGCTCGGACAAATGTTCCTAGGCAGCTGATGAGGAGCAGAGGTGGAGGAATGATTAGCAATTCAGTTTGACTGTAAAGAATTGTTCCTCAAGGAGAGAAATGTGAATTGGGTCTAGAAAGATAAGCGGGCAACAGACTGTGGAAGGCCTTCAATGCCAAACCGAGGAGGTGGAACATGGAAGTAACATGGCCTTTGAAAAATCATTTTGATAGATACATGAAGGATAGTTTGGAGAAGGGGGAAGCTGGAGGCACAGAGATCAAATACAAGGATGTTACAGTCAGCCAGGCAGAAGGCAATAATGGTTTGAGCTAGGAATATAGCCAAGATACAGGCTATATCAGAAGAAAGGAATCAACAGGACTTGGCAACTAATTTGATTTGACTTGGTGAATGAGGGGAAAAGGCAGAAAGAAGGATGGTGCTGATGGTACAAGCCTACTGGGGCCCTCAACACAAACTTGGAGGAGAAGCAGGGATATTTGGGGGAGAGGGGGAGATAATGTTTCATTGTATACATGTTGAATTTTCCACATTTACAGACTACCTGGGAGATGTCCAAAAGGTTGATAATAAGGTAGAACTGGGGAATTTATATAGGTATGGGAAGCATCTGTAAGATGATAATAAGCAATTGGGATTCCCCAGACAGAGAATGTGGATGAATAGAGCTTCGGGCATGTACTCATGATAAGAATGATGATCCAATGAAAGGACACTGAGGAGTGGCCAGACAGGTGGGAGAAGAACAAAGAAAGAGCAGTGTGATGGAACTCAAGGGAAGCAAGAGTGTCCAGGAGGAAGAGGTGGCCAGTGGTGTCTCAGTCTCTTAACCCAATTAGCTGCAGAGAGATCAAGGAGGATAATGCTGTTAGGTTTAGCTATTATGAGATGACTGGTTTCCTTGGAGAGAGAAGTTTCAATAGAAGAGTGGGGTCAGGAGCCAGGTTGCAAAGGCTTGAGAAATCAGTTCATGGGAAGAAAATAGAGGAAGCAAGTATAGACTATTCTTTCTAAAAGGTTGACAATGAAAGAGAGGAGAGATAAAGAATGTCAGCTTGAGAGAATGGCAGGAAGAAGTGAAGAATGTTAAAGGATGGGGTTGATCTCAACAGGCTTGTGGGCATGGAAGCAGACATATGGAATTTTACAGAAAGATCAAGGTTTCTGTAAGCACAATAAGGAGAGTGGCAAGAAGAGATGGATGAAGGATGGAGGATGAAGATAATTTCCTGCCTCTGTTCCCTGCATATGAGTATACCTGTGGAGGGTGTACCAGGTAGGCCAGCATATCCTGAAGCAAACAACATCACTAGCCCTTGCATCAGAAGGAAGGGTCTAGGGTATGCCTGCTCACCGAAAACACCCTCTGTGTAGGTCTGGGTCCCATTAATGTTCTCCTCCTCACCTCTGCCTCTTGGAACCCTGGTTCTCTTCAAGTCACGGCTCAAATGACACCTTATTCATGATTTCCCAGTATCAACTTTGAATAACTGTTTTAATATGTACTGTATTTTATTTATTTATTTGCATGTTTATAAATTGTACCCCTCACCTCCCCCCCCCACTAGAATGTATGCTCCTTGAGGGCAGGGACTGGTTCATTTTTGTATTTGCATTCTCAACACCTAACATAGGGCCTGGCATCCAATAGGTGATTAATAAATACATGTTCATCGATTGATTGTGCTTCCAAAGGACACATTCACAGCCAAAGGATAGTCACCTTTCAACTGAAACTCATTTCCATGTTTGGAAATTTGAGGGGGACCAGACTCATGAAATCACTGGTAAACTCAGTGCAGAGGGGCACCTGCTCTTAGTTTATAATCCTGGAGAACTGCCCAAAGCCCTAAGAGGTTCAGTGATTGCCCAGCATTCCACATCTATGTGTGTCCCAGGTGGTACCTGAGTGTGAGGACCAGCTCCCTACCCACTATGCCATGTGCTTCTTCTGGTCTTTAGTTATTATAACCAAATTACCCAATAGATGCTTTAGTTCTGACTATCAAGCAGCTCCACAGCCTTTGAGAAGCTTGTCTATAAGGGAAACAAAGTCAGTGAATCTTTTGATCATTGGGTCCTATTCAGTGGCCAACATGGATGGACTCTGTTGAGCAGTAGAATGGGATTAGAGAATGGTTTCTGAAGAGCTCAAGATAAGGGATGCTCGTGTGATTATTTTTATCTGGAAGAGAGTTGGGTGGTTTTCTGGACCATATGATCTCAAAGGGCTTTTCTAGCTCTAAGTCCTAGGAATGATGGCTTTCAATTAAGCAAGTAGGAGTAGAAAAGAGAATGAAAGTGGAATGCAACACCCACGCTAAATGACCCTCTGCCTTGTTATCGGCCATAAAAGATTGCCCAAAACCATGTAGGTGTGAACAAAGAACCAAAATAAAACCTGAAGGGACAATGAATGGCCCACATTCTCATGTTACTTAGAGGATGGGCGTTATGTCCCATCCTAGTCTACTGGGCGCTATCTTGCAAAGTCAGGTCATGTCTCCTATGTGAGGTTTGGTTTAAGAAAGTGTTTGTTGGGGGTGACTAGGTGGCACAGTGAGGAAAGTGCTGGCCCCTGAATCAGGAAGACCTGAGTTCGGCTCCAGCCTCAGACACTTAACACACACGCAAAAAAAAAAAAAAATAGCTGTGTAACCTTGGGCAAGTTACTTAACCCC
>NW_027185759.1:19564287-19595466 GCF_028583685.1 Petaurus breviceps papuanus
AAAAAAAAAAAAAAAAAAAAAAAAAAAAGAGAAGTGTTGTTTAAGAGGCAGAAGGGTACTGTGTAAAGAACTCTGAACTCAGTGTCAAGGGAGTCCTGACTTCAAATCCTGCCTCCAGCAGAAACTAATGTGACCAAAGGGGCCACATTAACTTTCCTTTGAAGAAACCTCAATTTCTTCATCTCTAAAATGGGATAATAATACCCACAGTGATAACTATTACTTTTCATGCCTGGGGCAAGAAGCACAAAAATCACCACCAAATCAACTCTTTGAGATTTTTTTCCATTGGAGGCAGGGGGAAAACAGAGACCCTGGAACACAGAAAGGCTGTTTTAGGGGCTCAAATGGGGTACAATAGCCAAGGTAAGGAAGGTAGTAATTTCTCTTTTAGCTAATTATTCTCACTCACTCGGTGTTACTGTGCTGTCAGTCTTGTAGGTTTCTTCCCCTAGGGACAAAGCTCCATCTCACCACCCCACTTATGATTCTGATAATACCTACACTACACGTTTCCCAGGCTTGTTCTAAGGATTGGAAGAGATAGGATATATGCAAGGACCCATATAATGTCAGGATTGTTTTGATTTTTTTAACACTACTATCATTCTGCTTTCAAGCCATCAAACAGGGCAGGAAATGTTTAATCTTCAACTTCAAAGCAACATCTCTTTTCTAGACAGCCAATAAAACAGTTCCCTTGGCCCTGCTATATGGGGCACTGATGCCATGCGAGCAAATATAGACACCTCCTACAAAGGGGGGTTTTCATCTGGCCGGTGATCGTCTACGGTACAAGTCAGTCACTCCTCTCATGTATCATTTTCTAAAGGATGTGTTTGTGTTTTGATGCTGGCATTCCTACTAGGACAGAAGAGTAAGAGGTTCAGGACACTGGACCTACTGGGTGCCCATGAATGTTCTTCAACCTGACTCCAGGTACAGACGAGACGTTCCTCTTGGTGCCTTCCTCAAGCAGTCTTTGATCCTGTGCCAAGGGTCACTCTAGAAACGGAGAGAACCCAAATGATGGTGCAGTCATGGCCACATCATTTCTGGAAATGGTACCTGAATTGGAACTGTGTTAGATGCCCTAGTAATTCAGGGGATGCTCGAGTTGGACAGCAAATTTCCACTTCCCTCACCCCCTCTATAAACCAGTATTCTCTCCCTCATTTGTCAGGGTCTGAATGGATGAAAACTAGGTTACATTTCAATGATTTATACCAGATGCGAATAGGAACTCTCTTACTAAAAGGATAGGAAGCTGTTCAATTTGATTCCACATTGATTTATTATTATATAATTATAGTATATATTACATATATATATAATACTATTACTAATGATGTATTTGTCATCCTGCTGGGTAACAAAATGCAAATAGCTGCTTCCTTCAGGATGTTTAAATGCTACTGAATGGACCCAACATGGTTCTCAGTAAAAATTTTTTCCCACTATCAGATGCCAAAAGTAATCCTGGAACTGAATTCAGTTATCTTTGTTAGCCTCAGAAACCAGTGTTCCCCAGCCACACCAGCAGCACCACCGATCTGAGACACTGTAGAGGGAATTCTTAGCAAGCTCTGGCTTGGCTTAGGTGGTCTCTCACATCCCTGCCAACTGTAAGATTCTGTAATTCTGTAATGAAGGCCTTAGGGAATCTTAGGATCATGGCACTGGGTTGTAGTTTCACCATAGTATAATGAATCTATACATGGAAGGGGGTCTTGAAGCTTAGCTAGTCAATCTTCTCATTTTACAAATGAGGAAACTGAGGCTCATGAAGGTCAAGAGACTTGTTGTAGGTCACACAAGAAGTAAGTAGCCTTGGACCACTTGTTTGGATTTGGACCCAATACTACTGATGCTTAATCCAGAATTCTTTCCTCTACACCCCATTGCTCCTAAGGGCAAATTCCATTCTGTGACTTCTTCATCCAAAAGCAAACAAAGAGGGTTATGCAGCCTGCTGATTTTAGAATTGTCCTCAGAGGTCATGTTTAGACTCAGAAGTTTTTCATTCTGTCTTTTCATGTCAGATACACTGCATCATTGACTGTCTTTCCATTTTGTTGTTGTTCGGCTGTTTCAGTCACATCCAGTTCTTTGTGATCCCATCTGGGGGGAGTTTTCTTGGAAAGATACTAAAGTGGTTTGCCATTTCCTTTTCCAGCTCATTTTACAGATAAGGAGATTGAGGCCAATTGGGGTTAAATGACTTGCCCAGGGTCACACGGCTAGTAAGTGTCTAAGCCTGGATTTGAACTCAGGAATATGAGTCTTCCTGACTCCAGAGCTGGCTCTCTACCCCGTGCACCCCCTAATTGCCCTGCCTGGCACATACTAGGAATTTAGTAAATGTTTTTGATTGATTTATTGATTACTGATTGATTGCAATGTGTTATAAATATATTTGTACATATAGAGAAAGATATAGTAATATTCTCTACCTTTATAATCCAGTCTAACTGGCCTCTTTTTTCAGTCTCTTCTTGTGCTGGAAGTCAGGAACTCCCTCCTGACCATTGCCTCTTAGACTCTTTGGTCTATCACCTTCCACATCCAGCCTTTCCTGGACCCCCCCCCCCCCCCCCCCCCCTTCCCCCCCCCCCCACCCCTTTCCCCCTTTTCCTCCCCCCCCCTCTTTTCCAACAGTGGCCCCCCCCCCAGCCTCTCTTCTCCCCAGCCAAATCTCTTTGCATCTTTTCTGGAGATATTTTGTATGTGCCAGTATATGTATTTGGGGTCTCCCAGTTGGGCTGAATGATGTCAATGGGTCCTTGAAGACGGGTACCATTTCATCCTGTCTTTGTGTCTCAGACAATGAGTCACACATGGTGCCTGATCCTTACTAAATGCTTGTCCATTGGTTTCTAAGATCTCTTCCCCCTTTAAATAAATCGAGGGTCCTGTTATCATAAGATACCAAGATATTTCAAAACAATGGGCTGCAATCGAGGTTTCAATCTGTGTCGAGCAATGTAAAAGTTCTGGCCAAATTCAGTCATCTTTTTCGGAAGTTATCAGAGAACCAGCAGGCGGACGAGCCCAACGTACCAAGTTGTCAGATTGAAACTGAGACTTGCTCACACTTCGGTGGGCAATTTAAGGAAGGCAAAGAGCCCAGACTGATTGTTCTTTTGTTCCTGGGAAGCTGGGCCTTCCTGTCAGAGCTAACAGATATTCCCTCATGCCTACGTGCCTGGCCACAAGTCGGCTGTTGTTTCTAAGCATCTCGTCTAGACTGTACAATCTCAGTCCCCAGAGTTTCACAGGGGCAGATTGCAGGCTTTGCTCAGCTGTGTTGGTGACACACTTCCTCACTTGCTTAAGTGTCTATTAGATGGGAATGAGGCATTTTGCAATGTAATCACCATATTTGAAGCTATTCTTTTCCCCGCCCTTTTCCCCTTTTCTTGATTTCTCAGATTTCGCCGAGACTGTCATCAGGCAGGGAAGGGATGCTTTAATGGACACTTCAAATGCAAATTTGACAACACAAGGGAGGGATGAAGTGAAACAAACAAAGGACTAAATTTCTAGTCTTGTGTTTGGAGATGCTTCACCCACTGCAGAAAAACAGACACATTTTCGAAGTTTGCAAACCCAGCACACGGTCATAGCTACTGGATTTTTCATTCATTCAACAAGCATTGCTAAAGCAATTAGAGGCAGAGTGGGAAAGGGAATAAAGAACCAATCTTAAAGGCACCAAGGCCTGGGTTCAAATGCTATCTCTGATGCTTCCCACATGACCCTGAGCTAATCACTGGATCTCTTAGTGCTCTAGGAAACTCTCTGAGATAAGTTGCAGAGAAGGTGTCAGCCTGCATCAGTAGAGAGAATTTCCTCACATGGGAGTTCCTTCTATACCAATGAAATTACCATCCCATCCCTATCCTTAGTATCATTCTAGAGCTAGAGAGATAAAGAGACAAAAATTAAATAGTGCCTACCCTCAAGGATTTTACATTCTATTGGGGGGTAGGGAAAATGCTGTATACATTCATACAAATTTATATATATGTGTGTGTGTATACATACACATATACATATATATGTGTGTATACATACATATATACATTTATGTATGTGTGTACATAAATATATGTGTATACACATACACACATACATATACCAAATACATATACAAAGTAATTTTTGGCATCAGCAGCTGGGGAGTATCAGGAAAGATCTTGTATAAGAAATGCCACCATTTGTATTCTATTGATTAAAGAGATCAGATGGGAGCTTGCCTAGACCCAAAGCTAATCACTATGTCTGGCATACAGTAAGTGCTTAATAAATGCTCCTTGCTTTGCCTTGGATATACCAAGTCTCAGATGAAATCTTGTAGAAATTTAACAGTTGTGAGTGTAGTCAATGGTGGACTCAATGAAATTCTAGACCCATGAAACTATCCCCCATCCTAGTGTGGCCTCTTAACTCCCCATATGATGCCAGACAAGTTACTTAATTTCTTTTGCCTTCAGTTTCCTGTAAGTATAAAATGAGAGCATAGACCTAGAATAATCTCTGAGTATATTTTCTTCTCAAATCTCTAATCTCATAACCTGAAGTGAACCTTGAAAAAACTAGGAGTCTTAAGAAGCAGAAGTGAAAAGGGAGTCCATTTTTCTAGAAGTGGGGGAACACCCTGTTCAGAGTCATGGAGGAAGGAAATGGAAGGCTAAACTCAGGAAATAGAAAGTAGACCAATTTAGCTAGAACATAGAGTGTAAGGAGAAGGGTAATGTTTAATGTCTGAAAATATGTACTGGAGTCAGATTGGGAAAGGCTTTAAATGCCAAACTGAGGCATATACACTCTTCTAGGATGCATTTGATCCCAGGGGAAGTGGGATTAAAGCCCATGCTTTTTCATTTAATCAATATGTATATTCTGGTAACTCAGGCCCCCAAGAGTAAATGAGACTCATTCCCCATACCCCCTATATCTTTGAGTTATAAGAACCTGTAGGAATCACACCTACTAAAAATTTTGCAAATATATTCTCTCTTAAGTATTACAGGGAGGGGAAAGAGCCAGATATGTATTAACCAGAACACAGCACAAATGTCAGAGATTTTGTTGCTATCAGAAATGACAAATGATGGCAGAAATGTGGAATAGGGGCTGAAGCCAACAGCCCTACCTTCTTCACCTAGTTTTTTATCTTCCCCCTAGTTATAAGCATATGTCCATTGGGGATTATTGTGTGATTGAGGTAAACATGGTCTCCAAAGCCCCCAAATAGGTCCTATGGGATTTTGTTGGACATGTCTATAAAAAGAGTTTTTTAGAAATACAGACTAACAATCAGGGATTTGATAGAGGTTAAAAGAAATATTCTAACCCTAGATCATGGAACTGTCTAGAAAGCAGGACTGTAAGTCAATATCAGAAGTGGTCAAAAGAAGAGATTTAATTTTATTTTAAACATTTCCTCTAGCTTTTATTTGTTGCTTGATTGGCTTATTGTTGTAGGCTATGTACTAAAACCCCACCTTAACAAGGAAAGGCCTATTCACTACTATATCCCCAGCAAATAATAACCAAGAAATGCTGACAGAAAGCTCTAATTGATCTCCCTATATAGTTTCATTACATTCATTTTCCCAGGCCTCATAGTGTCCCACATTTAAAGGGAATATTGCCAAATTAAATTGGGAGAGATATTTCAGACCCAAATATCTGAGACATCAGAATGGATAATAAGGGGAAAGGGAGGCAGGGAAATGTACACTAAAATGGTAGAGTGTGAGGATGCTAAACTTTTTTGTATTCTTTTGAAATATAAAAACTCAGACTGAAGTGTTAGATACTAGGGGGGAAGATAGAAGTTTCACTAAGGTTCCTGAAAAAATATTTCCCTAATGAGAAAAAGTCCTCAGGATTTCTCCAGGTTGCTTTTAAATCTACAGGCCTGTGCTACTGTCCAACATTCTTTCATATTTCAATGGGTGCATGATTTCATTGATTTTACCATTGACTCTAATACTTCCACTAGAGTATTCACAACATTCCATACTTTCTCTTTCTGTCATTTTCTTCCACATCCTTCCATTAATCCTTCACAGGTGGTCTACCCAATGTACCCAAGATCTTCCTTCCTTAAGTCCTTTCAACATTTTGTAAATTCTGGTGCCTCACTTTGGAAGCAAGTCTGGCCACCATCTTCCCTAGACATGTGCATCCTTGATAGTGTCCAGCTCTAGATCAATGATCCTTTGTCTTTTGTATTCAAACAATATTTGTGAGCATAGACCTAGACCCAGAATGTTGTAATCGTCTATATATAGCCTCCCTATTTCTTTCTATTGCCTAGTGGTTCTTCTGAGATTGTGGTGTTCACTGATTCATGGGCCATATCTCATTCTAAAAAAAAACATTGATGTCAAAAAATGGGCATTCATGGCAGAGATCAGTTGGGATCATTGACACAACTTCACAATGCTGTCCAGCCCACTCTCCTTTGGGAGGGAGAGTGAAACAATAACTAATATTGCAATGAAAAGTCTCTATGTTTTTCCACTGAAGTTAATTAGAGAAGGGGGAAATGTATAAATAGTCAAGAGGAAATTAGATTTGTAAGAAAAAAATCAATTCTAAGTATCCTGAAAGTTAACAACTAATGTGGACAAGGAATTGCAAAAGAATGCCATTTTCAGTTTAATCATGAAATTTACAGCTATTTTCCTTCCTGAAATTTAAATGAAGAAGTAATCAGCATATGTGATGTGCCAGGCCAGCTGGAGTCTAAACATGGAATCACACATCAAGAAGCATGTTTTATACAGGAAACAAACTAGCATGAGATAAATTTATCAAAGGATTACATTTTTCAGAAGATGTATTGCCTGGCTTTCCCAGGATCCACTGAGAATTCTGGTATATTAAAGTAATTTTTCCTTTGGAGCCCCAATGACTAATGTAATATGATAGAAATGGACCCACACAAACTACATTCAAAGGATAGACTGTGGGCCAAGTATCATCTCACCTTTTACAATACTTCATTAGCAGTCCTTTTGGCTCCTCAGGTTTGGGAAAGATAATTGCTGAGTATTCCCTAAGCTAACTATAATGTTTGGGAAGAATTCAGTTTATTGATGTGGTGCCATTGGTAGGAAGCTAAAGTATAATGTACAAGATGCTTCAAAGCACTGCCCTTCACATAGAATCCCAGAATCCCCAAGTTAGAAGAGCTTCAGGAGCCAGTTGGCCCAACCTGGATCTGTCCTGACCCAAGCTTCTACAGCACACTGTGGGCTAATGGTCAGCCAACCACTCCCAAGGCATCTCATTCCACTTTGGGACAGCACTCATGGATGGGAAGTTTTCCCTTCCATTAAGCCAAGCTTGTCTTAGGATCTCAAGATCATAGATGTTGAGCCAGAAGAAACCTTAGAGATTACTTTGTCCAGACTCTTCATTTCACAGATTAGGGAACTTAGGACAGAGAGGAGTGACTTGTCCATTTAATCAATAAAAATTGCTACATGTGAAGCACTACACTAAGTTCTGGGAACACAAAGAAAGGGCAAGTAATGACCCCAAAATCAAAACTCAAGGAATGTTCCCTACTCCTCAGAAGTGAGCCAAACTTGGTCCAAATTATCCAATTCCTTAGAAAGTTACAGTCCTTCAACACAGTGACCTGGACTCAGAGTAAGAACTGCATTCATATCTCATATCTGACACTTTCTAGCTAAGTGACCCTGAACAAATCACTTAACTCCTCTCAACTTTGGTTTCCTTGACTATAAAACTGGGGAAATGATGCCCAGAGTAGCTACCTCATGAAATTGTTATGAGGATCAATAAGATTACAAAAAGCAACTAAGTGGTACCATGGACAGTGCACCAGATCTCATATCAAGAAGACCCTCATTCAAGTCATGACCCAGATACTAACTATGTGAACCTGGGTGAGCAGGGTTAGACCACAGGCTTCCTCAGTTTCCTTATGTATAAAAAGGAAATAATTCTGACAGCTTCCCAGGGTGGTTGTAAGGATCAAATAAGATGATATTTGTAAATCACTTTGCAAACATGAAAGCATTACATAAATGCTAGCAGTGATCATTGTTGTTTTATGTAAAGTCTTCGCAAACCTTAAAATTGGGATCATAAAACACACTGACAAGTTTGAGCAAATATTTCGATTTGCTAGAGATACCTGAATTCAAATCTCTGAACTCCAATTTCTAATGTATTGTTGGTATTGTTAAGTTGATTACAACTCTTCATGATCCTATTTGGGGTTTTCTTGGCAGAGATACTGGAATGGTTTGCCATTTCTTTCTCCAGCTTATTTCACAGGTGAGGAAACTGAGGCAAGCAGGGTTAAGTGACTTGCCCAAGGTCACACAGCTAGTAAGTGTCTGAGATCAGATTTGAACTCATTAAGATGAGTCTGCCTAACTCCAGCATTCTATCTGTTGCACCACCTAGCTAAATAATGAGAGAGAGAATATACATATGTACACATATATGTATACATTATGTCAATATATGTACATTTTGCATTCTGCTGCCAATAAAAAGGGAAACTACCAATGATTTATAATAGTTTAGAGACTTTCCCATCTTGTTTATTAAGTTTCCTGTGGCTTGGGATCAAACCAAGTTCCCCAGGGTATGATCCTTTCTGCCTCTGAGTATGAACAAAAATTCTAAGGGAATTTAAGCTCAGAATAGATATAGTGCTCATTGATCCTCACATATATTTAAGTGGTTTGGTTGTTTGCTTGAGTTTTTTGTGTGTATTTTTTAAAAAGTTATTTATAGTCCCTAGTACTTTCTTCTTCCAGTCCTGAATGCCAAAAATACCCTCAAAGGCATACTTTTCCCAGCACATATGTAGGAAGAAAACCCAAGCATGGACAATACCCTAAATCTTAGAACTCTGCCGTCATCATAAACAATAGTATTATGGTTTGCCCAAATATCTCCTGTATCTCTAAGAGGTAGGGTGAAAAAAGCACTGGACAGGCAGGGAGGAGATTGTAATTCTGGCCCAGACTGTCTTAGCTGATATCCCTAGTCATGAACTTTCCCTTTTTGGGGGCCTCAATTTTCTCATCTGTAAAATGAAAATAATTTAGAAATCTGTGATCTGTGAATTCAGTCAGTCAAATAGCATTTATTAGTCACCTACTATATGCCAGTAACTGTGCTAAACTCTGGGGATTAAACAAAGGCAAAAGAAGGTCCCTTCTCTCAAGGAGGTCACAGTCAAATGGGGGAAACGACACATTAACAACTATGCATAAACATGATGTAGACAGGATAAATTACAAGTAGTCTCAAAGGGACAGCACCAAGATTCATTCCCCACTAACACTAATATTCCATGAATCCATAATTCTGTGCCTCAGTCTCCCCATTTGATTGGATTTGTTGATCTCTGAAGCTCTTTAAAACTCCAATCATATGATCCTCATCTGACATTTCTTCCAGAAGATCCTTTTTGTGGCAAGGTCAAATCTCCTGTTTCTAAAACATTTTAAATTTGGAAGCCCTCTTTCTCACATGATCTCACCTGAGCCCCTCAACAATACTATTAGGCAGATAATACACAGATAATATTATTATCCCAATTTTCTGGTCAAGAAAGGAGGCTCAGACAGTCTAAGTAACTCCCCCAGGACCACATAGCTTATCAATCAACAAGGGTTTATTGAGTACATATTATGTGTCATTATGCTAACTTCTGGGATACAAAGAAAGAAATTAGGTCATCCCTGCCCCCAAGGAATTTACACACTATCAGAAGAGACAACATGAACATATATAAATATAATCAAGGTGTTAGGATAGAGACTGGATGTGGGATTTCATTGATGTGGGGAAATCCTGGGTAAGGAAACTCCCTCTATACCAATGGAGATGAGCACCTTCTCTGAAAATTACAGTCTTAGAGTGCTCTGGAACCCTAAGAAGGGGGTCCTAGGGTCAGACAATCAGTATATGTCAAAGGTAGGACCTGAACCCAGATCTTCCTGACATCAAGTCCCATATTCTATCCTCTCCACCATTCTCCCTGCCCCACTCCATTCCCCAGAAAAGACCTTGGTAATGACTTTCTCAGCATCACTTAAGAAAGTCTCTATTTCAGCATCACTTCAGAAAAGCTTGGCCAACAAAGGACCAGGAGTTGTTTTGTTCACATATTCATATCACAAGACTACTTCTCTACCCTAGGGTGCTGAAGATTAGACAGAGCCCCTCTGTGTTGGCTTCCACCCAAGGAGTACAGCTGCCCACCTGTAGTCAACAAGCCAAGTCAAAAGCATTGATTGAGGGCTTACTGTGTGCCAGGCATGATTCTAAGCATTTCTGCCAATTAGTGGCAGGTAGAGTTTGAAATGTTCCAAGTTGGCAAGTACCCAAATCAGACCGAGGCTTTCTTCAATTAATCTCCTATGACTTTATTATGAAAAATAAATTTAATAAGATGCACTCATTATCCAACTTGGTCACATCACATTATCTGTGCTTATTTTAGGGTCCTTTGTTTTCATCTGTGGGGAAACCCCCTTGACCAGTACAAACCATGACCACCCCTTAGTTTTTCAGGAGGTTCTCATGAGTTGTTATGGCCAGGGCGAAGATCCCTTCCAATCCTGAGATTCTATAGGTTCATAAAAAGTCATCCAAGGGATTAGGGGCTTCACTGAATTTGAGCCCACAGTCCATTGCTAGGTGGACCCTGGAGACTCTTCCAGCAAAGCTAGACCAGCTAGAGTACATGCTACATTAAAGTGGCCTTCAAGAACTCATTTACCTTTGAAATCAATGAACTGTTGGTTAAAGATGAGAGTGGAGAATCCTGTGGAGAATTAAAGTCTTCTCTTATTTTGTCTAATGTTGACTCTTTCAGATAACTCTGCTATTCATTAAGCCAGACCAAACCAAAGCCCGAATATTCCTGAGTGACTATACAGAATCAAACTTGGTCCTTACCAATCCATTCATAACCCTATTTTTGACATTTCATGATGTGATGCTCATTGCTGCTTTCATCAATCAACAAGGGTTTATGGAGCACTTACTATGTGTCAGGCATTGTGGTAGCTTCTGGGATATAAGGAGAAAAATGAAGTCATCCCTACCCTCAGAGAACTTTCCCTCTATCAGGAGTGACAGCATGAACACATATAAGTATGATCAAAGTGTCAAGATAGATACTTAACCTGGGATAGCACAAGGCTGAAATTCAGCAGCTATTTTACAGAATATCAGCTTTGGTTATGTAATTATTGATTTAGAACCATAAGACACCATGGATGGTTTTTGGTCCAGCCTCTTCATTTTGAAAATGAGGAAACTGAGGCCCAGAAAGTTTAAGTGATTTGCTCAAAGGCATCCAACCAAGACAGGATTTGATTCCAAAGCCAGTAGTGTTTCTACTGAACCATGCTGCCCATCCCACTAAGCTCCTTGACCATATCAACCCATAATAACTTTATAACTATTATAATACCTACTGGTATCTGTTACATGGAATTATTAGTTGGGTTACTAGTAATTACATTACTAATTACCTCCATTGAAGTCCTTTGATCCCTCATTGTGAGGTGCTGGTGATACTGGGATCTTGAAACTGTAGCAGGAAATTACAAGCTCTGGAGGGGTCTACAAAGAAAGAAAAGCTCTCAATATGGACTTGCTGATATACTGGGTGTCCCAAAAATCTAAGTGCAATACCAAACTTTAATAATTTGAAACTGCACTAAGATTTTTGGGATACACTGTACTTGATGTCTGTTGTCTAAGGACCAGCCTAGCTAAGATCAGAAAGGCTCAACTCCAGGTTGTCTGGACACCACCTATTAAAGTCGTATAGATGTTGTAGATGACTTTGGTTGAGGAGTAGACTTCTGATGACCAAGCTATAGATCTAAAAAGTATGACAGTATTATTTTAGTTGACTTTTTTGGCATACAAAGTATGATTTGGTAACTTTCCCCAACATGGTTTCAATATATCATGGGTCAGAATAAGAAATTAAATGGAAATTCTTTGGGAGTTTTGTGGAAGCCACAAATGGCACATGAAGGCCAGCAGACGACACAGAAAAAGTTTGGAAACTCATAAAGTCATAAAAATTTGTATATGTTATATAATATCAATATATTTTATCTTTGAATAGCACAATAATTCAGATTTCTCTAGCACAAAGGGAGGGCCAAAAATTTGTATGTGAATTTTCCAGATCACAACACCCATAATGTGGAAGGAGTAACTGTAACACCCAGCATTTATAGAATCTTTTAAAGTTTGAAAGTGCTTTCTCTGTGTTATTTTGTTTGATCCTCAGAACAACACTGGGAAACAAGTGCTATTATTGTCCTCATTTTACAGATAAGGAACTGAGGCTGAGAAAGGACAAGTGACTCACCCAGAGTCACACATCTAGTAAGTATCCAAAGTAGGATTTGAACTCAGGTCTTTCTGATTCCAAACCCAACACTAACTACTGTGCTACCTAATTGCATAGTTATTTAGCTGGTTGGTTTTATAGCCTCTAAGTAAGGAAAATAATTTTATTCTCTGTTTCCAAGAAACCAACTTTACTTGAAAAAAGGGGAAAGTGAAATTCAAATACAAGTTTCCTTCAAAGGAATTCCTTCAGGAGTCTCCACACAATCTCACAATGCTGTCTTTCCTGACACCACTTCTGGTCATTGAGAAAATCAGAGTTGATAATTAGACAAGTCTCACATCCATGTTTAGACCCAGAAAACTTGTTATTATCCACCCTGTTCAACAGACTACTTAAGGATTTCCAAAAATCAAACCTTCTCTCAAGGAATGATGGTTTTCCCGTATTTAAGGTACTACAAAGAATGTGCTACCCTCAAAAAGCATTAGGGAAAGAGTACCCTTGTCACAGCAAGAGCCTAACCTCTTGACACATATCCTTTGAAGCAGACTACACTCATTTTGATGTAGAGTTTTGTGAGTTCTTTTTAAGAAACCAGTCTTACTATAATGCCCAGAATGTTTCCCCTTCCCTCACACTTTCTGTCAATCAGACTGTAAACTCCCTGAGGGCAGCCATCAACTAAGGTGCCACAATCAACAAGCAATTAAGCTCTTCCTTTGTGTTGGGTACTGGAGGTACTAAGCAAAAATGAAATAAGCCTTGCCCTTAAAGACCTTACATGCTACTTACATGCATGTAAATACATACAAAATAAATATAGAATAATTTGAGAGGAAAGTACTAACACCTGCTTGGGTGGTGGTGGTGGTGGTAGGAAGGGCAGCTAGGAAGATCTATGTTCAAATATGGCCTCAGACACTTACCAGCTATATGACTCTAGGCTAGTCACTTAACTCTGCCTCCATTTCCTCATCTGAAAAATGAGCTGGAGAAGGAAATGGCACACCACTCTGGTATCTTTCTTGAGAAATCCCCAAATTGGGTCACAAAGAGTTGAACATAACTGAATAACAGCAAGTTATTATATATTATAACAAGTATTAGCAGCAGGAGCTACCTGTTATATAGCACCTTGACATTTGCAAAATAAAGAAAAATTTTGTTCAATCTCTTTGTATAGAAAGTTTGTCCTTTTCATGGGAAAAGATAGATGTAGGAGTACAATTAATGATAACATTTGTGGAGTACTTTTAGGGTTGGGAAGCACCTTGCAAATATTATCTTATTTCATCCTCATAACAACCCTGGGGGTAGGAGCTATTATTATTGAACCCATTTTACAGATAAGGAAAGTGAGGCAGATGACTTTAAGTAACTTGCCTAGTGTTATAAAGCTAGCAAGTATCAGAGGTCACATTTGAATTCGGGACTTCTGGATTCTGGGTCCAAATTCTAGCCACTGTACCACCTAGCTGCCTTTGTGTATCTGGAGCACCTGGAAAATTCTCAATAAAAATGTGTCTATTAGTTGAAATGTCTATCCCTAACATTTTGATGGTGTCATTCATCTTCATGATGGTCACTCCAAAACTCATGTTTCTGTCATTGTGAAGGCTGAGGAAAGGACATTTCACTTGTAAGAGTCTACTAATTTAATAATAATAGTGCTGATGACAACTAGCATTTCTATAGAACTTTAAGGTTTGTAAAATGTTTCATATATTCTATAAATTTTATATATTCTAACTCATTTGATCTTCACAAGGACAAAGATGTTATTATTATCCCCATTTTACAGATGAGAAACTGAGACACAGAGGTTAGGTGACTTGCCCCAAGTCACACAGCTAGTAAGACAGACTTTGAATTCACGTCTTCCTCATTCCAAGACCATTGCTCTATCCACTGCACCAATAACAATGATGGTTGAACTGTATACTCAACTATTCCAGGAACCTCACATGGAGACCCAGGATCTCACATGGAGAAAGCCCCATCCCTGCCTGCCAATTCATTTCATTCTCCCATAAGGTCCTCACTGGAGGAGCCTTCACACATCCAGGGCCTTCTTCCCCTCCACTAGACGATGGGAGAATATAATGGTGCATGTCAGCTGTCCATCTGTTCTCCCTTTTCTCTCCAGGCGACCCCAGTATTTTTCTTTTTTGCTTGTATATTTCTCTGCTGGTGTCCTTAACTTCAAAAGAGTCCAAGAAGTCCAACTTCTTCATTTTACAGATGAGAAAAGAGGTACCAGGCAGTTAAATGGCTTGGCTAGGATCATTCTTTTTACTACACCGTGCTGCAATCATTTTTATTACATAGAATTCTTACATATTACACAGTAATTCTATTATGTAGGGATGGGAAGTGGAACTGTGATCTCAGTGATTCTGGAAAGCGAATGAGAAAAACTCTTCTACCCATGTAGGTCAACATCTTCTCTCTACAGATTTGACAAAGACTACAGAGCCAGTATGTGGCACAGGTGGGGATGGAGTGAGACCAACGCTCTATCATACTATACTGCCTTTCTTCCTATCACATTGAATCAGTCATTTCCTGGACCTAAAAAAGGCATATAAGTACAATACAACACATAATTGTCCATTCCTACCGTCTTATCTTGGTCTTCCATGTGCCTCAAGGCTCTTGGAAGACCCTTAAAGGTTTTCATAATAGAGTTCAACTGAGTGGTTCTCTGAGAGGTCATAGCTAATCTTGTTCCTTGGGTGACTTGAGTTATCCTGTGATCTTCATCTTCAGGACTTGATTTTCTTCTTTGTACCTGAAGATACAAACAGGGAAAAGGGTACTTTGTTATCTCTCTGCTAGCAGACTGGGCATTCTTGAGGAAAAGTCTGAGAAGTTAAATAGAGAAGATAATCCACAGTCTTCTGGCCTGGATTTATGAAAATGAGCCTCAATGTGACTTTTGATCTTCTGGCCCTAAAATTAAAGCCCCTGGATTTCCCCCAAATGTCCGGCCAAGTAAAGGTTATAACCTCACAACCTACTGGAAAGAGTGGTGGGGTTCACTCATTTCCTGAAGGCCCAGAGCTTATTCAACCCCCCCACTTTGTCTCCTCATTGACAAAATAACCATGAAAACATGGAACTACAACTCCAGTGTGGCCTGGGAAATGCTTCAGAAAGATCAGCAACTGATCTGCTAAAGTTTTCAATCTCCTCTGGGAATAAGTGACAAGCAGCGTGGTCCCCAGGCCTGTAGGTTGCCTCATCCACATTGTCATCAACAAGTCATTCATTTCCATGGCAGACTGCAGTTAGTGTAGTCCCAAGGGTTAAGGCTGAAATGGCAGTTCCTAGCAAGATTCCTATTCAGAGCTGTCCTTAATAAAATCTTAGCTTTTTTAAAATATGAACGACCCATTCCATTTTTAGAATCATCTACCATTGATTTGAATTGGTGACATTTGGAATGATTAATTATCCAGTCCTGGTTATTATCACCCTAGAAGAAAGAGTGTATTTTGAAAGCAACATCCCAGTGTGAGTTTTAATAATAACAGTACTTTACATTTGTATGTTGCTTTAGGATTTGCAGAGAATTGCAACTAATGTTCATGCTATATCCCATCAGAGCCAGAGAACTTGGGCCCCCATGCCCAAGACCAATGGGTGAGAGTATATCTGATGAATCAAGCTATCTGACCCAAAGCTGTGTCCAGAAAGAATTAGGGAGACAACCAGGGTGTGGAAGTGGTTGGTAACCATTAAGTCCACTGAAAGTCCACACTGCCCCACCCCACTGGACCTTCATATGCATATATGCAGATTCAGCTAAAGACTAAATATCTGTGTGCCCTGAGAATTTCATCACTGCAGATCTCATTTGTGTAGGAGCTAACCACAGGATAGTCATGCTCTTAAATTTTAACATGCTTCATGGAGTGGAGTTGAAATTGTGAGTGTGTGTGAGACAGAGACAGAGGCAGAGAAGCAGAGGCAGAGAGAAAGAGGGAGAGGGATAGAGACAAAGAAAGGGAGAGGTAGAAAGAAAGACAAAAACAGAGAGACAGATAGTCTAAATAGTTTTTTTTGGCATTTTTTTTTGAGGATAGCAATGCTACCGCATAACCTATATCACAAATGGCCCAGAAATGAGGCTGTGTTTCTAAGAAATACCAGAAAAATGGCTAGTTTAGGTTACTGAAGGAGTCCCCAGTGTTTGCCTTGCCTCCTAAGTGATTGTAATTCTGCATTTACAGCCCATCAGACAATGCTCAGAGGCATCATCTCAAAAGCAGAGAAACTTCCCTGGGCAAGGAAACGCACAGCAACCCCAGAGATAATCAAATATTCTCACCAAGTTCTTAACTTGGACCATCATTCTGGGACAGAGAAAGTCCACAGGAAAGCATATGGATGGGAGAAGGAGAAAGGGTTGATTTGTCTATACTTTTGTATACTTGGAAATAGGACTATTTTTGTCACTTATTGATTCCATCCTGGCATGTGTCTCCATATGTTTTGTTTTTAGTGAGAATGTTGTCAATAAGACCACATGGTACAATGCAAGGAGAGCCAGTCTTAGAGCCAGAAAGATGTAGGTCCAAATCTCACCTATGCTGCATCAATCGATTATTAAACATTATTAAATACCCACCATGTGCCAAGCACTGTGCTGAACACCTTCACTGCGTGGCTGTGTGACCCTGGCCAAGAAAGTCACTTGATCTCTCAGAACTCTAGGCAGCTCTCTCTGACTCTGACTCTCAGAGAAGGCGCTAGCTGCCTGGTAGAGGGGATGCTTCATCCAGGAACACCAATCTCCTCCCACTCCCTAGGAGGCAGTGAAACCCCATGACCTTGGAAAAATCCTTGGAAAGAACCTCAGTTTTCTTGTCTGTAAAATGAGAGGACAGGACTACTTTCGTCAATCAGCAGATTTATTAAATTCCAACTACATGATAGATGCTGGGGCTACGAGGACAAAATGAAATATTCTTGCCCTCAAGAAGTTCATGTTCTATTGGGGGAGACATGTATAAATAGGTATATTCAAGAGAAATTCAAATTACATAAATTCTCACTGTATATGTATGTATGTACATATATACATATGCACACATAGACACATACATATGTTTTATATATACTTACATGCATGTGTTACTGGGCCAGAGGTCTGAAAGACTCATCTTCCAGAGTGCAAAACTGGCCTCAGACACTTACTAGCTGTGTGACCCTGGACAAGTCACTTAACCTTATGTGCTTCAGTTTTCTCATCTGTAAAATGAGCTGGAGGAGGAAATGACAAACCACTCCAGTATCTTTGCCAAGAAAACCCCAAAGAGGGTCACAAAGAGTTGGACACGACTGAGTAACAAGTTGTCTAGAGAAATTAAGAAAGTAGCATTGAGCTTCAGTACATTGAGTGGCCTCTCATGAGCTTATAGGAGGGTCTGGATAAGAGTCACACAGGATGAGCAGCCATGTCTCCATTGACATCTGTATCATTGGAGGCTACATCCAAATTAATGGCATCATGGGTCCTTTTTTAGTTTACTCACTTCTCAATACCCCATCCACCCAAAAAAGAAGCCTTTCTTATAACAAAGAAAAATTAAGCAAAATTAATGTGTGAATCAGCAATATCTAACAATGTTTGCCATATTTCTCACCTGTAGGACACCACCTCCCTACTGAAAAAAGGGTGATTTCTTTCATTATCAATTCTCTGCCTTCATCAGAGGACCATGGTCTGTCAGGTTGGGTCCCTTGTCATTGTTTTGGTCATTGTGTGCATTGTTATTTTTGGTTCTGCTGTCTTTGCTGGGCCTCACATTTCTTCTCATGAATATTCTGAAGCTGGCTTGCCACTGATCACTGACTCAATTAGTAATGTGTAGGAGGGCAGATTAGTAAAAGGAAAAAAAAGGAGAGAAGTAGTTGAAAAATAATCAAGAGGAGCTGGGACATCAAAAGCACCATGTTTTAAGAAACTGCACCAAAAAGAAAGTCTAATATTATGGTTGTGATTATTTTATAAATTAGAAATATCTGTGTATGTTATATTAGCATTATTCTACATGTAAGCTCGGTCTGTATGTTAATAAAATTGTAATAAATTTGGAAGGAAAGGAGGAAGGGAGGAAGATAAAGAAAGAAGGAAAGGAAGAAGGGAAAGAAGGAAGGACGAAAGGAGAGAAAGGAGAGGAGGGAAAAAAAAAGAAAGAAGGAAAGGAAAAAAGAAAAACAGGAAGAAAGAAAAAGTGAAAGAGAGAGAGAAAATATGAATGACCTAGACCACAATTTCAGGAAAAGCCTTGTTTTGTATTCAGGCTTTTGATCATTCTATGTGATTTGAAAAAGCAGCCACCTCATTCATTCAGGATTTCCTCTTTCCTTTGGAGTCGATGTTTGCATCTTTTTTTTCCTTGCTGTTGTGATGTGCTGTTATCCATAATGGTATCAAATCAAGATTATCTAATGAGCTCATTTCATGGAGATCAATGAACAGACGGTTGCTAAGAGCAAACAGGCGAAAAAGGCTGTTTGGCTCAGGTCTGGGACTTGCGTCATAACCACTGAATTCAAACCAAAGGTTTCCTTCGTCATTTTACAAGGTCATTGGGCCATCCATCTTCCCCACTTATTAAGGTTCCCTGCCCTGACCTTGCTTATTTTATATCAGAAAATCCTGAAATCTAAGCAGTGGGAGGACATCAGAGGGCACCTCCTGCAGCCCTTGTTCCAGGGTCTACAGTGATGGAGAATTCACTTGTAATATAAATCCTCAGAGATTTGGGGTGGCCAGAGTTGGACTACCAACTAGGCAGTGAACATTTATCGAGCACCTGAGTATGTGAAGCATTGTCATAAGCTCCGCTGGGGTGAGGAGGGGAGGGGAGGAAGCACACAAAGTCCTGCCCTCAAGGAAAAATGCATGAAGATTTAACCAAGGAGACCAGGCAGTCGAATTCTGGGTCATGACAATCATAGTCCTAGAGAGCAGATAATGAAGTATGGGCAGTGTGGAGCAGTCAGTGGACAGAGAACAACATTTGTAACCAGTGATCCTGAGTTAAGAGCAGGCTCTGCCATTTACTGTGCTACTTGATGCAAAACCTAATGAGCCTCAGTTTCCTCAGCTGTAAAATAAAGCAGATGGACCACATGATCTCTGTGGCAGCTCCCAGCTTGATCTCTACGTCCTCTCACCTCTCAGCAGAGAAATGAGTATTCCAGATACAGAATGCTACATACTCCATGACATAGTTACTATGCTGTTGTCCTCTGTTATAGACAAGAGTTGAGGGGACAGGAATTCATCTGGAAATGACGATATAAGAACAAAAGATATTGGTGATGCTTATATGATATAGGGCAGTGCGTAGTAGCATAGTAGGCTGGAAGTCAGGAAAATCTGAATTCAGATCTTGCCCTAGACACTTACTAGCTGTATTAAAGTCAACTCTATCAGCCTCAGTTTCCTTCTGTGTAAAATGTGGATAAAAATAGCACTTACTTCCTAGGGCTGTTGTGAGATCAAATGAGACAATAAACGTGAAGTTTTATTAATACAGGGCAGCATATCCAATTCGTGGTATAGGCTGTAAGGTCTAGAGAGGTCTTTGATCATAATGATAATGAGCATTTAAATAGAGCTCTAAGATTTTCAAAGCACTTTACAAATATTTTCTCATTTTATCCTCATGATAACTCTGGGAGGTGGGGGTGATTATTATTCCCATTTTACAGATGAGGGAACAGAGGCAGGCGGCAGTTAAATGACTTGTTCAGGGTCATGCAGCTAGTGAGTGTCTGAGGCTAGATTTGAAATCTGATCTTCCTGACTGCAAGTCCTGTGTTCTGTCCGTTAAGATGCGAAATTGTCCCAAGAACAGGCTAAAGGTAGACAGGGAGAGAGAGCATGCCAGGCAGAGGTAGAAGTGTGAGCAAGGTCACAGAGACTAAAGTGCAGAATTCCATGTCCTCCCTGGACTACCTTCTAAAAGCAAACCAAGAAAGCCATGGTCATGGCAGGTCTCACATGCGGCAGGACCCTACTGAGCCCTTCATTCTTCTCCATGCTCACCTGGAAGATTGCTAAAAGTTTGGATCAGCCTGCAGATTGAGGCCTCTTGTCCTCTGGGGTCCTTCTGAGTGCCATCAACCAGCATTTATTAAATACCTACTTTATAAATTGATAATCCTATGATTCCATGACCCAAAGATGAACAATGGGACAACCCCTGCCCTCAAGGATCAGCACAATGAAAGTTCCCCTTGAAGTGGCTGGTCCAGGCACTCCCCAAGCCTGGAAGAGGAACTTTCCTGCCTCCCCTCCACCCCAGCACTGCCTCCACCTCTGTCCACTCTTTGATCAGCTCCATCCCCTCACTGGCCGCCTTGCCCTGCTCCTTCACCTTCCCTCCCCCTTTTCCAGCTTTCCTCTTTGTATTTAGACACTCAAATATAAGTTTCTTGATCATTTTCTTCCTCATTTTTTATCCCCAGAATTTAGCATATGGCCCGGCACATAAGAAGCACTTAACAAACGTTTTACCTGCCTATGTTTGATAAATGCTTTGCCTTTATCCATTTTCTTCTTAATGATGACAGTGGTGCTCATATTTGCCAAACCCTTCTATTTGTTCAGGTGATATCACACCTATAGAAGATCATCCTAAAACCTGATGATGGACCTCTGATGGGTCTCACCATCCTCCTTCTGCAGGAGAAACAAAAGGTCAGGGAGGTTAGGTGTTCCACTGAGTAATAGTTTAAATTATTAACAGAGTGCAAGGCAGAGCCCAGGAGCTCTGTAGTACAGAAATCCGCTTTGTCTTCGTAGAACTGCCTAATTCCAGAGTTAGATGAAACTGTGTGGCCCATCCCATATCTGAAAGGAGCCTCCCTGATAAACTGATCCATCTATCTGTCATCTATATCTGTCATCTACCCATAGCATCTGTCCAGATCTATTTTGTTAAAGAGGACATTCTCTGACTCATTTTTTATTAAGCCTTAATCACTGAAAGGGCACTTTCTCAGTCAGTCTAAGACCTGTTAGAGACCTTAGCTTGACAAAGCCAAAGTCCTCCACTACATCCAGGGCCATCTACAATCATCCTGATCTATATCTGGCCATTGGACCCAGATGGCTCCAGAGGAAAAAGTGAGGCTGGTGACTTCATGCAGCCCTGCCTCGCTTAAATCCAATTCATTTTCATGTCTCTGATGTCATGATCCTCTTCAATAATGAAGGACAAATGGCAGCAAGAGATCTATGTATCACCTTTCATCTGTCTATCCATTCATCCATCTACCTATCTATTAACTTATCCACATATCCATCTAAATAAATAAATAAATGTGATTCAAGATAGAATGGAGTGGGGCAATGGAGAGAATTAGACAAAGGGCTGTGACAAACTTAAGAAGGAGAAATCCCTTGTAGCAGGAGGGAGAAGAGAAGGTTTCATGGATGAGGCAGTCCACAAGCCAAGCTTGAAAGAGAAAAATAAAAACAGGCGGCTATTTAACAGGAAGGCGTTTCAGGCCTCTGCGGTGTCCTGAATGAGGTGGGAGAGGGCTGGAAAAGACTGAGAAACCATTCACTGTTTAGTTAGCTAGTGTATGAAAGGTGCAAAAAAGTGAAGACTGACTGGAAAGGTAGATTGGATCCAGATTCACATAGACATCATTAAATGCCAGATTGAGAAGTAGCTGGGGATTGGGAAGCCACCAAAGGTTTTACAGCTGAGGAGTATGTAACACAGTCACTTCTCAGACTTGGGGCAACTATTTTGGCAGTGTAGTATATGGACTGAATACCAAAGAGCCTGGTAGTGATTATAATTTTTATTGTTCATTCATTTCAATCATGTCCACCTCTTCCTGACCCCATTTGGGGTTTTCTTGGCAAAGATACTGGAATAGTTTGCCATTTCCTTCTCCAGATCATTTTACAGATGAGGAAACTGAGGCAAACAGGGTTAAGTGACTTGTCCAGGATCACACAGCTAGTAAGTGTCTGGAGTCACATTTGAACTCAGGTCTTCCTGACTCGTGACCCAATGTTCTGTGAGCTATAGCAACACCTAGCGGCCCAGTGATTATAATAACATAGGTGAAGGGTAATAAATGCTTGAACTAGACTGGCAGAGCAGTGAGCAGATGGGACAGCCATTGTATAGGTAAAATCAGTAGGACAAAGCAGTTGGATGGACATAAAGGGTGAGGATGAGGGAGAGGAAAGAGGCAAGGACCACTCTAAGGCTTCAAACCTGGTGATAAGAAGAATCCTAAGGCCAGAAACAGAGATGGGTTAAGAGAAAAAGCATTTACTAAGCACTTCCTATGGGCCAGGTAGTGTGCAAAGCACTGGGGAGACATATACAAGAGAACAAGATGATCCCTGCCCTCAGGAGGCTTACATTCTAACAAGAAATGAGTCTTGAGGAAAGAGGACTAGATAAATACACCCACCGCAGCACCAGTAGCAATGACAATGAGGAAGAGGGCAATAGCTAATAATTACTAATCACTTTGAGATTTGCAAAGCATGTAGTCTCATTTAACCTGGTGCTTAGCACTGGTGCCTGGCACTTAATATGTGTTTATTGAATTGAAATTTGTTTTCACAACAATCCCGTGAGATAAGTGCTATTATTATCCCCATTTTGTAAATAAGAAAACTGAGGCTGAGAGATGTTAAGCACCCAGGATCACTGAGCTATCCAATCTATATCCTGTGGTTCCAAATACAGTCCTCTTTCCACAATATCAATGACTCATTCAAGAATACACAGACCCTAAGAAGGAGAGCCCAGTATTCAGACTCAGGTCTCGACTGCAGTTCTGATTCTTCATCATTTCAGACTGAATTTTCTTCCAAGAAGGTATTTTGGGTTTAATTCATCTTTCATGGCCCAGAACTGGATACAAGAAAACCATCCCCATTGCCCCTTCTTAACCTTCTACCCCATCTTGCCACTGTCTGAGGAAGTCAGACTGAGGAGGAGGATGAACTGGAATATTACATGTAAGGATTCTCCATTTACTAGGGATAAAATAGCAGAGGGAGAAGCCTGAGTTATGTCCTTCTGCCTCACCCTAGATCAGACTCAGCAAATATAGCTTTCAAGAAAATCTGATGAGGATCATCCTTTCTAGGGTTCAGATCTGAGCACCACATTTTAGAAACCAGGATGGAGAAGACCCTTGAGCCTATGCTGTCTGAGAATCAATTGAAAGAGCCAGAGATGTGTAGCCTGAAGGAGAGAGACCTAGAGCCATCTTTCCAGTGTTCGAATGGCTATCATGTGGAAAAGGGAATCTACCTGCTCTCCTTGACCCCAAAGGGAAGAGAGTAGGACCAGTGGACTATAGTGTAAAGAAAACAATGTAGGCTTATTGTACAGAAATGTTTCCTCTCCAAAAATGAGCTCAGTTACCCCTGATCACATACTAGGCCACATGTCACTGGTGGTCATCTATCTGAGTCTAGACATCCAGTTGTTGAGTATGTTAGTGGATATGGGCTGTTCTAGATGGCCTCAGAGGCCCCTTCCGACTCAGAAGTTTCTGTCATTCTCTCTCACCTTTCAGAATAAAACAACATTTCAGGCACAAACCCCTAGGAGCCTGAAGATAGGACTTTTTCTTCAGTTTATAGAATCAAAAAATAAAATATTTGGTAGAGACCTTGAGAGACCATCTGATTTAAACCATCCAGGACAGACATCTCTTCTTAAGTGTCTCTAGGGCAGAGTAGAGAGTGAATAATAACCATCCAGCCCCAGGAAGAGAGTGGAATGCTGCATTAAAAAAAATGAAAACATGAAACTAACCCCAAATCCCAAGTCATGCTTTCCCCATTTCACCATGAAGTTTATTTCATCATTTTATAAGTAGCACACAAATGTTCTCTGAGTAATCAGCCGTGATACATTAACTGTGGATTAAGGGGATTTAGGCTGCCTCCCTTGTTCTTATTCAAAGCATACCAAATAGAGATCAAAATTTAAGTTTTCATTAGAATATTGTTTCATAATAACATGCCCCCCCCTTCAAAACCAGTTTTGATTTGCATGAAGATGCCCTATTAAGCTGAGTTTCCCTGCCTTGATTGCAAGCAATGTGATAGCTTGATTACGGCCTCAACTGCATTCAAACCCTTTTATGCTCTTATAACTGCATTAAGGACATCAAAATTTGCTGTTAGTGCCAATGGAAAAGAAGCCACCAGATGAAGAGAAAATTGTAAACCAATTATGAATATAATAGAGATCATTTGTCTTACAATTTCTCTGGCCTTACAAACTTTGGAATAAGAAATTTATCATCTTTGAAAAATTCTGGCCCAAACCAAGCTTAGAACTTAGGGTACTGCAGTTCTCTTAGGTTCATTAGGACAGCTTAATAGGAAAGTTGAGGCAACTGGATAGCTCAGAGGATAGATTGCTAGACCTGCAGTCAGGAAGACCTGAATTCAAATCTGGTCTCAGACATTTACTAGCTGTGTGACCCTGGGCAAGTCACTTAACATTTTTTTGCCTTAATCCACTAAAGAAGGAAATGGCAAACCACTCTATTATCTTTGCCAAGAAAACTCCATGGAGAGTATTGGCATGCTACGGTGCACGGGGTCACAAAGAGTTGGACACGATTGAAGGACTGAACAACAAAAAGTAGTAAAATTGTAGGAAGAAAGGAGGGAGACATATTCGAACCTGGGGAGCTGAAGCTGTATGGATGTCACAGGGAATTAGTAGATTTGGCCAGCACTGACATCTTAAACAAGCCAGCAGAGTATTTAAGGAATGGCTATGGTCTTTACTGGGGTAGTTTGAACACTGAGCTGGAGAAAATGAGAAACTACATTTGCATCTCATCGTTTCATTTCACCGCAACAGGCTGAGACTTAAAAAAAATTCACACAGGATTTTTTTGTGCTAAAAGTCCCTGATAAAACAACTTGAAAGAGAACTGTGGAGCTTCAGCAAAGGCAGAATCCACTGATTTGCTCATTTGGGTTCTGTGGAAAGTTATCCAACATCCATGATGATACACATATACATCATAAGGAGGAGATGTAACAATTCCAGAGGAAGGGAAAGAGGAATCCCCCCAAATGAACTGGCTTCCTTGGACAAAATTAGCTTTCGTTGAATTCCAGCAACTCATCCTTGAAATGAAAGATTCATGCAGGGACCTTAGAGGCCAGCTAACTGAACCTATTCATCTCACAAATGAAATATTGAGGCCCAGAGAGAAGTGCCTTGACCAAGATCTTAGGATAAGCATCAGCACCAAGACTTCCCCCAAGTCTCTGACTCCAAGTTCCTACCTTTTTGTCAATCTGTAAGTGCATTTATTAAGGGACTACCACGTGCCAGGCATAAACACAGAGAATTGTTGTTCTTCCTTTGTTCTGGAAAAGGACCAGTGACATAAGGAGGGTAATGTCTTAGAATACAAACGGAAGCAAAAGACAATTCCTGTTCTCAAGGAGCTGACAATCTAAAGAAGAAGACAAGTAAACATGTGCAACCAAGCTGGACATTGGTGAAACAGGAAATAAATACTTAGAAAGCTGGAATTAAGAGGAATTAATAGGATTTTAGCCTGGACTTGAAGGAAGGGAGAGAAGCCAGATGGTAGAGTTGAGGAGGGAGAGCATTCCAGGTATACAGGAGAGACAAATAAAATGCCCAGAACCAAGAGGTGGATTGTCATGTTCATTGACCGGCAAGGAGGCCATTGTTACTGGATCAAAGAATGGGTGGGGGAGGGTAGGAGGAAAGTTTCAGAAGACTAGAAAGGTAGGAGGGGACTGATTATGAAGGGCTTTGGAAGCTAAACAGAAGATTTGGTATTAGCTCCTGGTGGCCATAGAGAAGCAGGACTGAAGTGAATTGAGTGGAGGGGGTGGGAGAGAACATAGTGGGACTTTCTAGAACTTAGATGATGCCTGGAGGGGAGTAACAGGGGGTAGTGGAAAGAACGCTGACTATGAAGTCTGAGAGCCTTCTCTGCTATTTGCTGCCTGTGTGACCTTGAGAAATGAGGAAAGTGTTCTAGACAGTCTTGGAGGCTCCTTTCACTTCTAGATCTATGAGCCTTTGGGAGGAGTGCTCATCTAGAACTTTATTCTAATAGTTCAAAATTACTATCAAGGTTTCATCTTAGAAAATTGTCCTTCCTTATCAGCATCAGTCACTTTTTCCTATTTTTTCTTTCATAGAGCATAGGATATTCTTTTTTTTAATTGCCATACATAAATAATTAGAAGTCTATTCACATGTAAATTACCAAAAATAGTGCTGTGAGAGAACTCCACCCCTCCAGCTGTCTTCCTACAGCTTTGAAGTTAAGAAAAGTTCATTTCAAGTGAGAAATGGACCCAAATCCCTTACTTTAGCCTCTGTTGTCCCTGGGGTAGCTATCTACCCACTTGTTCTGAACAGGCATTCCTGACCTCTTTATTGTGTCCTGGACCCCTTGAGTAATCACTCTGATGAAGCCTACTGATCTCTTCTCAGAATCATGTTTTTAAAAGCTTAAAATATAACATCTAGGATTGCCAATGATAGCAGTTATATTGAAATAGTTAAAACATTTTTTTTTAATCATGGACCCCAGCTTAAGAGCCATGTCTCTAGAGTCTAAATTAGTTACTCTTTCCTGGCTTTTCTCCTTCCCATTCATTTTCTCATATCTCCTCCTCTTCTTTTTCTCACCTAATGACTCTCTCTGCCATTTATCAAGTACTCATATATCTACCTACCTACCTGCTGTAAATATTTGGAATTTATATGGGCACATATAAGAAGTAACAGGGCATAGGGGTTACAAAGCCAGACTTGGAGTTAGGAAGATATGAATTCAAATCCTCCCTCTGACACATACTAATTGCATGGCCATGGTCAAGCCAGTTAACCATTCAGTGTCCCCAACTAACTCTCCATGACTATAGGTCACAAATAAGATCATCAGAAGATGAAGTTTCTGTGACAATAGTGGCCTGAATGGCTGATCTCACAGGTCTGGACCAAAAATAGATGAGTGTGTTTGTGTAACAATGTATGACTCTCTGCACAGTGCTGTAAATGAAAGCTCATATGGTACATTGAGCAAATGTAAAAAACAAAAACAAAAAAACAAATTCAAAAAACAAAGATAAAAACAAATCACTCAATACACATCTACATAGGGTGAGGAAAGCCATTCCTCCACTAGCTATCTCCAAAAATGTATGTCTCTTTCTGCATTTTACATTCATCATGTCACTGGCTGGAGGAGAGTGCCACGTTTCATCTTTATTCTTTTGTACTCTTTCTTGCTTTATCATTGCATCGATCAAACTATAGTAGTCTTGTCATTGTATAGACTATTTGACTGGTTATGCTGATTTCATCCCACATCAGTTCATAAAGGTCTTCTCAGTCTCCTCTGAAATTACCCACTTCATCATTTCTCAAGGCATAGGACTGAACATTAATATACCTCAATTTGTTTAGCCATTCTCCAATAGTAGTGTACACACACACACACACACACACACACACACGCATGCATACCCTCTTAGTTTCAAATTTGGATCTACTATGAAAAGAGCTATCTTTTCTCCTCTCTTTGATCCTTTGTACTATAGGCCAAGTAGTGGCATACCTGGATCCAAAGGTACACAGAATTTGGTAACTTTCTGAGCATGGCTCCCAATTGCTTTCTAGAACAGTCAGCCAAAGTCACAACTCCACCAAGAGTACACTGGTGTGCCTGTTTGCCAACAGCCCACCCAGCATTTGTCATTTTCTACATCTTTGCCAGGTGTTAGGTATGACCTCAAAGTACCTTAATTTGCATTTATTTAATTATTAGTGATTGAGGTAATTTTCTACATCATGGTTGATAGCTTAGCTTTTTTCCTGTTCATATCTTCTGACCACTTATCTATTGCAGAACAACTTAGTCTTACAAATTTCAACCAATTCCTTATATATCTTAAAAGTGATATCTTTATCAGAGAAACTCATTGCAAAGATGACACAGAAAGCTTAAGTGACATACCCAAAGTCACACAGCTAAAGGGCCTGTGTCCCCTTCTCACCAGCTCCTTCCAAGAACTAGAGCCCATTCTGCCCTATTATAGAAGGCTCTCTCCCTCCAGACTCAAGCCTTTTGCTTCCTTCTTCATGCCTATAATCCCCAAATCTGTAGCTTGAGTTTTCTGGTACATTTGATATCCTTATGTTTGATACTACAATGACAGGAGGAGTCAAGGAAGGACTTGAGCATTTTGAGTTGCCCTCCCAAGGCAAATTTACTGGAGAAGTAGATGACACACAAAATATTCAGATATAGCTAGCTTGTAGTCAACATCAAAGGATGCAAACTGATAAGATAGCTCATGGATCCCTTTGAATATTTGAGTATATTTAATAAAGAAACAAAATAATATAGTCTCTAGAGTGGAAGTGATTCAGTTGGTTTGTCTGTGTCATGGATCCCTTTGACAGTTTGGTAAAACCCTTTTCAGAAAATATATTTTAATTCATAATCAAAGGAAATACTAATTTCAGTTAGAGACTAAAGATAAATAAAGATGTGGGGGTTTTCTCATCCAAATTCACTAAGCTTTAGAAATCTATTCATGGGTAAATTGGGAGTCATGGACCCAAGTTTACAAACCCTTCATCTGGAGTACTAGACTTGGTTGTCAGGAAGACCTGTTCTTAGCTCACACTTCTGGCACTTACTAGCTGTGTAACCAAAGCCAAGACACCAGAGAGGAGTTGAGCCTTGAGTCCCACTGCATCACTGTCTGCTAAGCCGGTTCTGTGTTGATGGTGGGAGTTCTCACACAAATGAAATCACACAGACCCTTGACATCTTGATATAAATTTAATGATGCTTTTGCACCATAACTCCCCTTATCTGACATCCTGGAATGCATCCCTATGCTTTCTGTATTATTTCAACCTCTACTAACGATATTTCTGACAAGGTAATGTGTGGGTGGAAAGCATCGTCATTCCTTACAGATGCTTCTGAAGGTGACACTGTATGTCGGGTTTCTGCGATTAGGGCATAAGAACCAAGCTTAGAGATGGGCTTGGTAGGGCTCAGTGCAACTGACTCACGGATATCTAAATGATGGATGACAGTCAAGGACACAAGAGAGATATTGACTCTGACACATTTTTTAAGACAGTAAATATATTGTGTACATATGCACAATAGATATACAAGATAATGTGGTAGAGTGTCATTTGGCCTCAAGCAGAAAGGCAAACTAGATGATAATTGTCTTCCCCACCACCCTGCCCTTTCTGGCCCCCTTTTGTTGGCTCCCCAGGCTGTTTTCTGGCTCTAGCTACCTAAGGCACCTTGTTGCCTTTCCTAGACAATGCCCCCATTCCCCAAGTGATACCTAATGATCTTATCACCTGAGGTCAGCAATAGTGCTAATGGACGTGGGTAGATTAATAAAGTCACTACTGGGGCCACCTCGCACTACAGGGGGCTTTTGCTGCTTTCTTTTGACATTCCAAGGATGACAGTGGAATCCATCAGTTCTCTCTCATTCTAGCAATGTTATTAGTCCACTGTGTACATTTTTCTTTTTAAATCTATTTTCATTCAGAACTTTATAATCATAACCAAACATGAACATTGCAATTTCCAAAAGAGAACAAAAAAAGAGGGCTGTATGTAAAATCATGAGCTAGTTATGGAGGTATATATAATTATATACACTTTAACATATTTTAAAAAAAATTAACATGGGCAGCTAAGTTGCAAAGTAGAGTTGATGGATCTGGAATCAAGAAGACCTGAATTTAAATCCAGCCTCAGACACTTGCTAGCCTTGTGACCCTGTCTGCCTCAGTTTCCTCAAGTATAAAATGGATATAATAACATCACCTACTTGCCAGCATTGTTGTGAGAATCAAATAGAGTGCTGGGCACAGCACCTGACACATAGTAGGGGCTATCTGGATACTATCTGTTATTATTAGAAACAATATGGATACTATCTATTATCATTAGAAACAATATGGATACTATCTGTTATCATTAGAAACAATATGGATACTATCTTTTATCATTAGAAACAATATGGATACTATCTGTTATCATTAGGAACAATATGGATACTATCTGTGATCATTAGGAACAATATGGATACTATCTATTATCATTAGAAACAATATGTATACTATCTATTATTTTTAGAAACAATATGGATACCATTATCATTAGAAACAATATGAATACTATCTATTATCATCAGAAACAATATGGATACTATCTATTATCATCAGAAACAATATGAATACTGTTATCATCAGAAACAATATGGATACTATCTGTTATCATCAGAAACAATATAGATACTATCTGTTATCATCAGGAACAATATGGATACTATCTGTTATCATCCGGAACAATATGGATACTATCTGTTATCATCAGGAACAATATGGATACTATCTGTTATCATCAGGAACAATATGGATACTATTTGTTATCATTAGGAACAATGTGGATACTATCTGTTATCATTAGAAACAATGTAGATGCTATCTGTTATCATTAGGAACAATGTGGATACTGTCTATTATCATTAGAAACAATATGGATACTATCTATTATTATTAGAAACAAAGTTGACCTGTTGTGTCCCCCAACTCCTCTTTGCTTGTTTTCTTCTGTACATTTTGCAATGTTTCATTCATGTTCTCTTTTTTTTTCCTGCACTCATCTGTACATAAGGGGAGGGCTTATACAGGAGGTCA
>NW_027185759.1:19595476-19619531 GCF_028583685.1 Petaurus breviceps papuanus
CTTTGCAGATTTCCCAAAGGCAAACCAACCAGCTGTTTTCCTCCTCCTGTTTAATTCTGGATAAGAGTCTCACAGGAAGGACAGGCATGGATACATTAGATCATAGGAAAGAAGAGCCCCGGAGATAAGATCACAGCACCATTTGTGCATTTCAGCATGTTCACATTTTCTTCCTCTCTCTATCCTCCTATCCCTGCAATGTTGTACAGGGGGATTACCTGTGCTATTTAAAGATCCAATGTTTTATCCAAAGGTGGAACTCCAGTGGTAGAGATTTCAAGCATGGGGATAGGGGGAGAGCAGAATGTTTGTGAGAAGGCAAGAGCCTTGCGACGCCATTTGAATCACCTGCAGCATGCAGCCTACCACCCTTATACATATACATAAAGCTGATGCAGGATCTGGGTTTGAATCTTGGCCCTGCCACAACTACATCTGTGACTTTAGGCAAGCTATTGAAGCTCTGATCTATAAAATGAGAGTATTAGACTAAATGATCTCTAAAATTCCCCTTGCAGCTCTAAATTTCTAACTCATAGCTGCCTACACCAAATACTTAACTAAAAACAAAATGAACTTTGATAGCACAAAAAGACCATGCAGTGAGAAAATGGGGGAAAGAAGGGAGAAAGAGAATTGTCATTATCAAAATTTTTTCTTATTTAATAAAAATGTCAAGAAGAAACCAAAACCAATAAAAAAACAATGAATGTGAACACACACACACACACACACACACACACACACCCTTTTAAGGATTCTAAGGTCCAGAGATACCCAACTATCCTGTGAAATCAGCGCACCTCTGTCTGGTACAGTCTAAGTTCTCTTTAAAGGCCAGAGCCAGCTTCCTGGTGCCCATCAATGGCTCTCCATGGACTCCAGCATTCTGATTATTGTCCCTTCGTTTATTTGAGCTTCTCCATAATGAGCCCAGAGATATTATTAGAAGATGACAATGTGCATTTACACCATACTCCGTTTCCAAGCTTGTCGTTAAGGTTGTTAGGGAAGGCCGTTAGTCACACTCCATGTGACCCAAAGCAAATCTGTCACCAAGTCTAAGCTGACCAATAAATACACGTCAAGTGTGGAGAATAATTTAAATGATGATAAAAGTCTACCCGCTTAGATGGCAATTTTATTGGTAGAAATTTACTGCAGGCCAAATGTCACTTAACTCTCCAGGAAACAGTATGGATATTACTGGATCTTCCAACCACAAGTATAACAGTAGGGATTAGGAGAGATATTAGCCTCCTGTTGACAAGCTAATTGTTAGATTTGATTTTAAATTAATAAGTGCCATCCATAGAGGAGAATAGAGTAAAAGGACTCAAGGGGCACTCGGAGGTGCATTACGTGGATGCAGTTGCTATGGCAATGGGTCTGTTCTCCAGGAGACAGACATTGGGATACAGAAAGCCAAGAACCAGGATGACACCAGCCAGGCAATTGCAATCACATTCAGCCTCATGTCTTCCTTCCTCCCCCTCCCATTTCAAACTTTCCAAATCCTAGGGGAGCAAAAAGCCTTTTGCTATCACTGTCCATTGGCATGGACCAGACACCCTCATGTAGCTGAGCTATGGAGAGAATTTGGAAGGTTCTGGCCCATTTCTGCTGAGTCCTGCAAGCCACTTCACCAGAAGGCTCAAGAAGCACCTACACATCCAAGGGCCTGGAGGGCTGCAGTTGGGGCTCTGAGCCCAGAAGCTTCCATAGGGGGAATATTTCTTTGGAGAGGCAGAGATTCCAAGCTACAAGAGGTAACTCCAGCTCCCTCATGTTACCAAGAAGGGAATTCTTTTCTAGCTAATATCTCTAAAACACTAAACACAGTGCCCAACACATAGTAGGCACTTTGACATTTTGATTCTAACAGTGAGAACTTAATAAATGTTTACTTATTTGAAATTAAAAGATTTTCTGAGACAAATAGACAAATTCTAGCTGGTTCTACACTTGTCCTTCCATGGCTGAAGTTTCTAAATGTCAATGATCCTGTTATTTACACAGAGTGAAAGCTTGTAGAGAGCTTAAAGGTTTGGCAAACACTTTAGTCAGTCAGTCAGCCAGCAGTTAAGAGCCTAGTATGGAGAGAGAGCTAAGTGCTCTCCTATTCCTGACAATCCTGAGACTTAGGTATTATAGGTTTTATCATCCTGTTTTACAGATGAGGAAACTGAGGCTGAGGTAAAGTCTCATGCCCATTACAGAGAGCCAACACATGTCAATGGCATTATTGAACCTAGGTCTTCCTTGTGAGAATAAAATGAGATAATATTTATAAAGCTAGACTCCTTGTTTACTTGGTTATTCTCTAGTTAATTTTCACATCAACAGTTTCCAGGTGTCTTGAAACTATGAGATGGAATTTCAAAGAGGCATTATTGCTGAATGAATGTCTCAAAGCCATCATCACTTTGGACATTAAGTCTCTGATCCCAAAAGTATGTGATTTTCAGCAGTGGACGATCAACCCTCATAAAGTTATGCAAGAGAATCGCCTTTATATGGTGCTTACAAAGGACTTTCTTCACCAAAGCCTGTGCTGTGCAGACACATATTATGAAACCCATTTTCCCAATAAGGTAACCATGGTTCAGGGCTTTAGTGATCTACCAATGGCTACACAATTAAGGAAGTCCTATAATTATTACAGTCAAGTGAAAATGTGCTGGATATGAAAACAGAGAACCCGGATTCCAATCTTGCCACTGAAGTCAAGGACAGCATCTTTGCCTTTGTTTTCCCAATGCATTGCACAATGCCTGCCACATGTATGCATTTAACAAATGCTTATTGACTGACTGACTTGACTGACTGACGACTAACTTTGGCCACCATACCAGCTCTGAAGGCTTCAGTTCCCTCATCTATTAAATGAGAGGGTTATACTCAATGACCTTCAAGGCCCCTTCCATCTTGAAATCTATACTCTTATGGTCATCACTTTATATCTGAAAAAGCTGAATCTCAGAGAGTTTAAGTAACTCCCCTGAAATCACACAGTCAGTAATTAAGTGGCAGAGCCCAGAGGCAAACCCAGCTTCTTGGTTCTTGGTCCAGTGTTCTTTTCCTAAAATAAACATATAAAAATGAATTTATGTCAATGAATCAGAATGCCATTTTTAAATTGGAGAATGACAGGATGAAAGAAAGTCATGACATATTAATGATTTCCAAAGTATGCTTGAATTGGTAGAACAGAGAGTCACATGAATAATTCAAATGAGACACAGACTTGCTTCCTTTTTTTCTTGCTAAAGGTCGAATCATAAAAATGTGGAGGAGGTAGGCTTTGGGGAGGATCAGTCTCTAATCTTCCAATGTTGTCCAGAGATCTCCAGACCTTTAAGAGTTTAAAACCAAGTTCAGATAATTCGGGGCATCATCTAGTCATTTTGGAAGGATTATATTGAAATCTTTGGCCACCACATTTCATTCCCTCTCACTGGTAGCTGCTGGGAAGAGTTAAGCCTTTTTTGATGCCCAGTGAATCAAAGTCTATTTTCAAACTCACCCTCTGAGTCCTAGAAGAATGGTCACCAAGAGGGCAAGAAAACCCTGAACAGCAAGGGGGTGGGGAAGGGCGGGGACCACAGCAACTGGTTTCCCTTATCTCTTCCATACAAATTATCATTGGAATTGACTATCCAATAACTTGAAGGAGAAACCCAGCATGTGCATGAAGATGGCAGTACTACTCACACAAAAAAAGAATAGGAACAGATTCCTTCTTTCATATCTTAGCCATTATCTTTTTTTTTTTTTTTGAAGCCAGGTTTGAATCTGAGCTGTATGTAGATAATCGTGACAATACCTACCAGTTAACCACAGTGCCTCCTTCCTTTTCTTATGATTCAGGGTAAAAGTTTTCAAGAAAAGTTCCAAGTCACTCATGGCTGAAAAGGGATGAACAATAAACATTCTAAAGACTGAGTGGTAAAAAGAATATTGGGGGAGGGTGGTATTGTTCCTCATTTAGAGTGTTAAAGACCAGACAAGTCAATGATTTAGGATTAGGATGTAAACTCCTTGAGATTAGGGATTGTTTTCTACTTTATACCTTGCATCCTTAGGTGCCTAATAAATAGTTGTTGTTTGTTTTGGTTAGGTCACTCTATGAATGAACCAATGCAGGACATTTCTTAGGAGATGGAAAGGAAACCCAGAACCTTGTACATATTTAGAATGTCCATACTGTGATTTCATTAGAGAACTCTTGGTATGGCAACTTCCCTCACCAATGTAGATTGGTAATGCATCTGTGACTTAAGTAAAACTGTCTAGAGACCAAGTGACCTGCCCATAGTCACATAGCTCCTCTGTGACGGAAGGACTTTAACCTAAGACTTTAACCTTCCTGATTACAAGGATGACTCTTCATTGACCCACTCATCATGTATACAATGGGTATCTAGTAAATAATCAGTAGGATGAATTGGCATGGAATAAATCTCACCTTCCACAATGGCCCCAGACTTTTAAGTTGAGTGACCTCACTGCTTACTGATGGTAAAACCACCTTAAGAGATATGCAAGCCCTACCTCAAAATATGAAACCAGTTCTTCTGATTTTGTGTCCTTCCATCTAGTATTAAGTCCTGCCTCTGATATGCACTGCTGCTTTGACCCTGGCCTAGTACCTTCATCTCTGGGTTATCTCAATCCTTTAATCTGCCCCCAGAGGCTCCTTAAAATTCTCAGTTTCAGAGCAGATGCTGATTTGCATTGGAAAAGAGAATTCCCTCTGTGGTAGTTTGCCACACCAATGAAACATCAGACCCATACCAACCAAAAATATCATTACATAAACCTTAAAGGATTCATTTCTATGTTAGAGCCAGTCTTTCTGCAAGTATGTTGGCATATGAGCTTATCTCTTCCATACAAATTATTGCATGGAAGGGAGGGAGGCAGCATGATTAAGGGAAAAGACTTGGCCTTGGAATCAAGACTTGTGTTCAAATCCTGTTCCTGAGATTCCCTACTTGTGAGACCCTGGGCAAGTCCCTTCGCCATGCTGAGCCTGCATAGCTAGATAGGGTTGTTGTAAGGAAGGTGCTCTGCAAACCTTAAAATGCAATATCAATGTGAGCTGTTTTTATTTAATTTTGGAAAATAAGTTCTCAAATCTGTCTCCAATGCAGGGGCTGCTTTGGTCCCTATGCAAGCACCCTAGCATACCCAGGATGACTGCTAGCATAGGTTATTTGATTTGCTTTAGTAAAGGAAAGCAACTTTAAAGGGGTCAACAATCTTTAATTAAATATATATAATTCACTTAGTTCAGGGGGAAAAGTCAACACCTGGACTTCAGAAAATTCAAACAGAAATTACAAGCAGACAAAAAAATACACACAGAGAAAATAACACAATTCAACAAACCAACAGACAGGGCTTCTAGCTCTCTGACCATTACATACATACATAGTTAGTTACCAGAGAGAAAAGCACCAATATCTGGGTTTTCAAAGCCCGGGGGCTCAATGGCTGCCCAGAGTCTCATCTGGTCAAATCACACAACTCTTCCCATAAGTGAACCCCAAAGCAAAACCTCACCTCAGAGTATATATACCCTTCTTTGGGGTCACAAGTCATCACAACTCTCATGACCCACTGCCTAATTACAAAGTAACAAAAAGTATGGGCCTTCCTGAAAAACAAATCTCCCCTCAAGCCCTTTCTGTTTGGTTCCACTTGAGGCCCAAATTCCCCAGGCCTATTAAGAGGCAGGGAAGATCTTCAAATTCCCTTACCATTACAATCCCATAGAATTTTTGGGGACAGAAGATGTCCAGACTTTCCCTTCCAATATTCAAATTGTATGAGCAATTAAACCAAAGAAAACAGATTTCAGCAAGGGGTTTCTCCCACTAAGTTTATAATATTTAGCTAAATATGGTATTGCATATTATTAATCCTGAGTCTAATGAATATTTCAGGATTTTTATACATTTTCCTCTTTTTTACAAAATTGGGACTTTGGAAGTAGTCATTTCATGGTAGACTGCAGTCTGGGACTTCTGGGTTAATCTCAAGTGCCCTTCCCTTCAGTGCCTGGGCCTTCAAACCTTGCATACACAGGGTATTTGAAGAGATGCTCTGTCCTTAAAGATGGGATAATATATTCTCTTGGTTTACAAGTATAATGTATAGCATTCACCCTCATAGAGATAAATGATGACAGAGATGTTATCAATAGCATCTGAGTTACTAATGAACTCAAATACAAAAACAGATTTATAATCTCATCAGGTTACATGGTCCTGCCAGTGAAAAGGTGCAGCCCATACCTACCTGACCCACCTGTAAAACTTCTGTCCATACCCTTCCACAAATTCGCCCAATGCACTGGAAATTTTCCTTCTGCTTCCCCCTGAAATCATCATCATACTAATACTTACAATAATAGCTAGCATCTATAGAGCATGTGTGCCAGATACTGTTAAGTGCTTCATAATTATTGTCTCATTTAATTATATTCAGATATCTCATGTATTAATCACATGTTACCTCATATAATTATTATCTCCTTATCTCATAGCTTCACAACAACCCTGTGGTGTAGGTGCTATTATTAGCCCTTTTTACAGACAAGGAAACAAAGCAAACAGCAGCTAAGTGATGTGTCCAAGGTCACACACTTAGTAAGTATCTGAGGCCAGATTTGAACTCAGGTCTTCCTGACTCCGGGCCCAGCTCTCTATCCACTACACCACCTCTAATGACCGGTCTCTAATGAAACAGTAATGAGCACTACAGACAGCCAATGTTTAGTGCCCCCTGTGCATTCAATAGAAGATTTCAAAAAGTTTGAGGGAATCATAGGTACAATCCTATTTCTTAGTGGAGGGCTTCACACATTATGACTACCAGTAAATGGATAAGAAAGGAGAGGGGCAGGATGGAAAGAAACCAGTGATTAGTCATGTTTGTAAAGAGTGCACACAAGAAGATGTAAGGAGAAGGGCATTGCTAAGACCTGACCATTGTCTAAAAGCGGCATGAATCTGGCAGGCAGAGTCCCTAGAGCCACAGACTGAAATTATGTGAGGCCTGAGAAAATGTGGAGGCCAATGGTCTTTTCAGGGCAGGAAGACAGGGACAGACAGACAAGAAGTCCAGTCTACCACCCTCTGATCCTTGGATCTGGAACCGGCTGGGTGCCAGGCTTGGGGCAGATGCTTCAGCATTGACAGACAGCAGAGGGAGCTTAGGATTCATCTCCTGCCATTTCCATCATACCTGGCAAGGTGGGTTCTCCTCAGAATGTATCGGGCAGAACAAACATGGCGAAGATGGAACAGAACCCAAGAGAGATGAGGAAGAAAGTAAACCAAGGCAATAGCTCCCATAGCCAAAGTGAATACAGCAAGGTAGGGGTTAAAGTATATTCACCAGCAATGGCACTTTAAGGCTTGCAAAGCGCTTTATTGATTAATGGGGATTTATTAAACACCAGCTATGTGCCAAGTGCTGGGCATACATGTATAGGTATAGTGTATATACACATGATACATACACACATAGATATATCTGTGTGTTTGTACATATACATATTGTTATACAATATACAATGAATGTAGAATATATATTATGTATTATATAGTGTGTATACCTATCCCTAGTCTTAAGGAGCTTTCACACTAATGAGGGAGACAAGAAGTGCATAGTAGCACATGCAGAATAAATACAAACAGAGCGAGGGTGGTTTGGGAGAGAGGACACTAAGAATCGGGGGGGATCAGGAAAGGCTTCAAGTGGAAAGCGGTAGCACAGCTAGGGAAAGTGATGGTCTTGGAGTCAGAAAGAACCAGGTTCGAATCCAGCCTCACATTCACTAGCTGTGTGAACCTTGGGCAGGTGACTTAACCTCTCTGAGCCTCAATTCTCTCGTATATGAAATAGGAATAATAGTAGTGCCTTCCTCGGGGTTATTATGAGGATAAAATATATAAACCTGATTACTTAGCCTCTTAGGAGTCAGTCAGTCAGTCAGCATGTCCCAGGCATTGTGTAAGCACTAGGGATTGTTTTTTAATGCTAAACATTTCTACTCTAAAGGAGCTCCCAGTCTAAGAGGGGAGACTACATGAAAGTGACTGTGAACACACACCAATAAATTGAAGATAATCTATAGAGGGAAGGTCCTTACTAGCTGTGTGACCCTGAGCAAGTCATTTAACCTCAGTTCCCTGATTTTTAAAATGGGGATAATAATGGCACCTGCCTCCCAGGGTTGTGATGAGGATTAAATTAGATCAGATTTGCAAAAGAACTTTGTCATTTTCCAAGTGTTCGGTATTATTATTCCTAAAGCACTATATAAATGTTGGCTGTAAGGACAATGTGGGGAGTGTGCGCATTCTAGACATAAGGAATACACCATACATACCCACATTTGCATGTGTGTATGTACATATGCATGTATGAATATAACTTGTACCCAAATTATGGATAAAGCAGGAAAAAGCTATAGCATCACCTTTGGATATGCTAATTAGATGATCAGGTCAGGAGAGGGCTGGGAACATAGTTCATGTTTATTCAGGAAGTCACTTCACAAAGGCACTCATAAGATCCTTGTGGACATGGTGGAAAAATATGGGTTGAACAATCATATAGGCAGGTGGGATCATATTATATCCAAAGGGTATTGATTAATGAATGAGCCAATGTCACCTCAGAGGGAGTTTTCCAATGTCCTTTTGCCAGCATTTCTCTTGAACTACAAATTGCAGGTTGCAGTTTTATGTAAAGGAGTTTTCTCACCAATGAGCCCATAAATCCAACTCAAAACTATTTCTTGTATAAACCTTGTGGGATCCATCTTTGTGTTTTAAAGTGACTCTTTGGACCTTGCATCCTGTGTTTTGTACTGCCTGATGTTTAGATTACAAATGCACAAAGCCCTATATGGCACTGATCAAGCCTGCAGGTGATATGAAGCTGGAAGGGTGATCTACTGTGTTCCATGACAGAATCAAAAGTCCAAATATTCATGACAGCTTGGAACTATGGGTCAAATTTAATTAGAGGAAATGCAATGGAAGCAGATAGTAGAGAGGAAAGATTGATGAACCTGGAGGCAGGAAGCCCTGGGTTTGAATCCTTCCTCAGACTCGCTGTGTGCTCATAGGCAAGGATATCTCTTCGAACCCCAGTTTCCTCCTCTGTAAAGTAGAGGTTTAAATACTTAATGTGCTCACCTTGACAAGGCTTTTGTGAGGTTTAAATTAGATAATATATGTAAAGTCTTTTCCAAAGTTTGAAACACCATCTAAATCTCCATTATCATTATTAATAGAATTAATGTAATGTTTACAGCAAGTTCAATTAAAAATCAACTTCATATGTACAGGATTAGGAGATTGGAGACCAGAATTAATGGCAGCTCATTTTACCTTACTGTAAGGATAAAGTGAAAACCAAAATGTAAACATAATCATTGGTTGCCTTCATAGAAATACAATGTCCAGAATATGACAGACAATTGTTCCACTCTACTTGGGAGCAATCAGAGGACACAACTGGAGTACTGTCCTCCATTCTGGGCACCAGACATTTATTTTGTTGTTCTGTCATCTCAGTCCTGTCAGACTCTTCATGATCCCATTTGGGTTTTTTTGGGTGGCAGATACTGGAGTGGTTTGCCATTCCCTTCTCCAGCTCATTTTACAGATGAAGAACTGAGGTAAACAGGGTTAAGTGACTTGCTCTGGGTCACACAGATAAGTGTCTAAGGCTGGATTTGAACTCAAGTCTTCCTGATTCCAGACCTGGCACTCTATCCACTTCATCACCTAGCTGCCCATCATATGTTTAGGGACAAACTGTAGCATATCCAGAGGAGAGTGAGGAGAAGGGGAAAAGAGACTTGAGACCATACCATATAAGGATGGTTTGAAGGAATTGGGAATAGAAGATTAAGGGTAGACATGTGTGCTATCTTCAAATATTTGAAGAGCTTTCATGTGAAGAAGGAAGTAGAGTTAGTTTGTTTGGCTTTGGATGAGAGCTCTAACAAATGAACAGAAGCTACAGAAAGAAAGATTTGGGCTCAATAAAAATCACACAAAGAATGAATAAGTTGGAGCTAGAAGGGATGGAAGAGGTCAGTAGGGAAGAATTTTCTGATAACTGGAGCTGTCCAAAAATGGAATGGCTTGATAAAGTAGTAAGTTCCCCTTCAGTGGAAGTATTCAAGAAGACTCTGCCCCTAATCAATTATATGTATGTATGTATGTATGTATGTGTGTGTGTGTATATATATATATATACACACACACGTGTGTGTAGTTACATCACTCTTCTGAGCCGCAGATTCCTCATCTGTTAAGGAAAGGGTTGGACTAGATAAAAATCCCCTAGGTCCCTTCCAGTTCTAAATCTTTGATCTCAGCATTTTCCCACTTTCAACCCTGTGCCTATCGCCAACACTCACTGTGACAAGAAACTCCTTTCCCCCTCTACTGTCTAAATGAGTTAAGTGACCCTCTTCATCCTTACTTTTTCCCCACCTCCAAATAGCCCATAAGTTCTTTGGTCAGAATAAGAAATGGCCATGAGAAGATGATGCCATTCTCCTATGGGAAATTAGTTTGTTCCTTGCCCTCTGTTAAGGGTTCTCGTGAAATCTAACACCAGTGGTTAACACCAGAAGTTCTGCAGCCTAGAGTACTGTAGGAAAGTCAGATAGGCTTGGTCACTAGCTCTCCCAAGGGATGACTCATTGTGTCCAAAAAGTAACACCCTAAAGCATAGGGCTTTCCTTGAAAGCAGTCATCTGAAGGCAAGTATCAATAGGTCACCTTCCCAACTCAGTCACTTGCCCTACTGACACCATTTTAGGTACCTGCTCTTGAGAAACCTCATTCTAAAGGGAAAAAAGACAGGCCAATGACTGAGATATAACCAGTTGAAAATAAAAACCTCTAAAAACACATAAAAATACATAAAAGGCAAATTGAACTTTTAAGAACTAGTCTAGGGGTGGCTAGGTGGTGCAGTGAATAGAGCACTGGCCCTGGAGTCAGGGGGACCTGAGTTCAAATCCGGCCTTAGACACTTGACGCATTTACTAGTTGGGTGATTTTGGGCAAGTCGCTTAACCCCAATTGCTCTCCAAAAAGCAAAAAAAAAAAAAAAAAAGAGCTAGCCTAAAATACTGGTAAGTCAAGTAGAAAATGGGAATTATGTAGACATAGCACATTTGGATTTCAACAAGGAATATAACAAAGTTTATCATGGCATTCTCATAGATAAAGTGGAGAGGTGTATGTCTAATGAAAGTGAAGCTAAGTGGTTTGGGGATTGCTTAAATGACTATATTTGTAGTATTGATTGAATGGATTTCAACATGGAGAGATATCTCTAGTTATGTGCTATGTGTTTGATCCTACTCTGATCAACATTATAAGCAGTGACTTGGATGAGCATCCAAATTAGATGGCATGTTTAATAGATTTACAGATAGCACAACGTTGAACTTGCTGACCAATATACTGCATGACAGAATCAGAATCTGAAATTGTTCAACAGATTTGAATGATAGACTAAATCTAATAAAATTCTGTTTTTACACCATTTATTTTCTTATAGATCTGTGATCTCATCAATGGAGGTACTCCTTCCAGAGATACAGATTATATCCCTTCCCACGTGTGATTTTTGCTCACATCTTGTAAATTTACTCAATAAAGATATTGAAAGAACTGCTAGAATTCTCTTGACATTGTGTGAATACCAATGGAGTATGTAGACTGTCCGTTAATTATTCTTCATTCTTATTATACAACCATCCAATCTTTTATTCCACTTAGATGTTTCTCCAATAAGATACTTGATGCTACTTCTTTTGCATGTTGTTCAATTATTTTTCAACCGTGTACAATTCTTTGTGATCCCATTTAAGGTTTTCTTATCAGAGATTCTGTAGTAGTTTGTCATTTCCTTCTCCAGCTATTTTTACAGATGAGGAAACTGAGGCAGACAGGGTCAAGTGACTTACCCAGGGTCACACAACTAGCACATGTTGAGCCCAGATTTGAACTTAGAAAGATAAGTCTTCCTGACTCCAGACCTGGTACTCTATCCACTATGCCACCTAACTGCCCTACTTTTTGGTCTAATTACCTATAATTCCTGTAGTTCACTGTGGCCTACTAATACCCACCATATTCATGTCCACCATTCTCCTCTCCCTGTTTTGTTAGGTGATCCTCAACTTTAATTCTTTGGAAAATAGTAACATTCTATTATTTACAGTCAGGCAGCTTTGTTGAGAGAATATAAGTATTTAGATGATTGACCTCAAAAAGAAAATGAAAATAAAATAGAAAAATTGGGTTTTGTTTGGAGATGTTTGGAGTGCTTCTATTTTTTTCAGTTTCTCAAAGGTGATCCAATCCACATGCCTTCTCCTCTTTAGTCTAGGTCCCAGTTTGCTCTCCATTGTCAGTGTCCTTTCAATGTATATGTACCAGTTCTATGAATTGTCCATCCAACTGCTTATCATGTTATGAATAACAGACTTTTTTCATCCACTTGGACTGTCCTACGTAGATAGTCCAGATTTATATGATTTAGACTTATGGATCTAATTTAAGAGATTCTACAGTGTTTCCAGGTATGATGTAATCATCACAATACCATCCACAAACAGGGGCATCCAGAGAACCTCGCCTACCAGAGAGACTCCCTTTTCTTTGGGGGCTTAATAGGGGGAAAAGGAACCTAAGATGGATAGTGAGAAGAACTGAAACCATTGGTAGAGAAAACCAAGAACTTGATGACTGTCTTCTCTAGGTAAAGGGTTTTCCTTGGAAGAAGGATCTGACATATTCTGCTTAGCCCCAAATGGCAAGCAAGATCATTGGGTGAAAGTTACATTGAAGAAATTTTGACTCAGTATAAGGAGGAACTTCCTGGAAATTGGGGCTACCTTAAAATGGAATAAGCTGCCTTAACAGGCAGTAAGCTCTCTGTCATTGAAAATCTATAACCAGAGGCTGAATGACCTCATACTGGAATATTACAGACAGGAGCCATGTTCCAGGTAGGGGTCAGACTAGCTAGGATCCCTCCATTTCTGACATTGAGGGCTTCTACAATGTTGCACAATGCTCACACACATACACACACACACACACACACACACACACACACACACATACACAAATGCCAAAATGACCGCTTGACTGACCTGACCAAACCAGTCAATGGCTTTGACATGACTTGTTAAATATTAATGTTCTGGCACCTCTCTCCCTCTGCACAAATACAGGAATATCAAGATTAAAGTCATATATTTCTCAGGCTTTAATCACATTTCCCCAGCAGTTTCCTGTTCATGGTCTAAAGCACAAAGAAAGATTTCATTCCCACAAATTATAATATTGCATGGAGGACAAAAAAAAAATCTAGCATACCTTTGACCTTAATATCACATAATCTTATACAAAGCCCCCATAAAACTGCCTACAAAGTTTAAATTGGGCCTTATCTAATACTTAGTAATTTAAGGTTTTTCTATTTCTTTCTTATGAGTTTGGTATTTTTACGTGTGTATTGGGAAGGGGGATCGTGGAGGTGTTATTGGGCTAAAGGAAGCTTGGAGTAGTAATAATAACCTATGCAGATATAGAAATGTGTGTGAAAAGCAAGAGAAAAAGGAATAGTTTATTCTCCCATTTCCCCACTATCTTGATTTTTCCATTCTCCTCCCTTTCCATGGTCAGCATTTTCCCCCAATCATCACCAATCCTTCCTTGTTAATGGTAGTAATATAGCCTGAGGTCTCTTTTATTGTTGCTATTAAGACCTTGAGACAGCCTTTAAACTTTATCTCTTATGCCCAAAGTAGTTAACATATTGGCACATAGATCTAACACTGAAAGGGACCTAAAGAACATTTCATCTAATTTCCTATTTTACAGAAAAGGAAACTGAGGCCCAGGAAAGTGAACTGACTTGTTCAAGGTCATGGAGGTAGTGCTAGGTCTTGTACTCAGGTCTTGTACATCCAATATTAGAGGGCAGAGGGAGGTGTTGTATGGGAAGGGGAGTCTGGATCTCTGATTTCATCCATAAATTAGAGACTTCTACTTTAGACACTCCCTTCAGTGACATAGATCAACAACTCTTCTGTTACTTAAAGTCTTAGATATTTGGCTAGGGCACCTTGAGGTTAAGGTTAACCACTGCCAGTGGTTAACCTTGAGGTTAAGGTTAACCACTGCCAGTGGTTACATAGCTAGTCTATATCAGAGGCAAAACTTGATGACAGCGAAGTCAGATGTCTTGTTTTCCATAGGAACCCGGGCATATCCCAACTGTGGTGCCTTCAGCTTTCTTATCGAGAAAATGAGAAACTAACACTGTCATGTTAATGGGATTTAAGATGTTCCCTTCCCATTAATAGGTCTCATGTGGAGCCCATGAAGTGAAGCTTGCTTAGAGGAGGCTTGCTTGTAGGAAGGCTTTCACACCTTTTGCTAAGTTCTAATTAGGCCCTGAGTCACATGGGTTGTGATGCCCTCTGGCTCTGAGAAGTATATATATAATCTGAGCTGGCATTTTGCATTGGGGGCTTGCTTATGAGAAAGATCTTGTGATTCCCTGGTTAAGATTCGGAGTGACTATATGTTCAGAGCTCCCCAACTACTCAGATGTAAAGAGTCTCTCCATCCAGGGATGTATGTAAAGTGTATAGCAATATTGCTTTGATTCAGGCAGTCAGATCCCCGTCTGTTGGTCTTTATTTCTCTACTTGTTTTTTCTCTATTTGGATTTTCTTTGAAGCTCAGGGTGATGACTTTTCCCCTGAACTAGTGAATGTGATTAAAAAAAGATTGTTGACCCATTAAACAGCTCTCTTTCCTAGTAAAGCAGATCTAAGAACCTGTGCTAGCAGCCATCCTGGAGATGCCAATGTGGTTGCTGCTACAAATACCTACTGTGCCTCTGTTTCAGGCTTGTGTCTCTGGAACTGCTAGTCTGAATTAATGAAAAATGAAATCAAAAAGAGTCACCCTCATAGTCACTAAGGACCACTGGGGGTGGCTGGAACATCCAAGCAAGGTGAATGTCCCTTGGCAAGGGGTCAGGGTGCTTTTCCTGCTGGTGGGCTGATACTCCAGTCCAGTAAGTAGGGACTTCCTCTGATCAGCCTTACTTTGTAAAAACACAGCTTTATAATTTTCAGATAGATACAATGACTGGTAATCATTGTTAATGAATCCATCTTAGCACAGGTTGAATGAATAGATTTTTTAAAAAATCATTTCAATTTAATTCAGCAAGCTTTTATTAAGCACTTATTATGGTCAAGGCACTGTCCAAGGTTCTCATGATTACAAAGACACAAACAAAAACCCTTCCCTCATGAAGATCATTGTACAGACTAGGAAATTCAAATGAATTTGAAGAGAGTAAGCACATTAGCAGTTAAAGGATCAGGAAGGTCTTCCTGTTGGAAGGTGGACTTGAGCTGAACCTTGAAGCAAAGTGTGTAACAGGTTGAGGAAGGAGGGAGCACACTCCAGGAATGCAGGAGGAAAGGCAGGGGATGGAATGCTGAGGGCTGGCAATGCCAGGCAGCCTTGTTTGACAGCAAAATAGAGTGCATGAAAGGAAGGATTGTGAATTCAGCTTGGAAAAGTAACCTGGAGCCAGGACATGAAAAGCTAGATTGGAAACTAGTAGTATACATTGTATCCTAGAGGTATTCTCCAAAAATTCTTGAGCTAGGATTAATATGATCAAACAGCATAGAAAAAGGGAAGGGGTACTCACTGCCTATGGAGTCAGAGAACCTGGATTCAAATCCTCCCTTTGCTGTTCACTAACTGTGTGATGTTGGCATGTGATTTAATATCCCTGAACCTCGACTTCCTCATCTATTGGTGTTTGTCCTTCATTCTTGAAAAAGCTCAATGACAGCACAGGGGTGATGTCTTGACTTCCATGTGAATTGGATTTTAAGTGAGGCAGAGCTGGTCTTAATTCTTACCCAGACTCTAGTCCTCATCTGTAAAATTATGACCTCTGAGGTCCCTTCCAGTCCTAAACATTAGATGATTTGGGCTGCTGTATGGCAGAGAGATTGAAGAATGGAGAAATTAGTAACAAGATCATTTAGGAGGCTGATGTCTACATCTGCAAACAAACAATGCACAATACTAAATTGTTTTTGCAAATTTAGTCTCTCATAGTAGATCAACCATGGACCCTGCAATCATTTTCTTACTGTCAATTGGACCGAATTTGTCAACTTTCAAGTTCTCTCTAGATTGATATTATTGCCATTCTTGTTATTATTAGCAAACCTCTGATGCATAGATAGTGTAGAGGTAACCTCCAGATTGGCCCAGAATGAATTCTGACCATTCTGAATGGGATGGATGAATGGCGTCTGATTTGAGAAGGTCTGTATTGTGTTTCTCAGCAATTCTAGGAAATACACATGAATGAACAATGTTGGTGAATCAACAGAAATTTTTACAATTCTCTTTGTGATTTCCAAAGACCAAATGCTCCTGGGTTTTTTAGTCTGCCTAATAGATGTCAGCTGCTTTGGGAGCCTCTTAAAGTATCCCATCCATGCTTATCAGAACTGTATCTCCAGTTGCTTCCTGAGTGAATATTATTAACTCAGACCTATTTTTAACTGAATTTTTTGAGGACACAGGAACAATACCCACCTATTACTTGTCATAGATTTAGACCTGGAAGAACTAACCCTTCTTTCCATCCACCGCCACCATTTTTAAATGAGATAAATAAGGTCTAAAGAGGGGAAGTGACAGTCAATGTCATTTGGACATGTACGAGCCAGGATTTGAACCAGGGTCTTTGGGTCTCCAAAGTCAACATTTTTCAAGTGAATTGTGCTGGTTACATATGATGTAGCCTCCCCACTCCTCTGGTAAACAACCACTTTCCCATCTTTGCAGTGGAACCAGAGAAACTAAAACCAGTAAGGAGAAAAGGGAATGTCGTTGAATGTTATTTCAGTGAAGTATCTTCTTCTCATAGTGAAGAGAGCTGACCTCTCTCCAGATGTTCTCTGGGCAGTCTTGAGAGAAGGCAGCTAGTGGAGACTTAGACAGCACTGAAATGAAGCAACATCAAAAAGCATCTGAGCTCAGATTAAGTGTAACCATCAACCTCAGTCCTAGAGAAAGATGGAAAAGCACACTTCCCTCTTCTTGGTAGAGAGGTGGAGGGGTACTACAGGTGCAGAATGGCACAAACAGTGCTGGATGTCCATGTTGTTTGGGTCACTTTTGCCTATAATGTGTGTAAAATGTTTTGTAAACTTTATGCACTAAATATATGTTTCAAAAATTTGCTACAAGGGAGGAGTCAGTAGGGAGAAGATTATTTGGGAAATGCCCAATAAACATATTGATAAAGCATTTTAGAATAAACCAATAAAAGAACACATAATATCCAAACCATTTTTGCTTCACTAGCAGATGCCACACTGAACGTTTGTGACACTCTGAGAACCAACAGAATTTAAAACCCAAGAATTGTCAGTGGAAGGTCAGTGGATTAAGTTCTTGAGACCTGTACAATGGAGTGAACCCTGGATTTGGATTCAGAAGGCCTGATTCTGAGTTCCAGTTCTGCTTTCTCCTACCTCTGTAACATTGGACAAATAGTTTAAATTTAGGCACCTAGGTGGCGCAGTGAATAAAGCACTGACCCTGGCGTCAGGAGGACCTAAGTTCAAATCTGGCCTTAACACTTAACACTTAACACAAAAAACTAGCCATGTAACCTTGGGCAAGTCACACAACCTCAATTGCCACACCTTCCCCCTCCAAAAAGCCAAAGAAAATTAGTTTAAATTCTCTGCACCCCTATTTCCTCATGTACTAAATAAAGGGGTCAGAGGTGATAACCTCTGAAGTCCTTCTCAGCTGAACATCTGAGACCCAGCATTCCCAGAACCTCACTCTGTGACCCCATGAAAATTGATCAATGAGGCCCCTTCTTGCTACAAGTCCATGAGCTGGGAGGTCACTTACAGCCCTAAATCTCTGAATCCCTTCTTCTCATCCAGCTCTAAATCTATCATCTTGTGGGTTCTGAGGACACTTTCAACTCTAAATTCCCAATGCCATGACTTCTGAGATCCCATCCATGACTAAATCAGTGTTCCCAAGACCCCTGAGCTTCCAATTCGAAATCTGTGCACCCGTCCTTTCTGTGGTCACTCCCAGCTCCAAATCTGTGCTTCATAGATCCCGTGCCTTCTGTTGTCACTCCCAGCTCTAACTCTATGGTCTCATGAGCTCTGAAGTCATGTCCACCTCCAGGTTTGTGATCCTATGTCCTCTGAGCCCCTTTCAGCTCTGAATCGACAATCTCATTACGCCCAATGTCACTTCCAGCTCTAAACCTGTGATTCCTTAGTTCCATGATGTTTGGAGTGACTTATTTCTCTAAATCTGTCATCTTTCGATCTCATTGTTCTCTTCCAACTTGAAATCTACAATCTCATGAGTTTTGAGGTCACGTGCAACTCCAAATTTATGGCACCATGACCACTAAGATCCTATCCATCTCTAAAGCACCGTTCCCAAGACCCCTGAGATCATTTCTGGCTCGAGTCTGTAAACCCATAACCTCTGTGGTCACATCCAGCTAAAAATCTGTGATCTTATAATCCCATAGACCCTAAGGACTCTCCTCCTGTCCACTTTCCCCAGACCCAATTAAAATCTCTTTAATTATTATTATTTCTAGCCATCAAATAGTCCATGTGGAGGAGCAGGCATTTCTGATTCAGGTCCAAAACAGACACTTGGGAAGGGATCCAGCATGATTAATTTCCTGCTTGGTTTAGCATCTCCTCCACTCCCTCCTACCTCAGCTCTTTAGTGTTAGCACTCAGGTCTGGGGAGAAGAGAGGAGGGAGCATTCTTCCGTCACTGACATATTCCCCAGTGGTTTAACTCAGAACAGAGAAGAATAGATGAGCATGGGGAGGGAGAATAAAGAGAGCATAGGGAAAGTTGGAGAAATATGTCTTTTAGATGGAAGAATCAGGGCAATGAGTTACCTCTCCCAAAAAGAATTGTACAAACCAAAAAACACTTGTAAGAAAAATTTGATGGTCCAATCCCACTCTGTATGCAGAAATTTCACAATCCTGACCTACAGATACTACTACTAGTAGTAATAGTACACACACACATGCATGCATGCACATGTGCATGTGTGTATGTGTGTGTATACATTTTCCAAAGAGATACAGTGGAGAGAGACAGACTCTGCACCTTCATCTTTCTATGGTACCTCTCATTAATAGGCACTTAATAAATATTTGTAGATTGAATGACTAATTTATTGATTGATTTCCAGGGCATTCCAGATGCAAAAGAATATTCTGGAAACCTAGAGATAGGGTTTAAATCCCATCTCTGTCACTACTTGTATGACTTTGGGCAAGTCATTTAACCTCTACAGGTCTCGGTTTCCTCAAATGTACCATAAGGGAGTTGGACTAGGTGGCCCATAAGCTCCTTCACAGCTCTATATCTATGATACCATGAATCCTGATTCTGCCATTTACTTCTTGTGACATTGGGCAAATTTCCTCTCCGTGATTCAGTTTCCATATCTGTAGGGTTGGACCACAAAAGCTATATAACCTTTCTGTCTCTATGAAACAATATGGTATCATGAAAAAAAAGTCTTCAATCTGCAGTCAGAGGACAATTTGAAATCATGACTCTTCTATTTGCTACCTATACATTCTCTACCATTCAGTAGAATATAAGCTCCCTGAGAGCAGAGTGCATCTCTTTTGTCTTTGTAAATCTAGCACCATGTCCCTACCAGATACTTAATATGTGCTTACTTAATTGGATTGGAATGACTTTTGTAACCCAGAAAAGTTACCTTATTTTTCTGGGTCTCAGTTTCTATTTCATCTGTCAAAAGAGGGGATTAGTCTACAGAGCCTCTGGGGCCCTTTCTAGCTCTAAAGTTTTGTCCTACATGATCCCAAGACTCTTTTCAGAGATTTTCTGGAGAAATATTATGGGGCTGTTATTCAGGAATTTACAGAGAGATGCCTGCCTCCTTGGGAAGGCTTGGCTTTTTTGCTCTGTGGAGCCTTGGAATGGACTGATTGGCCTTTTAAGCTCTTGTCCAGATCAAAGGTTCTCATTATAGTGGTCACTTTTTTAATGGACAGAGCTTATCACTAGGATAAAAATCTTCATGATTTCAGATGGGTTTTCTGGAGATGCTGACCTCACTCCTCTCCTTCCTTCACCTCCCTTTCTGCTCACCACACATATACTGAATGAATTTTTCTTCTCCCTCCTCCTGCTGGGATGGGAGTTTTATTTTACAATTAAGCATTAGTATATATTGCCTGGGAATATGAGTTCTGACCATCTGTAGCACCTACAGATATTTCATTATACCTAATACCCTATACAAGATTATGCAAGAAACAATACAACAAATGTTTATGAAGCCCCTCCTGACTATATAAGATTCTGGAATATTTTACGTTCCCAAGGAACTCAGTCACTCATCCTTAGCTAGTCCATTCAAGTCTTGATGGGGGCCACAGTGAAAATATTCTATGATCCCCGTTAATCACATATTATTTTATATAGTCCTTTATGGTTAGGAAATGTTCCTGCCTTGTCTCATTGGTCCTACTCAACAACCCTGAATTATTAAAGGGAAAGAGAAACTTGGAGTCAAGAGATCCTTACTCTGTTGCTATCTGTAATTTGTGGTGTCTCCCCATCATCTCAAAAATGAGTTGGATTAGATGATGTCTAAGGCACCTTTCATCTCTTAAATCACCTCTCTTTACCTCAGTTTCCTCATCTGTAAAATGAGGGGATTGGACTAAATCATTACTAATGTCCCTTTCAGCTCTAAAATCTATGTCTCAGTGCTCCTATTTAATATCTGTATGACCTTGGGTAAGAAACATCCTTTCTTTGGGCCTCGATTTCCTCCTTTGTAAAATAAAAAGGCTGGCTCCTCATTCCACTCTGCATCTGCTTCTCTGCCTGGTTTAAAACCCATGGAACAAGATGCCCCCCACACCAGGTGCTCCCTGGGCTCCTCTCTCCCCCACACTTTGCTGCTTCCTTTTGTGTGTTGTCTTCCCCTTTGGATTATAGGCTCCATGAGGGCAAAGACTGTCTTCATTTTTGTTAATTGTACCCCCAGCGCAGTGACTGGCACATAGAAGGTGCTTAATAAATGTCTATTGGATTGGAGTAGAATGTGGTTTCTATGTCTTCATCTGACTCTAAATCATGGGATTAGATCAAAATTTTAGATCTAAAAAAAATCTCAAAGGCCATCCTCCTCATCTTACAGGTAAGGAAATTCAGGCACAGACAGATTAAGTGAGCTGTCAGGCTGACATAGAGAAGAAGGCAGGATAGGAATCCGGACCTTCCTGACTCCAAGTGCATTTGCCTTGTGCACTCTACCATCATGTACCTTGTAAAGTCCCATCACCACAGCCAGCGGCTGGTGGAGCCAGGTTTCATAAATGGGCCTTCTGACTCACAGCTCAGACTCCTCATCAGCTGGGGGGGGTTGTTGTTATTGTTGTCGTTTTTGTTTGTTTTGTGTTAGACAGACCTATGAATGCCAGATTTATCGCCATTCGGTCCAACATTTTTTAAGTGCCTAGTGTACACAAAGTACTATCTAGACATACATTTTACTGGGGGCATATGGCATGTATGTAGATAAGTAAATACAATATAATTTGAGGGTGGAGATATCATTAACTAGAGGAATCAGGAAAGACTATAGAATAGTCATTTCAATAGTGACTGATTCTTTGTGACCCCGTTTTGGGGAATTATCTTAGCAAAGATGCTTCAGTGTTTTGCTATATCCTTCAGCTCATTTTACAGATGAGAAACTGAGGCAAACAGGGTTAGGTGATTTGCCCAAGGTCAAACAAGCTCATTAAGTGTCTGAGACCAGATTTGAACTCACAAAGATGAATCTTCCTGATTCTAAGCCCAGGGCTCTATCCACTGAGACACTTAGCTGCCCCTGTAGGACATTACATCTGAGTGGTTTGTCCTTTGTTCTTAAAAAGGACCGTCACATCAGGAAGATGAGGCCATGATTTGTAAGTGAATTGGATTTAAGGGAGGCAGGGCTGTGCAAAGTCCCTAGCCTCCCTTTCTCCTATGAAGCCATCCAGGTCCAGTGGTCAGGTATAAATCAGAGCAACTGGAGATGTCTAAATATCGTATCATGTGGTTCAATAAATTGGGGAATGATTGAAATGCTTGTTGCTTAATTTAAAAAGAGAAGACTCTGGGGAGGTTCAATAGCGGTTTTCAGGTATTTGAAGAGTGGTTATATAGAAGAATTAGGCTTGTGCTGCTTGGTCTCAAAGGAAAAAATAGAAGCAATATTATAAAATTGCAAAGGGGGAAACTGAGGCATGATATAAGGAGAAACTCTGTAATAATTAGGACTATGCAAAAGTGCCAAGGAAGTCCTTGGGAGCCAGTGTGTTTCCTTTCACTAGCCTAGAGGATGGGACCTTGAAAAAATTTATTGAGACTATGAAAGTGGGGACTCTTGTTTGGATGTGGTTCCCACTAGATGCTATGTGTCATAGTAGAGTGCTGGACCTAGAGTCAGGAAGATTCATCTTTCTGAGTTCAAATATGGCCTCAGACACTTGCTAGCTGTGTGACCCTGGGCAAGTCACTTAACCCTGTTTGACTCATTTTCCTCATATGTAAAATGAACTGGAGAAGAAAGTGGCAAACTACTCCAGTATCTTTGCCAAGAAAATCTCAAATGGGGTCACAACGAGTCAAGCACGACTGAGATGACTGAACAGCAACAGCCTGCTAGATGCCCTCTGGGGTCCCATCCATCCGTCCATCTCTGATGTGCCATTATTATCATCAGTATTGTTTATTCATCCCCTTTCCCACCATTCAGATCCAGTTCTGGATACTAGATAAAACCAGCCAGACACACTCCCTGCCTTCTAGAGTGAGGGACCCTACAGATTCAAAAAAGCATCCTAGAAAAAGTATAGACCCACAAACTACTGTGTGAACATTTTCAAAAATTAAATGGTGTGTTTTAGCCTCTTTTTTTGGACTGAAGCTATGATTTCAATGTCATTGAGAAAACTCCTTCGGGAAAAAAAACACCTATCCTACAGCTTACAGTCTTAAAGAGTTGCCCAGAGGACTGACAGTTTAAGTGGCTTGCCCACAGTCTCTTAGGCAGCATGTGTCTGAGGTGGGGTTTGAACCTAAGACTTCCTGCCTCCAGGTCAGATACCCTCTGACTCTTCTGGTAGGTGTTTGCTATGATATGACAAGTGACAAATGAATCACAAGGGTTCCTTTTCTCAGAGTGTCTCAGAACCAAGCAGCTTTATCATCCAGTTCTAATACCAGGAGAGCTGGCTAAGCTCATAGAGGAAGGCGTTAACATTAAGGCAGAGATGAGAAAGGAGAGGTGTGTGTGTGTGAGTTTGGGTCATAAGGGAAATTGTGTGGGTGAATATCTATTTGGGGGCAGACGACTCTCTAGGGAGCAGAGATTTATCAGCCCATGAATCCTGGACAGCTAAAGGAGGAATTCACCTTGAGGGGAAGATGTTGAACAAAGCTCTAAGAAAGAAATCAATTGTACAGAATACTAGCTTACCTGGGGGTGGGGGTGGGAGGGAATGCTCTCCTTAAGGGGAAAGGCTTAACCAGACACAGCAAGAGACTTAACAGGGCTTAGAATGTGCTCTTACAAAAATGTGGAGATCTGCCTTTCGCAGTTTAGGTGCATCTGTCTACACATGGGCCAATCAGACCATGCAAAACCCTTAGGGCCTCCAGCTCTCAAGAGGTGAAGGGCTAAAACAAACCCCTGATCAAGCAGGGCTCATTTTGCAGTCTCCCACTGCCTTTGGAAGCCCTTAGAGCAAGACCATCCCTCCTCAATACATCCATCTCCCAAAGTCACAGCATCGTTTCTCCTGTTTATCACAACCCTATAG
>NW_027185759.1:19619541-19642760 GCF_028583685.1 Petaurus breviceps papuanus
CAAATCAGTCATTCTCTACTGGGCTTCACCTGTAAATGAGGGGTTTGGATTTAGTAACTTCTAAGATTCCCTCTAGATCCCAGACTGATCCTCTGTGACAAAAGATCTGGTTCTGGGACAGTTTGTTAATTCACTTGATTACAACAGATGACCAATGTCCATGATTGTTACTTGACAGCTATAATCTTTCTCCCAGAATAATTCCCAATTGAGTCACTTTGAGACATAGACAGAGAGACTCTTTACACAGTAGCTACAGGGCTAGCCTTGGAGTCAGGAAGAACCGGGTGCAAGTCCCTCCCCTGACATTTACTGACTTTATGACCCTAAGTTAAGTCACTTACACAGTGTCCTAAGTATTTCTCTAAGACTATAAATTACCAAACAGGTACCCACTTACATTGGTATAGGGATTCAAATCAGAGTTCCCTATGCCAATGAAATAAAAAAAAAATTCATCAAAAAACAAATTCAACCTCCAACTGGAATACTCCCAAATGCATTGTTACTGGCAACATGGGTTTGATTTTTAAATGAGAAGTAAATTTAATAGACATAGATCCACTCCCTCCCCATCCCCATTTCCAAACCATGCAGACTTTACTCAGCCATCATCCACATCTCCCCTCCCCCACCAAAATGGCACCTTGCACCCTGCTCCTGGGACTCCTGAGCTCTGAGGAGCTTTCACCTTACTCTTGCCCAGATCCAGACTCTATATAACTTTCCATACCCTTTCCAAATCATGGATCCTCAAGATTCCCCTCTCCCTCATGATGGAGAGAGATGTTTACATCCAGAGAAAGAACTGAGATTGAACCCAAATTGAAGCAAACTACCTGCCCTTTTTCGTTTTCTTGTTTGGTTTTGTTTCCTCTTTCCAATTCTTCATTCCATCTGTTACAATCCTTCTTTATAACCTGACTAATGCCTAAAGTGAAAGTATTTGCAGATACTATACTTGATTGCATGCCACCATGGGGGAGGAGGGGGAGAGAAAATTTGAAACTCAAGAAATTGTGGTAATGAATCTTGTAAACTAAAAGTAAACAAATTAATAAAGACCAAAAAAATATGATTCCCCTCTCCCCTCCCAGATTCAATTTGTATGTTGTCTTCTCTCATCAAAATGTATTCTCCCTGAGGTCAAGAACCATCTTACTTGTGTAAGATGGATATTTACCAACACCAATCTCAGTGTAATCAGTGAGATACTGTATTCCCTGAAACCTTTAGCAGTAATACCCATTGACATGATTGAGTTATAGAATCAATCAAATGTGTAAACTAGAAGTGCATGATTCTTAGACAACTCTATTGAATCAATAAATCAACCAAAAGTGAAAACCAGCTTTGAAGAACAAAGTGCTTAGAGCCTTCTATAGAATGATGATGAAATATTTCAGAATTGACTTAAGGAACTACACACACCTCTGGGTCCCTGTATAAATGAGGACATTTCCACAGGAGCATTTTCAGCCACTGCTTTCAGAGTTGAGCCACAAGAGAGCTTTGAGGAGCTAGACCCTTGCCTTTGTAACCAGAGGGCAGCAAGCAAGGCAGGGGGAACTGGAGGGAGGGAGGAGAGGACGAAATGCCAGGTATAAGAGACAGCCTGAAGCAGGCCAGCTTGGCTAGAGTAGTATTTAAAATAATTGGTAGATTCCCCAAAAACAGTTTAAGCAATCTCTGTATGACATTTCAAGCTTGACCAGATAAATTTTTAGCCGCAAAATCTGGAATGGAATATGTCACCAAATTGTAGTCAGCTCACCAGGAATGAAGAACCAAACTTCCCAACATTATTGGCAAACTGAGGATGTCCTTGAGTCACTGTTGGAGTCTGGTTTCCTTTTATTATATTTTATTGATCATAAATGGTGGTCAAATGTGATGTCACTTTTGTTCACTTTACTCTCCTTCCCACAGTTTTGGCTCCAGTCACAGTGGCCTGCTGGCTGTCATGGTACCTGCTCTTTCCCATGCCTGGAATATACTCTCTCCTCTCTTCTTTCTCTTAGAATCCCTACGTTCCAAATTCAAAACACTGCTTAGGTGCCACCTCTCACAAGAGACCTTTTCTCATCTCCATATACCCCAGTTTTTATGACTCTTCAAACCACTTTCTATGTACTTTGTATCTATCTGTAGACGCAGTGTTATAAAACACACACACACAAATGTTAGCTCCTTGATGGCAAAGACTGATAGATAGTTCCTTTCTTGATAGCCCCAGTGTCTTGTACCCAATAGATGCTAAATGTTTGTTGAATTTAATTAGATCAGGAATGAAATGAGATTGTCAACTTATGGACCAGAAGTGGTCACAGGAACATCTATTCAGAGCTGAAAGGGACCTATGAAGGCACTCACTCCCACCCCTTCATTTTTATAGGGAGGATACTGAGGCTCAGATGGGCTAAGTAATTTGACTAGGGTCACATAGCTTGTCAGTCCTCTCAGCCCTAATGGATGGCAGGTGCAAATAGACATCCATCTATGAGATACTGACATGTTGCATCGATGCATTGAGGTTCAAATCCAATAGTTGTTTTTTTTTAAAGCAATCCGGGTTAAGTAACTTGCTCAAGGTTACACGGCCAGTTATTTCTGGGTGTGGTGCTGAGCATCTGAGCCTGGATTTGATCCAGGTCATCCTGACACTGGAGCCGGCGCTCTTACTCGCTGAGCTACCTGGCCGCCCCTAAGCAATTGGGGTTAAGTAACTTGCTCAAGGTTACACGGCCAGGTGTTTCTGGGTGGGTGCTAAGTGTCTGAGCCCGGGATTCGATCTCCAGGTCTTCTCAACACTGGAGCCGGTGCTCTTACTCGCTGTGCTACCTGGCCGCCCCTAAATCCAGTAGTTTTTGTGGGAAAGGTGGGAATGACTTCTAGTGGCAGAAAGCACTTATTCTCACTTCAACATTCCAGAAAAATATATGACACTCTTCACATATATGAAGTAAAAGGGGAAGGACATTCTGTGGAAAAGGGGAAAAAAATCCCCAGACTACAAATATATGCTTTCCTTCTTCCCCCAACCCCCCACTGTTTCATTTCCAGTTTGGGCTGCTGGAGTCTGTGCTACACAATTCCTCCTTGCAAACTGGGCTACATCTTTCTCCTTCACTATATGAACTAAAAATCTCAGTTCTCCAGTGACGGAGACTCGAAAGGGCTTTTATTTCCTGTTCTGTAGCCTGCTAACATTGTCAATCTGTTCCTATCCTCATCTCTGTCAGTGCAGTACCCCCAAAAGGAAAAAAATGGTCTGTTTAAGATGTCTATGGCTGGTTTAACAAGCACGCGGCTCATATCAAGGGGCAGAGAATCTAGACATCTTATCACAGCCAAGTTCTGAGTCCACATGTCCCCTGTGTCACCATTCTGACACGTAGTGTCTGGCTGGTCTGCATCTCTTAATTTGGTTCAATCAATGGATTTCTCTGTGCCCTTACAGTGCCCTGTTTCACAGATGAACCTTCATCTAATTGTATGAGGATGTCAACTTTTCACACTTTTTGCTTAACAAGCGTGGATTTTGTTCCAAGCAGGAGTCACACCAAATTCCTGATTTCTGTACAAAATGGTTAGAGGTGAGCACATTCTTATGTGGAAATGCCTTAAGTGAACTTTCTCTGGGCTGCTGAGGGGTACCCAGGAGTCAAGGTTCCCCACTACAAAGGAAATGGGTGCTTCTTCAGTTCCTCAGCCAAATGCCTGCCACTTATTCTAAAAGAAAAAAGTCTTCCTTTCACCCAACTGACTCTTCAAGCAACCATCCCACCTTCTTCTCCCCTTCACTGCTAAATTTCTTTTTTTTTTTTTTTTTGCTTTTTGGAGGGAGGAAGGCAGGGCAATTGGGGTTAAGTGACTTGCCCAATGTCAAACAGCTAGTAAGAGTGTCAAGTGTCTGAGGCCAGATTTGAACTCAAGTTCTCTTGACTCCAGGGCCAGTGGTCTGTTCACTGTGCCACCTAGCTACCCCCACTGCTAAATTTCTTGAACAAGTAGTCAATGATTGCTTCTGCCTTTTTGCATTGCTTTAAATGTTCTCCCTTCAATTTGGAGAGATTCATCCCGGCTCCATTATTCTATTGAAACTGTTCCTTCAGAGAACTTCCTAACTATCAAACTGATCAATCAACAAGCACCTACTATGTGCCGGGTACTTTTGCCAGATGCTAGAGAGACATGTACTAAAAATGAAATAAGCTCTAATCACACAGAGCTTACATTTAAAGGCCCTGTGGCAGATAGTGGGACCCTTCCTACTACCCCATGTTAGCTCCTATATGTAATATGTGGTGCTTTAAGAGTTAACATTATAAGAATAATTATTATAACTAGCATTTATATGGTACTTTAAGGTTTACAAAGTGTTTATATATGTTATCTCATCTGATCCTTACAACCACCCTGGGAGGGTGCTTTAATAAAAAGTATTGCTATTTACAATCATAGCACAATAATTCCCATTTTCCAGATGTGGAAACTGAGGCTGGGAGAGATTTAGTGATTTGCCCAAGGTCACATGGCTAGTGAGTGTCTGGAACAGGATTTGAATTCAAGTCTTCCTGATTCCATTCATTGTTCTCCAGTCACTGCACCACCTAGCTGTAAGAGAAATGCTAAGTCTATCATCCCTATTTTATAAATGCAGAAATGAAAGTTGAAGTTTAAATGCTTCTTCATGATTGCACAGCTAGTAGGACCCAAAGATGGAATTTGAATTCAGGGCTCTCTTAACTGCAAGTCTTACTTTCCTGGGAGTGCCCGCTCTAAAACAGCTTTACTATTCCTCTCTTAGGATAGGACATGAAAGAGGGAAAACCACAAAAGGGAAGGCATTTGGGAGGCAGTCTCACACAGTGAAAGTAGTCCTGCCTTTTAGTCATTTAGAAAAGACCAGAGTTCAAATCTCAGTTCTACCATATTCTACCTTGGAGAGCTCAAGTCATTTCAACTCAGAGAAATCAAACAAGGTCACTTCTGTATAGCCTTTTGCAAACTTAAAGGATCATAGAATGCTAGCCATGATTATCTTCATTATTATTATTAAATTTAACTGGCCTCTGCAATGGCTTTCAGCTCTAAAGTACAAATCTCATCTCTGCTGCTGATCACCTGTGTGATCTAGGCATGATGGTTAAAGACCTGAACCTGGAGTGAGAAAAACCTGAATCCAAATCCAGCCTCAAATGCTCACCAACCGTGTGGCCCTAGACAGGTTACTTTACCTCCATCTGCCTCAATTTCCTCGTCTGCAAAAAAAATGAGGATAATAATAGAATCTGCCTCCCAGAGTTGTTCTGAAGATAAAATGAGTAAACTGCTTTACAACCCTTAAAGAACCATGTAAGTGCAAAATATTATTGCCCCTGAACAGTAGAGGGGTTCAGTTTATACAACTATAAAATAGGGGGGTTAGACATGATTATATCTGCAGTCCCCTTTCACTCTAATTCTATGCAGCCACTAAATTTACACAGATGACCAGTCAGTGTGAGGCAGACCCAGGGCTAAAACTCAGAGTTCGTAAACAACCACAGCTGGAGTTCATAAGGAGCTTAAGCCCTGCTGACAGCCCTGAGAGGGAAGTGTGACGGGTATCATTATTGCCATTTTGCAGATAAAAAAAAAAACTGAGACTCAGAGAGGTTCTGTCTGCTAGCAAGCTAGCAAGTACTAAAGACAGGATCTGAACTCAAGCTTTCCTGCCTCCAGAGCAAGCGTTCTTTTCCCGTGCTCCATGCCGGCTCTCATTTTAGACATGTCTGTGGACAAATATGTTTCTATGGTTGGATGGATTTGGTGCTTTGACTTTCTCTTTCCCCCTCAGACTGCAAGTCTATCAAGGTCATGGGCCACAGCTTGTCTGCTCTCTGTAACATCCCCATGGCACCTAGTGGAAGTTTTAGGAAATGATGATGGTAATGATTGGTATTCCACAGTGGTTTGAGCAATCTGCTGAGAACGCGCTTTAAGTTCGAGGCTCTCTATCAGAAAATCAGTGCTACGAACAATCAACGGGCTTGACTTGTCTCTAGGTCAGAGGCTGGCGAGCAGTGAATGAGTGTCTTCATGCAGATCACAGCTTGGTAGATTGAAAGCCGAAAGGGCCCATTTACAGTCTGTCCCCAAAGTCTGAGGGCGGTGTTAAGCTTATTGCTTTTGAGACAACGTGAATAATGAAAGGGTTGGAGTAGACGACCCCTGAGGTCCCTTCCGGCTCTCATTTGCCATTTTACAGAGCTTTATACCTTAATCAGCTTAAAACTACACTAAGACTTTCGGGTCTGCCTGGAGAGCTGAAGAAACTGAAGCCAGATGGGTCCTGGGAACTGTCAAGGTCGCATAGATAAATTAAAGTGACCGAGCTGGGAGTTGAACGCAGTTCCACAGACTCCATATGCATTTCTCTTTCCAGTGTGTTGTGTTTGTAATGACTGATGAAAGCAATCAGCAATAAATGACAGCTAGATAATGCTATTCACTTTGCAACCTCTACATATACATAAATTTGAACCATGACAATTTCATATTTCAGTAGCTATAGGGGACTATTTTCCATAATATTGAGATTAATTTAATTAATTAATGAGATTTCCTATGTGTCTCCTATATCTTCCTATTGTTGCAGTTTAAACCCAAGAGACACCAAAAACTGTTGGGGTTTCATGATGTGTTGTGGTGGAACTGTCTCAAAGAATTCAGAGTCAGACCACCTCTAATCCAAGTACAAACATTTACTGAGATTGACGCCTCTCATGAAGCAGGCTAAGTTCCAAGAGGAACCAGCAACTTTAGAGAAAGCAAGATGGATTTTTATAGGGTAAAGATGCAATTACATAACAGAAATTTGTGTAGAATAGAGGAATATTATTAATATTTAAAAGGCAGGAGGAGTTTGTTAAGGGATTAAGTAATGGAGGAGGGGTCCCATCTATAGTTCAGTGGTTAAACATTCTGGTCATGCTGCCCTCCAACTGGCTAGCTATTGTGGTCCTATCTGGCTATGACAGATAGTTAGGTGTGATCCTGTCTTGGGCTAGATTAATGATGTGATTGTGGTTGAATATAGGAACACACCTGTTTCTGTGGGAATGGGTCTGGGGGCAATGACCAGATAGGGACAGTAGCTGGGTTCCCATCACATGGACACACCTGTTATTTTTGTGGAAACTAAGAGTTCAGGGACACACCTGTTGTTCCAGTGAGCAGTGAGGCATATATGAAGAAGTTAGGACATTGGTGTGTGTGTGGGGGGGGGGGGGGGGGTAGGTAGATAGAGTGAGCCTGCTCTTCAGCGGGGCCAGGCCTATAGTGAAGTTAGGATATTGTAGTTGGGGGCATCTTTATTAGGATTCCATCACTATCTTCCTATGAATTCTCCTTTATGCTAATTAAATAAAATGTTGTTGAAAATTTCATTCATTTCATTTTTTGAAAATATACATAGTTAATGAGATTTCCTACATGTCCAGACTTTAGGGACACCCTTTATTTTGGCCCTTGACACTCATAACAACCCTATAAGGAAGTTTTTGTGGTTTAGTTGTTTTAGTCATGTCCAACTCTTCAAGAACCCATTTGGGGTTTTCTTGGCAGAGATACAGGAGTGGTTTGCCATCTCCTTCTCCAGTTCATTTTACAGATGAGGAAACTGAGGCAAACAGCATTAAGTGACTTGCCCAGGGTCACACAGCTAGTAAGTAGCTGAAGCAAGATTTGAACCCAGGTCTTCCTGACTCCAGTCCCAGTGCTCTCTCCTCTGCACCTCTAGCTGCCACTGAGGCAGTTACTACATGTAATGTTATCCCCATTTTTACAGATGAGGAAACTAAGGCTTGGAGAGACTAAGGGACACAAACCTTAGTGTTGTTTCTATTGCCTCCAAGTCCAACACTCATCTTTACTCCATTATTTTTTTTTACCAGATTGGTGATTTCATGAGTATAGAAAGCCCCCGAAAGAGGGGGGCATTTTCTTTCTTTTTTTTTTTTGCTTTTTTTGGGAGGGCAATTAGGGTTAAGTGACTTGCCCAAAGTCACACAGCTAGTAAGTGTTAGAGTGTTAGATGTCTAAGGTCAGGTTTGAACTCAGGTCCTCCTGACTCCAGGGCCAGTGCTCTATTCACTGTGCCACCTAGCTGTCCCCATGGAGGTCAGCATTTTCTCTTGTAATCTATGATCTCAGAGTGCTGTCAGGGGTCACCAAGAGGGAGGTACTTGCCCAAGGTCACAAATCAGTCTGAGTGAGATTCAGGACTACTACTTAGGTCTTCTTAACTTTGAGGTTAGCACACTAACCACTGTCCCACACCACCTCTCCTCACCTTCTAATGCTACTTCTACTGTGTCAGCCAGGATTAAGCATCAACTGTGTGCAAGGTATTGTGCTAAGCACTAGGGCTAAAAAGTAAAGATAAAAGACAGTCCCACCATTCAAGGAGCTGCCAGTTTCATGGAGGACATGGTGCACAAGCATGTCTGTGCAAAGAAACCACATACAGGATAAATGGGGAAATAATATGAAGGAAGGCATGAGCATTAACTCAGTGCTGACCTTCACTGCCAGATTGAGAGAACCTTTATCTGGACCCCTCTGGCATGGAAATGAGGCCATGACTAAGAGATCAATGATGCCTTCTTTTTCCCTCTAGCTCTCATGATGAGATTTGGACTGATAAGAAGCCAGGGGATGAATGTGTGTTAATATATTTATAGATAATCTTTGCATGTACATAGAGAAAGAGGTATGGGCTATGGGCAATCTTCCTTCCAAGATGTTGCCTTTTGGGCTTTTTCCTCTTCTAAAGATTCTTCCCAAGGAAACAGATGGGACCTTCCCCTTTTAACAGAGAGGTTCAAGAGAGTAGTTAATTACTTAGATTATGCTAGAGATAAACAGTGTGATCCTATGCAGTTCTTGAAATAATCTCCTATTTAAAACTATCACTAATTACTATTTATCAAATTAAGCTCACTGAGTCCTTCAGAAATGTCTATTTCTCTGTCAAAATAAATTCTTCAAGGATCATTGGTACTTTTCCTTCACAAGTGATTTAATAATATAAGGCACAAGATATTTTCAAAGAAAAAAACATTTTGCTGCAACTTGATGCATATTCTCAGACATGGAGTTTTGTGAAAATTGTGCAGAGACAATATGGGCATTGCCTTCCATTCCAATCTAGGAAGGCAGAGGAAAGTTGATGCTTACAGCAAAGAGGAAAGATCAGAAACTGGAGGTAGAAAGTACTGATTCTAGGCAAAATTTCAAAGAAAATAAAGATTGTCTTTCTTATTTCACCACATCTCTTCCTAGCCCTTGTCTTCCCCAAGCACCCACTGCTCTCTTGCCCAAAGTTCCCCCCACTCCACTCCACTCACAATTTTAGATTCCAATCTGGATCTGTTCTCCCTCCACAACACCTTTTTTCCACAAAAAAATCACTTCTCTAAATTGGAAGGGTTTCAATTGTGTTAAAATTCAATTATGATCAAATGTGTTAAATTAATTAACATTTTAATCTATTAAGTATTTTTTTAAAAAAAACTAATTCATACTAAGGTGTCAATGACTGATAATTCTACCACACAAGTCTTTATAAGGGTTTTTAATTTTTTCAAGAACAATATTTGTTTAACCAAATCAATTTTCAAATCAGGGAATTTCAGAGAATATAACAAAGATAAAGTAGAGAATCTCTGAAACTGGTGATGGGAGTGACATTTGGAGGTGTGGACAGGAATTTGGTTCAGAGAACTTGCTAATGGCATAAGTTTAATGCATTAAATCTGATATTTCCCATATTCAGACACAATTAGGCAATGTATATAAACTCTTCTACTTTGTAAAATAAGGTTGGTTTAAATATAATTGTCTTATCTTACCACCTAAATCAAAATGGAATAGGTACCCACAGGAGAAGGCTGAATGTTGTACAGATAGTTATTGTTTGGTTTTATAGGGCTGCGCTTCCTCCCCTCTCCCAGGAGGGGAACATTCTCAGCTCTCTTACTGCAGAAAGCCATCAAAAGATGTCAAGAATATCAACACCCCATTCCTTCCCTACCCTCTGTCTGTCACACAGAGAATAACTTTGAAATCTGATGATTAAATCTCAATCGTGGATGGAAATATGTCTATATGTCTCTGCCATAACACACTTAGATGATGTCGGCAGTCACTGATAGTTATTTTTGTATTGAGACTTTCCAGTTGGAGAACATCTGTTCAAAAATGGAATTCTAGTGAGCTGAATCAACAGTCCAGCTAATATCCATCAGTAATTGTGGTCCTGCCCTAGCCCTGATGTCCAGCTGTCTGTGTTATTGGATGATATCCAGCTAAGGTCTTCATCTCTGTGGAAGATGCTAAATTTATCTATGCTGGTAAATTAAAGCAATTCTGTTTATTTGCTTTTGTGCAGAATGACATGACCTGGAGATAGTGGCATTTCATATTTGTGCTGTAAGCCCTTAATTCTAGGGAGGTTTCAAAATGCATCACAATTTTTCTTCAGCACAATAATATAATGATTCCAAGCCCTACAGCTGGTGTCCAGCTGCTTGTTATTTTTTTAATATTGTGAAAATAAGAATCTGGGCCTTCTAATTACTGGGTTTTTTTTTTAACACCGTCCACCTCTACTTCCCCAAAGAAGACAGTCAAATATGTTCTAGTTTAGCTACTGCTTAGAAAATTCTAAACTACAATGGCATATTTTCTTTTTTTTTTGGAGGGGCAATTGGGGTTAAGTGACTTGCCCAAGGTCACACGGCTAGTAAGTGTTAAGTGTCTGAGTTCAGATTTGAACTCAGGTCTTCCTGACTTCAAAGCTAGTGCTCTATTCACTGCACCACCTAGCCACCCTCACATGGTATATTTTCTACCCTGTGATACCTAATAGCTAGCTTTTATATCAATGCTTTAAATTTTACAAAATCCTGTATATACAATTTCATATTTGATCCTCACAAAAACTCTGGAGCATCAATGCTATTATTATTCCCATCTTCAAGATGAGGAAACTGAGGTTAAGATTGGGTAAGCAATTTGCTCAGCTTCAGACATCTTTCTGGTAAGTGCCTTTGTGCCAAGTACCGAGTGCCAAGAATTTTCACTTTGGTCTTCTGAGTCCCATAGTCTATTTATTCAATGAAATGTTTTCTCTAAAGTTATAATTGACCCCCTAATTGCCAAATCTAATGGCTTTTCCTCAATCCTAATCCTTCTTGACCTTGACCTCTCCACATTCTTTGACTCTATTGATCACCCTCTTCTCCCTCATGCTCTCTTCCTTCTAGGTTTCTGAAACACGTTTTCTTCCTGATTCTTCTTGGTCTCCTTTGCCAGATCTTCATCCGTATCAAACCCACTACCTGTGGATGTCCCCCAAGGCTCTGTCCTGAAGCCTTTTCTCCTTCTATGTGTCCCTTGGTGATCTCTTCATCTCCCATGGTCTCAATGATTACACAGATTCTTCTCAGGCCAGTTCATCTAGTCATAACCTCTTTCCTTACCTTCAGTCTTACATCTTGATGTAGATGTCCTATAGACATCCTAAACTCAATCTGTCCAAAGTTGAACTCATTGTCTTCTCTCTCACTTTCTAATTACTCTAAGGACACCACCATTTTTTGAGGCCCTAGGCTCCCAGCAATGTCATCCTCAGTTCCTTACTCTCTGTCATGCCCCGTACCCAATCAGTGATCAAGTTCTACCCGTTTTAATCTTCTTCACATCCCCATATATAGCTCCTTCTTTTCCCCTCATGCTGCCCCTACCCTGATACTGGTCCCCAGCCCCTCACACCTGACCTGTTGTAGCAGCTACTGTCAGGTCTGCTCGCCTCTGATCTCTCCCACTCCACCCCATCCTCCACTCAACGGTCAAGAACTCTGAAGATCAGAAAGTGAAATCCAACATCCAGGAGACGTGGAGGAGCCAAGGGTTTCAAAGGCCAAAGCTAGAGCACTGAGATGAGCCAACCTGACACCGAATTAGAGGAGAATTACAATGCTTAGTCATCCAGTCCAAGTCTGTGTGCAGGACTGAGGCTTGATTAGGCTATTTCAGAAGAATATTGAGAAATTAAAGGTGCACACGTGTATTTCTGGTGTTTATTTTTTTCATTTAAAAATGTTTTCTCCTTATCAGTTTTTCAGTTATTTCTGTTCAGTTGGTTCAGTTATGGCCAACTCTTCATGGCCCCATTTGGGCTTTTCTTGGCAAAGATACTGTAGAGGTTTACCATTTCCTTCTCCTGTTCATTTTACAGAAGAGGAAACTGAGGCAGAGTTAAGTGACTTGCCCAGGGTCACACAGTTAATGTCTGAGGCCAGATTTTAGCTCAGGTCTTCCTGACTCCAGGCCTGGAACTCTACCCACTGAAATACCTATCATCTCTACATTATGTTTGATGAAAAATTATGTAAGTCTATTTTTAGGGGGGAAAAAGCATTTTTAATATGTTTATAAATCCATGTGAGTCTCTGCACAGAGCTATGGTGTTTCTAGGGAAGGCAAACTCAGACCCTATGGCACCACTTGGTGGCAGCCTGACATCATTAGAGTGTGGGGGGCTTGCCTTCCATGAGCTCAGGCCCCAGAAGTCATAGGTTCTTAAATCTAGAAGGAAGGGGCCTTATTTAGGAGAGGCCTTTCTTTCTTAGATGAGGACACTAAGGACCATGAAGGTAAAGTTGCTTGTCCAAGGCTGTCCAGCAAATAAATGGCAGAGGTGAAAATTTGAAGCCATGCCCTCTAACTCCAAAGCCAGGGCTTTTTCCACCATACCACACTGCCTAGGGGAACTTCAGCCAACCAAGGTTATAGGGTGGCAACTCTGTGACCCTACATAGTCTAGGAGTCAAGTAGGAAGCATAATCTCAACTTTGATCCAAGATGGTTCAACCATACCTGGAATACTATACCCAGAGAACACTGGTGTATGAATAATTTGGGTTAAACGATGATTTTCCTATGATTTCATTTTGTGACAGCAATGGTCATGTGTCTGTGCTTCTACTGGTGATTCAGAATGTCTGACCTTAACCAGATAAAACCAAATTGAGCAGGTCTCCCCATCTTTAGGTAGTTCTTGCTTGGTTGGTTGTTGTCCTTCATTCTCAAAGAGGACCCAAATGACATCATTATGTTGGAGTTAAGGTAAATGTGTCAGACTGTGACTGACCAGAACAATGTGAGCTTGGAACACTATACCACAGGTCAGGCACAAGTAGTCCATATGAACATTCGGAGTAAAGATGTTTTTAAATTTATGCATGTAAAACTTCTTTTTAGCTACTGCAATTCTGCTTCAATCATAGAGCCTTCTTTGATGTGGGCATGCCATGCTAGGCAGTAATTCGTCAATGTCTCTCATGTCACACAATTGATTACAAAGTCCAATTTTGTAATTGAGGTAGTTCTTAGTTAAGTGTAAGATTTCACACTTTATTTGCATGTTTCATTGCTATATTTTGTTGTGTTTTTCATTATGTGCTTTTTGGAAATGGCTATCATTCCAAGGGAACATGCAAAATTTACAACTCAAAGAGCACACTTTAATGACTGTTAGACATATTGCAGCAGTTGTTAACATGGTGAAGTACATTATTTAAGAATAATTCAAGTCCTGAAATAGGATCAGTTGTAGCAAAATGTGAAAGAAAATGATAAAAAAAAAAAAGCAAAGTAAAGTGTTTAAAAAATACTTAAAACTTGTAAATTTCCTCATAAAACAAGTAAAAGTCTTCAGAGAGTTCTGAAAAATTGGTGCTGGATAATTGATTCTTCTTGTAGTTTACTATGTGCCAAGCTTAGCACAGTGCCTGGCATACGGTAAATAATTAATAAAAGCTTGTTGAAAGATTTACTGATTCTAAAGTCAGCATAGGCTTCTTAAAGTTGGAAGAACAATGAAAAGACTACTTTTAAAAAAGAGAATTGATAGCCATTGCTGTAAAGAAAGAGTTTTCTGTGGATAGTAAGACAGTTCAAAGACTAGAGTATTAATGAGTAGGAAAAGGTAACTTTTGCTGATGAAACTTCCATTTTCATTCAAGACTTTGTCAAAACTGTTGTCAGAGGAAATCCAGGTTAGGCTGTAAGATCTGGGCATCTTCATTATAATAGAAAATATCCACATGCCAAAAAAAAGTAGTAAGAGTTTGGAAGCCAGGAAATTGTATCCCCATTGGGCAAATGGTGAACTCTAATTAACATATTGATGTACTGAGAAGCAGAATGATACTACAATTAGGGAAATTCCAATATGGAGATGTAGTACTGTTTGATGCCCTTGAACCATGTCACACAGGCAGCTAAGTGACTCATTGGATATAATAGTGTCAGACCTGGAGTCAGGAAGACTTATCTTCCTGAGTTGAAATCTGACCTCAGACACTTACTAGCATTGTGACACGGGGAAAGTCACTTAACCCTGGCTGCCTCAATTTCCTCATCTGCAAAATAAGCTGGAAAAGAAAATGAACAACCACTCCAGTATCTTTGTCAAGAAAATCTCAAATTAGGTCATAAAAAATTGGACATGACCAAAAAACAACTCACCAACAATAAAATCATGCCACACACAATTAAAGGTTAAGAAATTTATCCAAGTCCAAGACAATTCCAAAAGGCTTATAATGGAAAATGCTATCCACACCCAGAGAAAGAACTAGAGTCCAAATACAGATTAAAGCACACTATTTTCTCTTTTGTTGTTTCTTCTTTCTCCTGGTTTTTCCCCTTGGTTCTAATTCTTCTTTCATAACATGATTAATGTGGAAATATGTTTAATATGATTTCACATGTATATCCTATATCAGATTGCACACTCTCTTGGGGAGGGAGGAGCAGAGAGAGAGGGAGAGAATTTAGAACTCAGAATCTTATAGAAGTGAATGCTGAAAACTAAAAATAAATAACTTTTCAATAATAAAACAAAGGGAAAAAAGAAATTTATCCAAGAGCTCAAAATAACCTGCTCCAGTGACCTGATTTATAGAATCACACAGAATTTCAGTTTAGGAGATACCTCATCAAGTCCAACCCAGAGCCTCGGAAGTATCTCCTCTACAACATCCCCAACTGGTAGTCATCTAACCTCTGCTTGAAAACTTCTAATAAAGAGGAACATACTACCTCCCAAGGCAGCCAAGTCTACTTTGGGAAAGCTCTGGTCTTCAGAAAGTATTTCCTTATTATATCAAGCAGAAATCTATCCCTCTTTATCCCTCCAATTGCTGTTCGTAGTCCTGTTCTCTGGACCAAGCAGAACAAATCCTATTCCTCTTTTGTGTGATAATCCTTTAAATATTTCAAGGATAAATGCTATCTAAATGTCAGGTATTATAAATCCCATCACACCAAGTCTGCGATATCTAGGAGACTGAATAATCTATTCACACCTCTAGATTTGTGCATTTGATCATAAGTATCTGGTCATAAATATTACGTGCTTCGTTGTTATTCTAAAATATGATTTCCTGTGACTTACTGGTCACATCTAATAAGTCTTCCTATGCTATGCCTTTGTGATATCTATAGTCTTTGTGATATCTGATTTGGTAAATATATGTAGGCAGTTTTCTCCCTTCTCTAGTTATGGTTTAAAACACTCATGAACTTTGGTATGTAGCAACTTTTCGAGTCTGAAGAGAGGAACATTCAGACAGAGAGGGAAAACTATATTATACATGAGAGAGTAAGCTTAGAGAAGTCATTGGTCCCCTGTCAACCTATTACTCATGAATGTTTTTAAATCCTTCTTGGGTTTCTAAGTATTAAGGAAAACTAATAGTGTTTGGATATATCTGCCAAACCTATTCATATGTGGTCTACCAGAAAAGTAACCTTAAGTTCAGGACATTCTCTGCAGAAGCATCTACTCAAAACCGTAATTTAAGAGCCCCCATCAGTGTGTTTATTTTCACCAGTCAATCAGAAAACATATTGATTCAAACAAAAAGCACTTCATCAAACATGATAGCAAAATAAAAGATAAGAAAATATTCTCCTATGCATTTGTGGGATCCCACAAGTCACTACTCCACCAACACAGAAATGTGCCCATTGAGTATATGCACTTAGAAAACACATGTGACTAGGAAATGTTCGTGAAAATGCATACACCAAGAATGCACATATATGGAGGGCACCCAAATAGAAGAGACGCATGGCCTATGTATACAAGCGGCCAAGGAAACTTATTCCTCTGACTTTACAGACCTCCCAACATCCATAGAAATGTTACTTACTGTGTTTCTCCTGAACATCCTATCTCTGGTCTCTGATCTTGTCTCTGCCAGGCATATCTTTTGGTCCTGTAGTTACCAATCTCCTCTCTGCTACCAACTTCTGAACTTTAGTTCTTTAGGACTATTTACTGGATTCATCTCCAGGCCATGATGAAATCTAATCTTTTATCTACCTGCACTGATACTGATTCAAACTCTATGGTCCCAGACAACTATTTGACTTAGGGATAGATAACTCTTCATAATTGCTATTTAATACCTGATAGTATTTCTGTATTCTCAAGACTTATTTTGGAAATTCTACCAAAGAAAACTCACAGGAGCTATATGGAGGAAGGACTATAAATCCCACCATTCCCAAGATTCTCCTAAATAGGCATGCAAATGAGGTTGAGTAAAAACAATAGCTAAGCCATTTTGATTCACCTTTCTCAGCCACAATATGACCTTAGCACATAGAAGTGCCATCTACAATAACAATGACAAAAACCTGGCTTTTTACATCACCAGATAGTCTCCCAGTATTCCTCCCCTCCCCATCTGAGAGAGCAATTTCGTATAACGATGTTTTTAAGGGGGAAAAAAGAAACTAAAAGAGAAAAAAGGAAAAAAGTCATGAAATCAATGAATATGATGAAAAAGTTTGAGCAATATAGACATAAATATAGATGTAATGTACCAATGGGGTGGACCTCTTACCTCTTCAAAGGGTTTCTAGGTATCTTATCTTATCTTTTATTTGGGGTCATGTTTCTTCTTCATAACTTCCCAATATTCATTTCTTTTTGTCTCGTGGTCATTATTCTTTCTATTTACATTGTTAAAGTCACTGTATGTATTGTTTTATTAGCTCTGTTTACTTCACTCTACATCAGACCATGTAAATCATTCCATGCTTCTCTGTATTCATCATACATGCTGTCTCTCACAATACAATAACATTTCATGAGATTCATACACCACAACTTGTTTAGCCATTTTCCAACCAATGGGCATCTACTTTGTTTGCAATTCTTTGCTACCACAAAAAGTGCTGCTATAAATACTTTGGTCTGTTTGGGAACCTTCTACTTACCAATGACCTCATTATAGTATAATTCTAATAGTGAAATCTCCAGACATTTTAGTTACTTTATTTGTAATTGCTTTCCAAAATGGTTGTACTGATTCACAGCTCCACCAACAATGCACTAGCATGTCTAGTTTCTCACAACCCCTCTAACATTGATCATTCACATTTTTTCTCACCTTTACCAATTTGCAAGGTAAAAGGTGAAGCCTCAAGGTTATTTTGATTGCATCTTTTAATATTAGTGATTTAAGGCATTCTTTAATATGATTGGGAATAGTTTGCCATTTTTCTGTTGAGAACTATTTATTCATATCCTTTGATCATTTATCTAATGGGGGGTGGTTTTTGAGTGTCTGTGTGTGTGAATGTGAGTGTATGTGTGCATTGTGTGTGCGTGTATGTGTGTATGTTTTAGTTTTCTATATATCTTGGATGCCAAATTATTATCTGGAAATTTTGATACAAATATTTTTCTCCTTTCAAATACATCTCTTCTTATACTAGATGTATTAACTTTGCTCATGCAAAAGCATTTTAGTTTTGTGTAATTAAAAGTTATCCTTGTTATCTTTTGTAATTTTTTCTATTCCTTATTTAGTTAAGAATCTGTCTCCTACCCAGAGCTGTGTAGAGTATGTGATCAGCTTCTCTTCTAATTTTAATGGTATGTTTTAGTATTAAGGTTGCATATACATTTTGAATTTATTTTGAAAAGTGGCATAAAAATGTTGTTGTGTGCCTAATTTCTGCACAGCTTCTTCCCAGTTTTACCAATAGTTTTTAATAAGAAGTTCTTTCCTAAGTAATTTATATTTTCCAATTTAGCCAACATTGGGTTACTGAGTTCTGTTGTTTCTGAATCTCCCTTATCTTATTTGTTCTATGCATCTTCTCTATGTTTTAACCAAAACCAAATGGTTTTGATGACTATTTCTTTTTAATACAGTTTGAAGTCTAGATGTACTATTCTCTCTTTTTCCTCATTTCCCTTCATATTATAAACCTTTTGTTTCTCTAAATGAAATTTTTATTATTTTCTTGAGTTCTAGGGGCAGCTAGGTGGTGCAGTGAGTAGAGCACTGGCCCTGGAGTCAGGAGGACCTGAGTTCACATCTGATCTTGGACACTTAACACACACACACATACACACACACACACACACAAACTAGCCATGTGACCTTGGGCAAGTTATTTAACTCCAATTGCCCTCCCAAAAAAAAGCAAAAAAAAAAGTATTTTATTGAGATCTGTAAAGTATTCCTTTGATGCTTTGATTGGCATAATAGCAAAACCATAAATTAACTTTGGTAGTATTGTCATTTTTATTATATTGACCCAGTTCAGCCATGAACACTGAATCTTTCTTCATCCATTGATATTGTTCTTTCTTTCTTTATGAGACAATTTCTAATTGAATTTCTTTTGTGCGCTTTGCAAACATTGGCTTTTTTCTTATGTTCTGGCCAGCTACAAACCCTTCCCTCTCCACCTCAACAGTGATGAGTTCCTCACTTTTTGATAAAATAATTTATTATGCATTTAAATTTAAGGCTGCAAGGTGGTACAATAGATAGCATGTTAGAATTAGAATCAGGAACACCTAAATATGATTGCTGTTCCAGAAACTTAGTAACCATGTGACCTTGGACAATTTACTTCTCAGTCTCAGTTTACTCATCTGTAAAATGGGAATGATAATACCTTTAGGAATTACCTTGAAAGGTTATTGTGAGAAAGAAACTTTTTAAACCTTAAAATTCTGACTTTAATATGTCCTGTTATTATTTTTTATTGCGGTGGTGGTGGTAGCTTTCATCTCTGTTATCTTTTCTCATATTATAGGACATGCATAGTAGCAGCAAGGATTTCTTTTCTGTTCACTTGTTTCTATATTTGTGTGTGCAGTTTTCCTTTCCTTTAGTCATTTCCCTGGCCTTCATTTCATTTTACTTTGTCTTTCTAAGTTTCCTTTTCTCACTCATATTTGCTACGTCTAATGACATTTTGGGTATTTTTGAACATTGATACAACAGTTTATTCAGCCATTTACCAACTGTTGGATGGTGAAGCCACTCCCAAGTCTTTGCAGTTACGCATTACACTGTACAAGTGAAGTTTTGAACAAATACCTTGTTTTCCCTTTATGATGATACTCTTTTCTGAGGTTGAAAATTCTATTTTTGTTTTTTTACTTTTCATTTTTACTGATATCATTTGTTTTTACATCTTCATTTCTTCTTTTTAACAAACATTTATTATCTATTCTTCCCACTCACTCCTCCATTGGGAAAAACTATTTAACCCTCACAACAACAAGGCACATTCCAGCAAAACAAAACCCCACATCATCCATGTCCCAAAATACACATCTTCTTCCAATATGTTGATGTTCTTTTATTATATTTTCACCTCCAAGTTTATCTTTCTATGAACTGTCCATGTTGTCTCTTATTTTTGGAAGATGTTGGAATAAACTTGGAAATGGATTTTTTTTAATGGGATACAGTAGCAATATAGGGTTTTTTTGCTTCTTTTTGAAGAGTGAATCCTGGCTTGTCACTTCCTTCTATCCTCACTTGGGTCAGTGCCAAGCAGCTGGTTGCTTCCTTGACTTAATCCTTTCCAAAACCTTTTCTTCTGAGAGATGTCTCTTCTGTCTACAGGAATTGCTGCTTCAAAGCAGAAATATTAAGTCATGGGTAGTGGAGGGAAATGTGAGGATATGGGGCAGAACTCACTTTTCTTGATTTGTGTCTTAAAATGTCTGTTAGCAGAAATTTTAAAAAAGGATATAAATGCAAAGAAATATGGTATGTAAAAAAACTTAGCTCAATGTATCACACACATCTAATGTGTACTGCTGCTAGGGCACATGCAGAAAGCACTTCTTAATTTCCCTATTAATAGCTAGCATTTATACAGCACTTTAATATCTGCAAAGACTTCGCAAATATTAGCTCATTTGACCCTCATAATAATACTGCAAGAAAATTTCAACTGTTAGCCCCATTTTGTAGATGAGAAAGTTGACTCTGAGAGGTTCAGTGACTCATGCATGGTTATACAACTAATATGTGACTGAGACAGGCTTTGAACTTGGGTCTTCCTTACTCCAAGTCCATAATTCTACTGACTTGGCACAGAGCTACTACAGGACACTAGAAAATGGCACCAGCATCTTTGCAGCTTCCCAGACCCAGGAATCCTTCACATCTTCTCTCTTTCCTATTCATCACAGATGAGCTTCACCAAATTCTGCTCCCTTTTTTTCTTGAAGTGTTTTTTCACATCAGTCCATGTCCTCAATCACTACCTTAACACCATAGATTTAGAGCTGAAATGGACCTAAGGAGCCTTTGGTTCAACCACTTCACAAATAAGAAAACTGAGGCCTAGACAGGTAATTATTTTGCCCAAGGTCACCCAGGGAACCAAGATTCCAACTCATGTCCCTTGACTCCAACTCCAGTATTCTCCGTCCTCATCGCCTATGCCTTGATGACAGTAATGGCCTCTTACCCGATATATTTGCTTCCAGTTGCCCCTCAATATAGTCCAATTTATCCTAGAACAGTCTTTGGCAAATATCATATTTATCACATCATTCCCTCCTTGAGAGCCTACATTAACTCCCTTCATTGCCCATTATACCATGTTCATATTCTTCCATTTGGCCCGTCATCATTTGGCTCCCGCCACCATCATCTTATTGACTTCATCTCTCACTCTGTTCCTACTCTGAATCTCTACATATAACTGACTCTGTCCCCTACCTTTGAACTTGACATTTACCCTGCCTAAATTCCATATCCCAAAGGTGGTACAATGAATGGAGCAATGAACATGGACTTGGGCTTTAATATTGGTTCTGTAACTTGTGAAATTGGGCAAATCACTTAACCACTCAGAGCCTAAATTTCCTCATCTGTAAAATGAGAGAATTGAACTGGATGGTCTCTGTGGACTTCTCTAGATCTAATTTTTATTATTTCGTCACCAGAATTATCAACTCCTGTGCTTATGGGCTCATAGGGTACAAGGGTATGTTTGGCAAATATTTAACAAGCAGCTCTATAAAATATATACATATATAAAATATATACACACATACATATATATTTACAGGACCCACTTTTGAGTTTATCCTGAATTAACATTTACTCAATCACTCTCTTTTCCTCTTCTCTTCTATTCTCTCTCTTCCCTTCTCTCTCAATATATTTAAGTTATGCATGATTTTCAATCACATGTATATTTGTGTAGGTGGGGAAGGATAGAGGGCAGACTCTGTCTCCACCGAATAAACTTTAAATTCCTCAAGGGCAAGGATTAGATTTTCTATTTATTTTGCATCCTCCAACATCATAGAGCACTGATTAAATCCCATTACAGAGAATATTATTATTCAGAAATTATAACAAAGCCATTTCCACGTCCCAGCATGGTGGCCCAAAGTAACAGTGTTTTGTTAATCTACTTACAACAAATAAGTCTGTACAACAAATGTTGTCTCTGGCTCTTGTCCATATAACAAGTATTTATTTTAATGAAACTATCTCATTGTGTGCTGAGAAGCTGAAATCTCAGCTTTCAGAGCCCTTTGTCCGCCATTAAGCATTTTCTCCTCTTGCCTCCCAATCTCAGATATTTCTATCCTCCAACTAGGAATGAGGGGTGAGGGGCAGAAATGGTCTAAGTTCCTTAATTTACCTATTCAAAGCAAACCACTCAAGAACTAGAAGCATGAACAAAGAGAAAGATGAGGGTGATTGCATGTGTGTGTCTCCTTTCCTCTTTCCCCTACTGGATTCAGGGCTCTCCTTGCCAATTAACATCCCAGAGAAGCAAAACTCAAGTTCTCCTTTTGTTTCCAACTCGTGCAGAACGAGGATGTGGTTTCTAGCAGTGTTCTCATCATAACTAAATTCCACTGCAACAACAAATGAGCACATCCCACCAAGTTTGACCTACCTGGACAGGGTTATGTCACACACAAGAGACACACCATCAATTGTGTTGAATGACAGTGGTGAGTGCCATGAACACAAAGCCATAAACCAGAAAGATGTGGAGGAAAGACACCTATTTATTTGGGCCAATGGGCCTGAAGCTGGGCTCTCTGCTATTTATTTCCAGTGTGAGTACAATCTAATATGGTCCTGATTGAGTCATCTCTGAATATGGCTTCCCCTGGGGTGTTGCTTTCCATTAGGACCTGTGTTGTGGTTGTCAGATCCAAAATTCTTTTACTCATTGTTTTAATATATTCCAAGAGCTAATGTTATTGAAAAATAGTTTGGGTTTCATCCAAGTAGAAACAGTCTTCACACAAAGGAATACAAATTCTGAGATCACACTCTAACTTCAAGGATCCAGAAATATAGAGTAGATGAAATCCTCCTCCTTGGCAGCTTGGGAGACAACTTGAGGTGACTCTTTTGTTTGGCTGCCTTGGGTACAAAATTATCAGAAAATGAATTAATTGGAAGCATGCCAATCTTTGGGTGATGCCAGCCTGCCTCATCAAACAAGGGAGTAGACAGAGATCAGTGTCTTTTAATGAAAACAGAAATACCCCCTAGAAGTCATAAGGAAATAGTCACAAATGCGATTGTTGTTGATTTTTCTCTATTCTTGGGTGTGCCTGAAATTCAATTTTAAAAGCATAGGATTGTATATTTAGAACTAGAAAGGACCATGGAAGCCAAGTTCAAACCTACACACACACTCTCTCTCTGTCTCTCTGTCTCTCTCTCTCTCTCTCTGTCTCTCTCTCTCTCTGTCTCTGTCTCTGTCTCTCTCTCTCTCTGTCTCTCTGTCTCTCTGTCTCTCTGTCTCTCTCTCTCTCTCTCTCTCTCTCTCTCTCTCTCTCT
>NW_027185759.1:19642860-19648891 GCF_028583685.1 Petaurus breviceps papuanus
TCTCTCTCTCTCTCTCTCTTCCCATTGTTCAGGTGAGGAAACAGACACCAAGAGATTAAATGACTTACCCAGGGCCACACAACTAGTAAGTACTATAGTCAAGATTTGAATTCAGGTCTTCCTCCCTTGAAACCCAGGGCGTTCTCCACTACTCTGCAGCACCTATTCTCCCATTTGCAAGGCACTATGCCAACCCTTCAAATACCAAGACAAGAAAAGAAACTCTCCCTCCTCTCAATAAGCTTACATTCTACTGCACACATATTTCCTCTAGGATGTCAGCAACGGATCCATGAATCTCCATCAATAAGAAGAAAAAAATTGCTCCCATTTTCAAGAATTTTTCAGTGATCCATAAAAACTAATCCTGAATTTAAATTTATCAAAGAAGAAGCATTTTTGGATGAGTAGCTAGTGATCTTTAGAGGCTGTTTTTGCAAAAAGGGAATCATTTCAATATGAAGTATTCAACAGAGTATGAAGAAGTCAGTTGGTAATGTTGGAAGTGAGGGTGTGAATGTCAAAGAAGCTGGTCACTGTTCCCACTAGAGCCAGGGCTGAGTCTTCCCTAGAATACTAACCATGAGCTGGTGCATTCTGGGTTATGGAATGTGCATCCTATACAGGTGTTTATTTGTGGATATTGGAAATGGGTAAGAAGTCAATGATGCTACTCTTTGGAAAACATCTTGAGTGTCCAGCATGCCCATCTTCCTGGTTTCTAGGCATGGATTCCTTTACAATGCTCTTTTTAATGATACACATTGTTTTGTTGAAGCAAAATAATGGTCAGTACATTGAAATACATGATGAAATCAACCAAATTCCATCCGTCAGTCAGTCAGAATTTGTTAAGGTGCAGAGTTGGACTGAGTAGTGGAAGAGACAGCTTGGCATAGTAGAGAACACAATTTGAATTGTGGAAATCCTGGGTTCAGGAACTATCTCTGACACATTGAATTTTGGAGCCTGAAGACATAAGACTGTAAATTGCCAGCCATGCCCATCTGCATTGTTATTGTTCAGTTATTTCAGTTATGTCCAACTCTTTGTGACTTCATTGGGGGGTTTCTTGGTTTGCCATTTCCTTCTCCAGCTTATTTTACAGATGAGGAAACTAAGGCAAATAGAGTTAAGTGACTTGCCCAGGATCACACAGCTAATATGTGTCTGAGGCCAGATTTGAACTCATGTCTTCCTGACTCCAGACCTGGCACTCTGTCCACAGTGCCACCTAGGAATTCTTTAGACCACTGAAATCACAGATCAAATCCCTAACTCTATCCCTGCTGCTATGTGCCAAGTACTGTTCCAGATTCTGGGGATGCAAAGGCAAAACAGAACAGCCCCTGCATTCAATAAACTTATACTCTATCAGAAAAAAACAATATGTACACACAAAGATAAATATCAAATAAATCATAAGTAAATCCGTGATAATTTGGAGGAGGGAGAGAAGGTACCAGCACCTGGAAGGTGTCGGGCAGGCTTCCTGTGGGAGGTGTCAGCTGGCCCCACGTCTGTTGCCTACTGATTGAAGTAGTAAGCTTTCTCCTTCAAGTAAGGCAGCCTGTTAGTCAAGTCCTGAAGCCAAGCAGTGTGTGGCTAGAATGGGGATCTTTTTAGGCTCAGTTCACCATTAAATTAGGCAACGCTGGAATTTCATCCAGTTTTCTTTTTTTTAATTGCTTCCAGGTTCCAGGTAAATCAAATTGTTCAGTTGGGCACACATTCAGTGGATGAATCACAACATGTTCCTAGATTTTGACATTGCAATGAATGATCACTGCGCTAAAAACTCACATTTAGAGAGGGCCTCAAGGCTCACAAATTGGCCTCCTCACCACACACCCCACAGAGAAGGTATTGCAGGTGTTACTGATTTCTGCAATGAAAAGAGAACTTGAGTGAAGTCAAAGGAGCAGCATTCAAATCCTACCTGTCCTTGTGTGATCCCAAAGGAGTCACCACCTCCCTGGACCTTGATTTCTTCCATGTTAAAAGAAAGAGGCTAAATTATTGAGGGGAGGGCTTTTCCCCCTGTAGACCTACTTTGGGGGCCTTTCCAGCTCTAGATCTATGCTTAGTGCAATTTTCAATATGAAGTAACCCAGCTAGTGAGACAAGGGCTGAAGCTCAAGTCACCCTTCACTCTATCATGCTGTAAGGGCCAGTCTTGAAAGGAGTCAGTATATGTTTTCTCTATTAAAAACATCAGAAGGTTAGCTTAGAAGACTTACCTGAGCCATTGAAAGAGATACATCACAGCTACTCCAAAGCCTTGCTACTCTGAGTGGTGCATTAAAGACAGGCCCTCCTTCTAGGCGAGACCAATCTTTGAGCCTTCCATAACTAAACTCCAAGAAAAATCCAATTTAATTCTAAATTATCATATTAGTATCAGGTTCAGATGAACAATCATCTCCCAAATACTTGATTTAGAATGACTTACAGAGCCATAACTACGGCAGGTCAATGGGGTCTTGCCCCCGGGTGGAAAAATTTAGAAGTTGCAATAGCTCTTTTATTCCTCCAGAAAGTAGAAGTCGCTGAGCTTAGTACCTACATCATCCTCGTCTTCATCCTTATCATCCCATCTAACATTTATATAGCGCTTAGTATGTGCCACACACTGTGTTAAGCACTTTATTATTATTACCTCATTTGCTCCTTACAACAATCCTGGGGCATAGGAGCTGTTATAATACCCATTTTACAGTTGAGGAAACTGAGGCAAACAAAGTTTGTGAATTGGCCACATTCATGCAGCTGGTAAGTGATGAAGCTGAACTTGAACTCAGGTCTTCCTGACTCTGGGTCCAGTGCTCTGTCCACTGTATCACCTGTGGTTAGCATGAATAATTAATTAAAATAGGAAGTTACCCGATATGCTCTCTTACCCAGCGGTGAGTATCCAGCAGTCTGAGGTCTCTCTACAAAGTGTCTCTCTCCATCCCTCTGTCAATTGAATTCGTCTTTAAAGCTCAATTTGAGAGAACATTGTGGGCCTCTCAGGACAGCAGAATTACTACTTATAACTCTGTTGACCTATGCCCTGGAGAGGCCACTGCTGCCCCAACTGCTGTTAAGGGAACCCTCCCATGTCGCTGTTTCTCAAAGGCCCTCTGACCCAGAGCACTCCCACCCCTCTGAGGGAGAAATCTTTCCTCAGTCTTCCCTGGCTCACCTTGACTTTCTGACTCTATGGCCTCCTCCCCGTGACTCCCAGTTTCCTGCCCCAAGAGACTCAAGATTCAGGGGTCCCAGAGCCCAGAGATCCTGAGAGTTCAGGTCTTCTGTTGGTAGTATTTAAAGCATATTGCAGTGGTCTGGCCTGAGAACCTCACCTCCTTACATGAAACCATTTCTAAAGCCCATTCAGGGATCAGGAGAACTGACCTGAAATGCAACTTTCAGAACCTGGTCCTGGACTTAGTCTCTCCAGTTGAGGGGTTTCAAATAAATGCTGAAAAAACACTGGGGGAATGACGTAAAAATTCGGAAGGTTCTGTGTGAGTTCACATCAACAAAGCTCCATGGTGATAGATAATCTCCTTTTAAACTAGGGAAAATAATAACTGCTTCTAAGACAAATGAAAAGCATTTCATTTGTCCAAATGGAGCCACTGCGATGGCCCAAAAGGCACTTCCACAGACCGCAAACACTGTTTTACCATCATCTTTTGTACAATGTCTGAGCCGATGCAATTAAAATCTGATCATTATATTTGTGTCTGCAGAATAACTAGAATGAGTCTAAGAGGATAAAGGGAAAGCTGAGAAAGGAATGGAAAAAAAGAGAAGTGAGCAAATAGAAAATTGACCATTTTGCAAATCTCCAGCCTACCGTCTACAGCTGCACGCTATGGTGGCTTGCTCTCTGCTCCTGGTTTGTTCCCCTCGGTGAGCTTAGATCAAAGGGGGATTCAGCAAAATTCCTCTTCTGCATTGTCATGGTAATTTCACAAATTATTTTCAAAGTCAGTAATCTGAACCTTTGCTTATTTCCTTAAACAGACTGTCTCATTGTAAGGGCACCTACAGTACCTGCCAGTAAGAGTAATGGGAAAGGGCGTCAGGTAGTGCAGAGGATAGAGCACGAGCCCTGGAATCAGGAGGACCTGAGTTCAAATCCAGCCTCAGATACTTTCTAGCTGTGTGATGCTAGGCAACTCACTTAACCCTAATTGCCTCAAAAAAAAAGTAATGGGAATTATTAGCACCACTTAGGAAAAAAGTTCTCAAAGCTTTAAAAAAAAAAACCTTTCTTGCTTAAATTTTTTTTGGTGACTTTAACCTAATCTGGATGCCTATAATGGGTCTCACAAATAATGGTTTCACTTTGGGAGTCACAATCCCTGCTCACTATTAAATCAGGTCTTTTATCCCCTGGCAACAATGGAAGTCTGTCAGACTGTTAAGAAGTATGTAGAGCTCAGTTTCCAATTGAGTAACAATAATAATAAGCAGTATTCCCATAGTATTCTGAGGTTTTCAGGGTACTTCACAATACTATCTCATTTGATCATCACAACTCTGGGGGGTAGGTGCTATTATTATCCCCACTTGACAGATGAGGAAACTGAGGCAGGCAGTCTAAGAGACTAGCCCAGGTGCACATGCCAATAAGTGTCTGAGGCTGGATTTGAACTCAAGTCTTGTTGACTTCAGGTCCAGAGGTCTATCAACTGTGTCAGCTTAAGGACCTAACAGCTCCTACATTTTGCAGATGGAGAAACCAAAGTTTAAAGTGTTCAAGTGACTTGTCTAAGGACACAGAGTCAGTATAGATCAGAACATGAACTTGAACTCAGGTCTCCTAAACTCCTAGAGGACATCTGTCCTAAAGCTTTCTATTAAGTAGGGGGTGGGGTGGGGAGATAAGAGTTTAATCAAATAGCAAAGGGTCTGACTAAGGAAAGTGATCAGGAGATTCATCTCAACAAACGGTCTCACGATTCTTTATGCTTGTTATGGTGAGAAGCAGTGTAGTGCACTGGTCATTGCTATTATTATCCCCACTTGATGGACAAGGAGACTGAGGTAGGCAGAGGCTAAGTGACTTACCTGCCCAGGGTCATGGATTAGATGGACTGCTAGGAGTCGGGAAGTCCTGAGTTCAAATTCAGACTTGGACACTCACCTAAATTGTGGACCAGGACAAATAACTTCACTTTTGCCTGCCTCGGTTTCCTCATCTGTAAAACAGAAATAAAAGCAATATTACCTCAATCAATCAATAAACATTTATTAAGCACCTGCTATGGGCCAGGCACTATGCTAGGTGTTAGGGATACAAAAAGAGGCCAAAGACAGTCCCTGCCCTCAAGGAGCTTATAATCTAACAGGTTGTTGTGAGGGTAAAATGAGGTCGTATTTGTAAAGCCTTGAGAAATGCTTGTTCCTTCCCTCTCGTTTATAGAAGTTAAATGGCTGAGATTGCACTTTTCTGTGATTCTGTGAATCCAGAGTGAATGGGGAAAGCATTTATTAAGCACTTACTTCATGCAGAACATTATGCTAACCAATGAGGAGACAAATGAAATTACAAAACAGTTTCTGATGTCTCGGAGCTCACATTCCATCGGGAAAAGACTCTTCGTGTGTCACAGCCACACCCAGTGCCCACGGGATTTTATACCACTAAGATGTGAGTGTTGACTTCCATGGTGCATAATGGAGCCTTCCAGGGGAACAAGAATTAGCTTAGGAAAAGCCCTGTGTCCATAGCAAGTATCGAAGACCAAGGTACCGCTTTTCATGGAGAGAGGCAGTCTGGTGTGATGGGGAGGGAGGACTCGACCCCAAATGAAGAGGACCTGAGTTCAACTGCCTCTGATACAAACTGACTGTTTGACTTGGGGCAAGTATCTTCAACTCCCAGGCACCTCAGAAGGAAACAAATTGCTGAGAAAGTGCCCATCAGCATTGATAGAGGGAGGTACTGAAATGCGAGCTCAGTAAAGTGATGAAAGCATCAGTCTAGTAAGAGAGAGAGAGAGAGAGAGAGAGAGAGAGAGAGAGAGAGAGA
>NW_027185759.1:19648991-19661103 GCF_028583685.1 Petaurus breviceps papuanus
GAGAGAGAGAGAGAGAGAGAGAGAGAGAGAAGAAAGAGAAAGAAGGGAAGGGAGGAAGAAAGGAAGGAAGGAAGGAAGGAAGGAAGGAAGGAAGGAAGGAAGGAAGGAAGGAAGGAAGGAAGGAAGGAAGGAAGGAAGGAAGGAAGGAAGGAAGGAAGGAAGGAAGGGGAAAAGAAGAGAAAAAGAGTGAGAGAGAAATAGGGAGGGAGAAAAAGGAAAGAAAAAAGTTTTTCTATGTAATCTAAGAATTTAATATGGATTTATCCAACCAGATTCTTGGTTTGTGCCTCCCTCCCTCCTACCCACTTATGAAAGACTCTGCCCCTCCTCTGCGCCCTGATACACTTCAACTGAGGCTGTTCACAAAAGCCTATCTTATTAGAACTCTTTAATGAAAGTATTAGAAATGCATCAAAGTGACTGCTGCCAGCATCTCCTTTCAGCCCATGCATCCTCTCAGGTAACCAACCCCACTTCATGAGCAGGCCAGCCCCAGTCTCAGAGTCCACTTCTTCCAGAAGAACTCTGAGCAAGTCTTGAACTCAGAAGCGTTCCCAAGGGAAGAACTCGGAAGCTCCTGGCAAGTCTAACGGGGCTTTAGCAGGCAACTTGGTCTATCCTCAGGGCCTCTCCATTGGCAGCAGAAGGTTTGGTGCTTGGAACCAATGAAGGTGACTCAATTGGCTCAGTAAGAAAAGCGTGCTGGGTGTGGAGTCGGAGAACTCAGCTCCAAGGCTCAGATCGGCCACTTGCTTCCTGTGCAACCTTAGGCCACTTGCTTCCTGTGCAACCTTAGACAAGGGGCTTCACTTTTCTGGGCCTCAGTGTTCTCATTTGAAAAGGGGAAAGTTGGACCAGGCAACCTCTGGGGAGCTTCGTTAGGCCTGTGTGCAGAGACAGCTTCAGCTGAACAGCAGCCAGGGCCAGAACCGGGCGCCCTCCTCTCTGTCTTCCCTGTCAGATCAGCTCCACCTGCCTTCATCACTCACCCCTGGGCCTGGCTTATGCCCAAGCTCCCACTTAAAGTAGTATTTCAGGAAAACAGCTGGAGGGTGAGACACAAGCTGGCTGAATGCCTCCCACCATATTGTCTCTGTTTCTGTTCCCTTTCACCAAAGCTCATTCTGTCCTGCCAGGCCCTGACATCATGCCCACATCACTTTTGCCCAGGTTCCTCCCATACCCAAGTCACCCTTCCCCTTTCAGGGCCAAAAATGTATTCCCAGCTGTGCCTTCTCCCTGCCCCCACCCCTTCCCCGCCTCTGTTCAGGAGCCAGTGGATGAAGAGAAAGTTGCCTGGGGAAGGAGAGTGATGCTTTAGAAGTCATGAGGATCTGAGTGGATTTTAGAAGAATGGAAGAAATTCCCAACAAAACCAAGCACCTATGGATGGATTATAGCTTCATTGCTCTGTCTTCCTTCTGAGGCAGTTAGCACCTTGGGGCCCCTGAGTTACCATGTGGGATTTGTATTGGTTCAAGAAGAAAGGAAATCCCTCTGCCCCTAAGTTCTTCATTTCATGAGTTAATTCTGACAGTAAATATACTCAACCACTATCAGATTTTTCATAAATTCAGTCACAATATTACAAAAATCCAAGGAACATCATGGGTAAAGAATAAAATGAAATTCTATCTAATGCCCATTATGGCCATGGTTTCTGTTGGTCTATTAAAAGCTTTTTTCCCCCTTACTTTTTAACCCTGAAATTCTCAATCTAACCCTTTGTCTCTCCCTCCCCTACTGGTCTATACATCTCCAACAGTTTACTATGCAGAGTCTGCAGACCATGAATAAGTTATGGAGTCATAGATTTGGAACTGGAAGGGAGCTCGAAGGCCATCTGGTCCAAACCCCTCCTTTTAAAGAGACCAAGAATTGAGACCCAGAGAGGCTGTGACTTGCCCGTGGTAACCCAGGTACTACATAGCCCTAGATGGAGGAGACCTTAAAGGTCCCCTTGCCTAGGGGTCCTCAGCCTTGATGTGTCTCACAGGACCCTTGGGAAGTCTGGTAAAGAAGCCCAAGAAGCACTTCTTAGAAGCACGTTTTTAAATGCACAAAGCAAAATGCAGAGTATTACAGAAGAGACCAATTATTTAAAAAGCTCACAGACTCCAGGTTGAGAATTCCAAATTCATTACTCCTCCACCCTTTGTGACCCCTGTCCTGGGGAGGGAAGGTAATACTCAACCCTCGCTAGCAGTAAACCTTGAAGTCCCATAAAAGTGATCGATGTTATTATTACTATTAGTGAGTAAATAATAGCTAGCATTTATATGTGGATGCCTACATATATATGTATATAATTTATGTGGATAATGTTACAAAGCTTAAAGATTTGCAATTATCCCATTTTATCTTTATAACAACCCTGGGAGGTAGGTGCAATTATTATCCCCATTTTACAGATAAGGAAACTGAGACAGGCAGAGCTTAGTGACTTGGCCAGAGTCACAGAACTACATAAATTGAACCAGAACTCATGTCATCCTGACTCTGGGTCCGTGGGCACATCACTGCTATATTGCTACTTAGGTTTCTGGAGGAGGTGGTGTCTTACCAGAGACAAAGGGGTCATTGTTTTGATTTTGTGTGGGCTCAGCTGCATCTTCTGTTTTCTGTCAGATTAAATCAAACTTGTCCCATATTCCACAGTCAGTCAGAGTGCTTGCATGGGACCCTCTGGTCCTTTCCTTTTGTCATAAAGACTCAAGCATGGAAATTTGAATATTCTCAGGGAAAGCCCTGGAGATAAAGGAAACCAAAGTCTGATATTCTCAGAAGCCTTGAGTGGAACGTGAGCCAAAAAGAAAGTAGCCTCCTTGCTCTTCCTGTGAAAAAATGCTCCATTTCCCTATTCAGAGCATTTTCACTGACTGGAATTCTCTCCCTCTTCATCACTGAATCCTGGCTCCCCTGGCTTCCTTCAAGGATGAACTTAAGTCCCACCTTCTACAAAAAAATGTTTCTGGATCCCCTTTATTCTATTGCTTTCTCTCTGTTGATTATTTCAGCCTATCCTGTCTATATCATGTTAGAACATAGTCATTTGCATGTTGTCTTCCCCATTAGATTGAGAGCTCCTTGTGGATAGGGAACTTTCTTTTTTAAATTTCCTTATAACCTCCTCACTTAGCACACTTCCAGGCATGAAGTAGCTGCTTAATAAATTCTGACTGGCTAGCATATGGGAAAATAGATCTTTTTTTTTAAGTAAAGCCACAAGTTTGAAATCAGTCCGTGGATCCAGAACTTCAGTTCTGGGTAATATGTTACAATGGTAGACCTCAGTTACCTCAACTCTGAAATAAAGGGATTGGGCTGCATGATTCCTTAGACTTCTTGCAGCTATAATAGTCTGTGATTGCAATTGACATTCAATTTATGCTCATTAGAAATGTTTAATCTTCCAACTGGTCTGCCAACTTCTATAAAAATGATTTAATTCCTTCATACTTGATTAGACGTTAGAAACCAGTAAATAAATTCCCAGCTACAAATCCACATGGCATGGTGTTTATCTAGTCCCCATGCATCCAGATGTGTAATTTATCCAAACAATTTTGCTGGGCATTCTAATTTGCATGAAGGGATCTCTCTAATATCTACATCAGGACAACATCCTTCTCATTCAGCATTTGCACGTGCCAACTTTCACAGCAGGATGCCTTCTCTCTAAATTGGTCCTATCCATCAGCCTTTTCTCTCATATGGGTAGAGAAATGGTGGTGAGAGAACTCTCTGGATTTTCCTAGCTTTGGGTCATGTCTATTCCTACTCATTTTGGAAGTATGAGGTTATACGGTACCAGCAATGCAAATATCTTCTCAATGAGCATAAATGTGCAATTTCACTAGATAGAGGGAGAATCACTGCTAGAAAACAACCTGTTATTCATTGATAAGAAAACGGATCAATGAAGCTTAGAAGTTTTCCCTTATTAGCCATTACCCATTGAGGGCTCTATTCCCTTTTCTGCAGGGGGAAAGGGAAAGAAATAGGCATCTATTAAGCACCAATTATATTCCAGTCACTATGCTAAGTCCTTTATAAACATGATCTCATCAGAAATAATAAAGAAGAGGACTTACTTTCAACCACAAGTGAAACTTGGACACTGTTCTGATGAAATCCAACCCAGCTCTGTAGCTGACTAGGTGGCCTGGCAGAGAAATATCACAAAAGAATCTCAGTCCTCTTTTTTTAACAAGGCAAATAGCCCTAAGACAGATCTTTTCTTTCTTCCTGTGTTAATAACATAAGCTCATATGTCATTGGGAAGCCTGCAGCTCTCTGGAGGCACCAAGCACCTAGCAATCACCTCACAAATACCTCTTGACTGACCTACTGACTGAAGGTGAAAACAAGGTGATGTATGTGATTCTGAAGAAAGCAACTGGGCTTTGAAAGACTTAAGAACATGATCGATGTCGTGACCAGCCATGATTCCAGAGAACCAACAAGGATCCTCCATGGAGAGGAGATGGGCTCAGGTGCCAAATGAGATACACACTTCTGAATGTGGCCAATGGAGAAATACTTATTTCTTATTTGTTTCAAGGGATCTGTTTTTCTTTTCTTTTCCATGAGAGAAGGGGGAAGAAGGAGATAAAAGTAAATACTTGATCACTGGGGGCCGGGGGGAAGCTTAATTTAACAAAAAAAAATAAAATAAAGAACTTCAGTGAATATGTGAAAAGGTGTTGCTGTCTGTCAGTGCAACGTGGAATTATAAAATTAAAACCAGTCTCAGAAGCACTAAAGATGAATGTCACACGAAGAGCAATGGAAAGTACTTAGTGGGTGGGTACAGAATTAAGAGATCTCATCAGGGAAATGTGTAAGAACTAAGGATGAGCGATCACTTGGTGGGAAGAGGAAGGAGCAAAAAGACAGCCAGAGTATCCTCCAGAACCTTCTAAGGGTTAGTTGGTGCAGTAGACAGAGCGAGCACTAGACATGAAGTCAGGGAGACCCAAGTTCAATCTTGCCTCAGGTACTTACTAACAATGTGAATCTGGGCAGGTCACGTGACCTCTGCCTCAAATGTGGATAATAATAGTACCTACCACCCAGAGTGCTTGTGAAGATCAAATGATACCACATTAGCACAGTGCCTGGAACACAGTAGGTGCTTAATAAATGCTTGCTGAGTAGACTATTTGAGATGGGAGGACATTGACTAGAGTAGAACAGGATGGGAAGACAGGTGCTGGCTGAAGGGATGCCAAGAAATGGGGCCCCTGAAGAAGAAAGCTAGGCTTCAGCCCAGAGCTAGAACATGGAAGGAACAGAACCAAAAGAGACCTAGAGTAAGGAAGAACAGTGGAACTGTGGGGAGATTGCTGGATTTGGAGCCAGAGGACCTGAGTTCCAATCCTCATTCTGTCACTTACTACCTGTGTGACCTTGGCCAAGTCATTTGATCTCTCTGTCCCTCCATTTTCTCATCTGATGAATACGGGGTAGGACTAGATGATCGCTGGTGTCAATTCAAACTGTAAATCTCTGATTATTGGAGTTTATAAAGGAAGGTTTTATAGGGCATGGCATGAAGAGAAGGCAGAGGGGGAGAGGGACCAGAGAGGCTGAGGGCTGAATCTGTTATTAGAGAGTAGCCATGAATACTTCACTTTCACCACTGATCCTTGACACTTCTTGGCACCTCATACAGCATGGGCCTTTAGGCCAGGGGGTATCTTGAGGGTGAGTCTACCTTGGTGGGAGGCAAGACCTAGGAGACAGACAAAACAACCAGAGGGATTGTGGTTGGGAAAGAGAAAGGAAGCCTGTCCTCTGGCTGTTGGTGTCTGCTCAAAGCCCCAGCCATCCCTTGCTAATTCCTGCTCTTTTAATAGGCATAATAAATCAGCATTGTTTTTCCATCTTTTCCATTTCAACAGAAGAATTCTTTGCAAGAAAGGCTACTCCGAGAATCGAGGATGACCTTTGGAAATCCTATAGGACTGTCAATATAAAAATGCTAGTTCTTGGGGCTATTGAAACATTACATTTCTATTCTCTAAATGAGTCCATTGAATAATTGACATTATAAAAGTCATTCTCTCTTCATCTGCTGGAAAAACATTGAGTGTCTAGGGGTAAAGGAAATGCCTTTGAAACCTAGTGTGAAAGTCTCAAATCAGAGGAGATCGAGCAGAGGTGTGCAATAAATTTCTAGTCTGATGACCGTAATGAAATGTTAACCCATCGGGGCTGGAGAGGAGATATAATGTACCTCACGTTCACATAGAGACCATACATAATACACAAAACGTCTGAGTGCCCTAATAAGCTATTGTGCCAACAAAGTAAAGGGCTCAGTAGACTATCAAGGAATGTTAAAGCTGAAAGGTACCATAAAGATGACATAGTCCAAATTTCTTTTACAAAGACACCGAGGCCCATAGAACTGGAAGATTAAAATTAGAAAGCACCTAGAATAATAATTCCTCTGGGCTACTGCCCCAAGCCCCTGGAATGGGCAGGTTGGGTCTTTAGAGGGCAGCTGACTACTTCTCCACTCAGGCTTCTAGGGGTGGCCATGAAGCACTGAGTTTTCCTCATATTGTTGATCATAAGCCCCCATCCTATGTGCTCTCCATTGATTATCAATTAGCCAGCCAGAGTTAATTAGCTTTCAGAAACAGATACATACTAATATTGTATAGTAAGAACAGCTGGTATGAAACATTCCCTCCAAAAGGGACACACCCTCACATACAAGGGCCCTGGATAGTATGGTCTCAAACCTAGACAGCACACATGGTCAAAGGATAACTCTTGACTTCTAATGACTGAAAGTCCTTTTCTCCCCATGGAGTTCCCCTTAAGTGTGGCTCTCTCCTGGGCTCTGAAGGCCAGTGCCCTTGTAGATGGGGTGGTGTGAAATTATACGCTTCCACAAGAATGAGGAAACTGCCCTAAGAACATCTTCATTTCTCCTTTACTTATCCTAAAACTTTTGCATAGGATCATGTCATTTGATGCTTGGAGATCATCTCACTTGTATATATCTGTCTCACATGGACCTATTATTTCCAGGTTGTATCCTCCCATTAGAATGTAATGTCCTTGAGGCAGAAACTGATTTTACATTTTTACCTTTCTTTATAACCCTAGCACTTAAACTCAGTAAATTCTTATTGACTCATTCAGTACAAGACCCTCATTTTACAAATGGAGGAACTGAGGCCTAGAGAGATTCAGTGGTTTAACCAAAAGTCACACAGAGGCAGAGCTGGGAGTCAAATCCAGAGCCTTTGATCTTAATTCCGTTACTTTTTTCATCCCACCAGATTACCCCCTATATTCCAAAGTGTCCCACACAGTAGTTAGACAATGAATAAATGAACATCAGCCTGACTCTGAAGGACAACCCTCAAAGGCTCACATGCACATGAATATATATGTGTTCCTCTTAGTCATTGCTACTCAAGAACCAGGTTTCATTTTCCACAACCATGTCCACTCCCACAACAGAACAAGGGCTCTGCTTCTTACAGAGTGTGTGACCTTGACCTCCCTGAGCCTCAGAGGCCTCATCTGTAAACAGGGGTGATGCCTATGGGACCTTCCTCATAGAGCTGTTGTGAGGCTCACATCAGAGTGTCCATGAAAGACTTCGTAAAGCCAACTAGAAGTTTTTTAATTGAATAGGGAAAGCTTGGTTTTCCACAAGAATTTAAATTTAACAACAGTTCTGATGGAATTTCAAGATTCCTAGTAGCTTTCCTGCTTTGGTGGCATGTTTAAGCCCCAACATGCACACAAGTACAAAGATGCACACACACACACATGCACACACTACCACTACTACTCCTAGAATAGTGAATTTCTACTCTGAAAAGGCAATGAAATATGAATCTGTTAGCATTGTTGATGCAAAAGGAGAAAAATTATACTTATCACATTCAGATAATAGCTAAACCATACATAAAAGTGTAAGAACTGAGAACAAAAAGACAATTCTGAATACCATTGCATACAGTGGACAAGTGTCTATTGTGTACCAGGAGCAGGTGCCCCAGCTGAGTCATACAGTCATAGAACTGTATGACTCAGAGCTGGCAAGGACCTTGGAGATCATTGACTTGTGAGTTCAACTCACTCATTTTAGAGAACAAGAAAGACTGAAATTGCTATTAATCTATATTATAAGAGCAACATAGAGGAATCAATCAACATCTACTATGCACAAGGCATGATGCTACCTGCTGAAGGTACAGAGGCAGAACAGTCCCAGCCCCAGAGGAGCTTGCATTCTATCAAGGGAGACGTGCACAGTTACACCCCATGTAAAAAATTGAAGGGAGACATGATTGGACCGATGGTTTCAAAGGGGTGGAGAATTGCCTCCAATAATGCCCCTCTCTGCAACTTAGAGAGTTGCCTATAACAAGTAATAACCATTTCTTAATAATGAGATATTAGATATATGTTAAAATTGACAAGACATTTTCTATGTATTATCTCATTTGAACCTCACAACAACATATGAGGCAGAGATGATAGGATAGGTCTTTTTATTTCCATTTTACAGCTGAGGAAACTGAGGCCAAGAGAGGTTGGATGACTTGAGCAGGGTCACAGAGTTAGTAGGAGTCGGACTTCAGATGCAAGGCTGCATTACCTAAACTCTACCCACTACTGCCTTTCCCATTCAGTTCTATGGTGTTTTATAGTAATAAAATTCATTCATAGGAAACAGGTAATGGCTCCTTTGATCCTTGTAGCAACCTTGCAAGATAGACAAAGGGATCAGGCATTATTATCCCTATTTTACAGATGACAAAACTGAAGCCTGGTGGGATTGGGTTACTGGTTCACAGCCACAAAACTAGCAGGAACCTAGATCCTTTGACTCTGCCAGCTTAGGACATTGGTTTGCACTATACATGTATGCCATCCCTACTGTACTTCATAAAACCCTTCCTTTTTATGGATTTTATAGTTGACAAAGTCACCACACAAATGTTAATTCATAATTTACAACCCAACCGTCTCTTTTCCATTACCCAATCAAAGGAGGTAATGAAGATAATTTTCAAGTAGCTTACCCTAGCAAGGGCATTCCACCTTACAAATTTCTGGATGGAAAACAGAATATGATTCATGTCTAAGTAGACAAATCTGTTACTGTTCAAGATTCCATTGTTCCTTAAAGATACAGTAACAGTATTTCTAAAGCTTCTGTTACTCTTGAAGGACAGTTGCATATGAATCCACCATGGTCTTTTGGTACTCAGATGGATCTATAGCACATTTCATCAAAGCATGAATTCTGTCTTCAGGGACAGCTCACAAGCCCTCCATGACTTCTCATTCCTTGTGATTCATATCCAACAAGGCTTTCCAAGAACCCTCCATTAAGGATCCATCCATAAAGAATCCACCCAATAAACTGGAGCTCTCTCTCTCTCTCTCTCTGTCTCTCTCTCTCTCTCTCTCTGTCTCTCTCTCTCTCTCTCTGTCTCTCTCTCTCTCTCTCTGTCTCTCTCTCTGTCTCTCTCTCTCTCTCTCTCTCTCTCTCTCTCTCTCTCTCTCTCTCTCTCTCTCTCTCTCTCTCTCTCTCTCTCTCTCTCTCTCTCTCTCTCTCTCTTTACCAGTGACACACTCAAGGTATCCATAAGTTACCTCTCTTTCTTGGTCTATGACTGCACCCCTTTCTTTTCCTGGCACTCAAGTCCTTGATAACATCTTTTATTCAATTTTCCACAACAAGTCATAACTAATAGTCTGACACCACCTGCTTACATACCTCCTTAATCCCAATGCAGGCATTCATTGCCATTTTGAATATTTGATATTTGGAATTTTTTTAGATTGTGGCATTCTTGGACATACAATCATAAGGCATTACTAGGAGAATACTAGCATTTAAAAGATGAGGTTTTTTTTTGTAAAGCTGAGCATTTTAGGGCTTTAGAAAGCACAGCTCAGTGCCTTAAAATTGGATCTAGCCCAATGTTCTCCTAGGCAGAAAGGTGGCATAGTGAATAAAGTACCATATTTTACATTAGGAAGACCTGAATTCAAATTCTGCCTCAGAAATTTACTAGTTAAATTAGCAAGTCACTTTATTTCTGTCAGCCTCAGTTTCCTCAGCCGTAAAAGGAAGATAATAATAGCACTTACCTCCCAGGATTGTTGTGATGATCAAATGAGGTGATATTTTTAAAGCACTTTGCATATATTGAAGCAGTAAAAATGTTAACTATTGTTGCTATTATTTAGAAAGATCTCAGAGTTCCTCTAACCCACCCCCTCATTTTACAGTTGAAGAAACTGAGGCCCTAAGAAATCACATAGATAGTAGCATAGCTACTGCTGACATTCTTCCTCCTCCTCTGAAGTGTTTTATAAATGAACAATGTCTCTCCGCTCAGACAGGAGGTCACATGTTTCTCCATGGAGTGGTTTCGAGGTTTTTCCTACCTCCTTTTTGTAGTGGCTGCTTTCTATCAATTAATGATCCCTTTAAAAATTATGCTGGGTCACCTTCTTTACTTTTGTCTATTTCCATATTTTGTAGTTGACATAATGTTTAATCAATTACATCACAACTCCTTTAACAAAGGTGTTTTCTCCTTATGTAGTTTTTCTTCCACTTTGGTATTTATTTTGACCTTTGTTCTGACCATCAGATGCTCTGACATCACCCAAACAGCTGACGGGTTATTGATGCTTCTCCCCACCCTAGAAAACTGCAGTTACTCCAGATGCCAACAGATGAATGCCTAAATGTTCTCTGGCATCATCTGATCTGGAATGCCCCCAAAGATTCCTGAAAAGTGAGCTCCTTTCTTGGCCACCACTGACCATAGAGGGAGAAGGATAGAGCCCAGTCCACCCATTTACTGGTCACCATTCTCTAGCAGTTTGTAGGAATCAGGTACTATGCAAGCATCTGTCTCTAACCCTCCTAGGAGCCTTACAGTAGAGATTTGCAGACTCCAAAAGGTAAAGGTCTCTGGCCATCTTCATTCTCAAGTTATTTACCCAGTACTCCTGCCTCCCATGTTTGAAGCTCTCCTTAAGGATTATTATCAAACACAGCCCTGGAGTCATCTCTTCGTGTATGGTTTATTTGTGAGTCAGCCAGGCTGAACATTATGCCAGTTTGCATGTAAAATTTCCTTGGAAATTTAAGGAAGGCCATTGTTCTGATTGCCCAAAGATGGAAATAAGTTAGCAAGAGTTTTGGCTCTCGAGTCCAACTCTCCTCACTAAAAAAAGACTACTGACCTCTGCCCCTTCTGAAATAGCTTACATGCCGAGTAAGTGACTCACCGGGCTCTATTATAAAATTGAGTTCTTGACAGCTAGTTCCACATATCTCAGAAGTGCCAGAGTGTTCTCTAGAAGCTTTCTGCACAACGGTGCCCACCCAGCTGGCAAGCTCTCCCCCTTAGGGCAAATGAAAAGTGGGAGCTTTGAAATCTAGTTAGACCAAGGAAGGTCCAGGCAGCATGTGAATGATTTAGCAGGTACTGGCTGGCCAAGAGTCCTCTTCGATGGTTCAGAAAAGCTTTCTGTATATGTCGTCTACTTTTATTAGAAGGTGAGCTCCTGGAGAGCAAGGATTTGTCTGGCTTTTGTACTCTTATCCCCAGACTTTACTTAGTACGGTGTTTTGCACAGAATAAGTGCTTAACAAATACTTTTTCATTCATTCATCCATTCAGTATGCATCCATCTGTATGAGCCTTCCCTCCACCAAGGTAGCACCAATCCTACAAAGCCTTACTAAAACTCGTTGGGATCATGAATATAAAGCTGAAAGGAACAGTAAAGGCCTCATTTTCAGATGAGGAAACTGAAGCCCAGAAAGTGTCAGTCACTTGTGTGAGGTCAGATAGAGAGCAAGTGTCCGAGGTGGGATTTGAATCCGGGTCCTCTGACTTCAAAGATAGTGCTCTTCTACTGAACAATACCACCTCTATCAATTGCTCTAGACCCCGAAAAATAATTTTTTCTTGATTTAAAGGAAGGGGAAGAGGAGTGAGCTATTATTCAGTTGATGAGTCCTGGCCAAATTTAGTTCAGCTGCTCTTAAGACACACACACACACACACACACACACACACACACACACACACACACACAC
>NW_027185759.1:19661113-19663537 GCF_028583685.1 Petaurus breviceps papuanus
CACACACACACACACACACACACACACACACACACACACACACACACTGTCCGAAACAGGGCCCTTGTTATATCACCAAGAGTCCAAAGTGGTTTCCACACCACCATGGAACTGCACTTTAGTGAGTTGACATTCTAGTTTAATTTTATTTTGCATCTAAATAGATGAACACCTTTCTCATAAGAAAAGAGTTTAAAAAATCCTGGTTGCTGTTCAGGCTCCCTTGAACTGGCATCAATTCACCTCCTTGAGACTCAATTTCTTAATCTGTAAAATGGGTGAATACCTGTACAACTTACCTTACAGGGTTGTTATAAGAATCAGTGTGAGAAGGTAGGTATAATCCTTTGGAACTTACAAAGTGCTATATAAATGTCTACTAGATTTATTTTGATTCTATTTCCTCCATAGCCCCATTAAATGTCACTTATTGGCCAATGTTCTTGTACTAAGCCTCCGAGCTCAGCAAGGCTGGTCCTTAGATGACACACACAACTTATCATAGGGATAATATTCTAGCCTAGAAAAGGATCTTCTAGAGCTTGTGGTCCACTGACATAGCCTTTGAGAGCCCCAGTGGAGAATTATGATAACATTAGCAACAACAACAAAACAGTAACACCTGGTATCATAATTGTTTTTCTTATCAACCAATAAACACTTAGTAAGTGCCTACCATGTCCCAAGCACTGTGCTAAGCACTAGGGCTGCAAAAAGGGGCAAAATACCATTCCTGCCCCCAAGGGTTTCATAATCTAATGTGATCAGATTTATGCATTTTGGTTTTTATTCAGTAAATCTTCACCTGGATCCAGCATCAATCAACCCACTGGGGCATTAGGGTGAAATCTTGCTGGCGAAGGGACTTTTATGAAAGAGAAATTGCCGAGGAACGGCAGGTGTCTGCTGGAAACCTTGAGAGTGTTGTGCAGCCCCAGAGATCCTGCATGCTTGAAATAATGTTGAGTACATTTTGTATTCTCCTCACCAGAATGGTATCTAGCGTGGTTGAGATCAGCTGCAGGGTGCCCAGCAGAATCCAGCCTTTTGTCGCTAGCTCTTCTCTTCAATTTAGCAATAAACAAGTATTTCCTGAATGTGCATCATGTTTCTTGCTCCGATTGGATGCAATCAGTGCCCCCTGACTCGAAGGCAATAGTGTGATATGATACAGAGCCGGGGACTTGGAATCAGGAAGAACTCCATTCAAATTTTACGTCTGACATGCTAGCTTGTGTGAACACAAGCAAGTCATTTTCCTCATCTGTAAAACCAGGTAGACATTTCTATGGCTGCTCCAAAGGGGTTCTTGAACCCTAATGAGATAATGTATGTAAACTTGAAAGTTTACATTACTGACATTTCCAAATAGCAGTTATTATCATTGAGTCACATTGCAAAGGGAAGGGAATAAGCCTTCTTTAAGCCCCTACTATGTGCCAGGCATTGTGCTAAGCACTTTACAAATGTTATCTCATTTGATCATCACAACAATCCTAGGGAGTAAATACTGTTATTATCCCATTTTACAGATCAGGGATTGAGTGATTTGGCCCAGGGTCACACAGCTACTAAGTATATGAGGCAAGATTTCAATGCAGGTCTCTCTGACTCCAAACCCTGAATTGGATCTACTGCCCTGCCCAGCTGCCTACCGCAGAGGTGTTACTGGGGAAATTGAGGTGGAGAAGGGTGGATATTTCCCAGTGTCACAGAAGAGGGGTTCAAGAATATTCTGCTTGGCCCCAGAACTTGAGTACCTGGGCTTCTTGTGAGCTGTGAACCCCTTTGGCAGTCTGGACTCCTCAAAAGAATGCATCAAAATATACATAGGATGACAAAGGAATATAATTTTACTGATATGTAGTTACCAAAATGTTTGAAAAAAAAAACAGTTGAGGGAGTCCAAGGTAAGAACCTCTGCCCCAGAGAAATAGGAGCAGGGGGTAGAAGTTACAAAGATGGGGACTGAGGTTTGATGTGAGGAAAAACTTCTGTGCAGCTGAGTTGGAATCCCAGCTTGCTGCTTACTGGTTGTGAGACCTTGGACAAGCCCAGTGAATTGCTCAGGCTTTCATGTCTTCATTTCTAAATGTTAGAGTTAAACTTAATGACCTCTGAGATCCCTTCCATCTCTTGATATATGATGAATGAATGACCTAAGAGGGCAGACCCTTCCTCAGTGCAGGTCTCTCTCCATCTCTGACTCTCTCTATCTGTCTCTGACTCTGTCTCTGTCTCTCTGTCTCTGTCTCTCTCTCTCTCTGTCTGTCTCTCTCTCTGTCTGTCTCTGTCTCTCTCTCTGTCTCTCTCTGTCTCTGTCTCTCTCTGTCTCTGTCTCTGTCTCTCTCTCTGTCTCTGTCTCTCTGTCTCTGTCTCTCTCTGTCTCTCTCTGTCTCTGTCTCTCTGTCTCTCTGTCTCTGT
>NW_027185759.1:19663637-19714947 GCF_028583685.1 Petaurus breviceps papuanus
TCTCTCTCTCTGTCTCTCTCTCTCCTGGTGCTCTCCTTGTTCTGGGAGCAAATAATTTGCACCTCTGGCCTATTTGCTTTGCTGGCATGTTCTAATTAATCCCTGGGAACTCTGGAGGTTACAGGGTAACCCAGGGACTGGGGGAGTTAGGTGACTTCTCACAGTAGCCCCAACTGGGGTTTAGCAGAGGCTCTCTTCCAAAACCTAGAGAATTCGGAAGTGTTATCCTATATTCATCTAATCACCAAGGGGCTCAGGTTCCATTATCACCTCTGTAGGGGGTTCACCTTGTGACTCTGAAATACCCTTCTTTTTCTCAGCTTTCCCATGGAGAGACATTTTAATTAGAGGTTCGTGAAAGAGGGAGAGACTAAGGCAGATATGATCAGGGGGCATACATAATAGGGTCAATAAGAGAACCTGAAGCCCCCCCCCACCTGCCTGGACATTGGAGCCTCTTTTGTCTTTGTCCCCTTTGACTTCCTGTCTGGTCACAAGAATCAGCTGCAGAGCCCTTCTCCCACTCTGGGCTTCACCCCATTTTTAGTACTTGTCTTATGAAGCTGTCACCAAATATGACACCTCCGCATATAAATGTTCAAACTTGAGAAGCGTAATCATGGCAGCTCACGTTTATATGGTGCTTTTTTAGAGTAACTATTGAGGTAAGTAGTGTAAATGGGTAATTGGTTCCAGCCCAGTGGAAGGATGCAGTATGAATCTGAATTCTGCACCCACTTCATCGTTCATGCAAATAGAGCCCCAGGCAAATGGAAAAGCTTTGCAGATAGTTGGACTCTAAGGGCTTAGGCATGTGAAGAGGCTTGGAGGCGAATGCATAAAAGTGACCAGGGAACTCTGAGAGGGAACCTGCCTGTCACAAGAGAGAACGGGATAAAAGACAGGTCCTTACACCTACTTGTAAGGAACCAACAGTTTTACAGAGGAAGCAATTGGGAAGGCAGGAGAAGCAGGAACAGTGAGGGGTTTCTAAGCCAGAATGGTAGCTACAAAGCAGAAGGAAGGGCTAGTTGCCTCTGCTGAATGGTCAGAAGCCACAAAGGCCATTGGTCTGAGCTATTAGGTCACTGGTGACTTTTGAGAAAAGGACAGAAGGCAATTTGAAAAAGGTTGAGAAGACAGTGTGGATAGAGTCGAGTCAAGCTTTTATGAAGCATTTGCTACGTACCAAGCAGGCACTGTGCTAAGCTCTGGGGGATGCAAAGAAAGGAAAAAATAGTCCCTACCTTTGAGGAGCTCACGATCTAATGGGGGATACAATATTCATAGAACTATGTACCAAAAAAAAAAAACCGTATACAGGATAAATTCAAGATAACACAGGAAGAAGGCATTAAGCATTAACGGGAATTGGGAAGGACGTCTTCAGAAAGTGGGATTAGCTGAGGCTTGAAGGAAACCTGGGAAGACTGAATGTGGAGATAAGGAGGAATAGACTTCCAGGTGTGGGGAAGAGCCAGTGGTGGGAGACGGAGAGGACGTGTGAGGTACAGCCAAGAGACCGCGGTCACCGAGTCACAGAGTACCTGAAGGGGAGTTAGGAATAAGAAGACAAGAATGCCAGAAAGGGGCCAGGGTATGACGGGCTTTAGGAAGGAGACATCATTTTCAAGAAAGCTAGCAGAGAAGGGAGATCAGGAGAAGGTTTCATTGGCATTCCAGGGGAGCTGGGAATGTTTGTAGACAGATGAGTCAGTGGAAAGGAAAAACTAAAAACTGAGATTAATGGTTACTTCGGACATTAATTAAGATAACATCTACAGAGATGTCCAGGTCCAATGAATACAGACTCAGTCTTAAAGTCAAAGGGACTTGCATTTAAATTCTGCCCCTCGTCACCCCCTCGTCACATACCAGTTGTACAACTCTGTGACCGTGGCAAGTCTCTGGCATTATGAAGTACAAGGGAAGTGAATTCCTTGCACAGACACAATCACAAATGCAAACAAAAAACCAAAAGCTTCAGAGCATAAGGCCAAAGGAATTAGAACAAGAGACTTCAAAGGTTGTTTTCTCCAATTCCATCGTTTTATAGATGGGGAAACTGAGGCCCGTGGAGGTTAGACTTACCCAGTGTCCCACAAGCATTTAGATAGGTTTCTGTTTTATACTAGCAGACTTAAACTCGTGACCCACTGAGTAGAGCAGAATTTAGTAGGTGGTGGGAGGCAACGGGGAGGGGTGTAACGCGAGATGCCAATGTCTAAGCTTCAGGGCCAATGATTAACTTTTAAAGGCATTCTTTGGCCCCTGTCCTAGCAGGGAAATTGCTTGTAAGGAAAGGAATGTCAGTGGATAGAGAAGAGATGGTGAAGCAAAAATTCACCCATGCATTTCTTCCTTCAGCATGGATTTGTCGGCTGCCCCCCCACACACACACGCATGAACCGAACTGAGGTTGGGGCAGGGGGAGGATCCAGGAATATCCATCTCCTTCCTAGAGGTCTGTACCTTCCCATCTAGAGGAGTAAGATCTGCAGGCTTGAAACAATTAAAGAAGAATACTAGGGAGTAAGACCAAAGATTTTAGCAGGAGGGGACCTTGGAGGGAAAACGAAAGGCACCGAGATGGGGTCCGTCCCCTCCACCCAACCTCCCTGTTGCAGGGCTTCTCCACCTGGGGTCTGGTGATCTGGTTGTGAGTGTTTGTAATTTTTGTAACTATTTCAATAGGACAGGTTTCCTCTGTAACCCAATGTACTTTATTTTAGCATTAAAAATGTTATTCTGAGAAGAGTTCACTACACTGCCGGAGGGACCTAAGACACCCAGAGAAGAATGAGAAGTCCCGTTCTAAATAAGACTAATTTTGCCTGTCTTTGTATCTCCAGAGTTGAGGTGCTTAATAGCCTTGTCTAAGCCCTTTGATTTACAGGTGAGGTCTTTGAGCCTCAGAGAAGGTGAGTGACTTGCCCAGGGTCTCGCAGCTAATTCCCTCCAGGTCTCCAGACTCCAGAACCAGGGCTTTTTCTACTGAAGCCAAAAGCCATTTAATAACTCACCGGGGCTATTGGGCAACCAAGAAGGGAGGAGTCAAGGTTGGAAGACTCCATAGGAAGAGTTCCAGGGGACAGTGTTCTGTGGAGAGAATGTTCCATTTGAAGTCCGGGTATCTGAGTGCAAATCCCGGCTCTATTACTGCCTAAGCGACAACTTGGGCAAATTGCTGCATGTCTTGAGGCCTTGGTTTCCCATAAAAATAGAGGTTTGGACTCACTGACCTCTAAGGCCCCTCTTAACTCTAACTCAATGAGATCTATCCAGATAGTACAGCAAGGGGAGTGGGTGAGGGGTGAGAGGGAGAGCCTGGCCGGGATGTTGGGGCTGCACTCCCCGGGTGACCTCATCAAAACCTCTTTACTTCTTAAAGGCCAACATAGAATTGCTTTTAATCTGCCTCCTTTCAGTAGCCCAGCTTCACACTGAAGGATCAGCAGAATTTTGTTTAAACACATTCAGGTTTTAATCCCTGGCTATTTGAAGGTAAATGAAGCTGTCAAACTTTAACTGTGGTTGTCAGAGGAGTGGGGGGGGGGGGAAGGGAAGGAGGGAGAGAAAGAGACAGAGACAGAGGGAGAACAAGAGAGAAAGAGACAAAGAGAGAGGGAGAGAGAGAAGGAGAGAGAGAGAGAGAGGGAGGGAGAGAGAGAGAGAGAGAGAGAGAGAGAGAGAGAGAGAGAGAGAGAGATGGGGGAAGGGAGAGAGAGAGAGAGAAAGTATAGGATCCAAGAGTCTCAGATGGAAAAGGCCCTGTTGCCTACCTTAGTCACAAGATATGTCCCTATGACCTTTACCTGTGGACCAGCCAAATGGAGCCCATAATCTACACTTCTCTCACTGTAGGATGCCAGACAGAATGTGTCTGAAGAGTGAGGGCCCTCTACATCACACTACCTTCTGTGGGAAAGAACAGTCTTAACTTTTCCCTTAATGGGTAAGGAGGAAGGGGACTAAGCTTCTGAATGCCCCATAAGGCCATCTAACTAGTGTTAGTAGGGACCTCAGAGACCATCTAATCCAACCCTCTCATTTTGCAAATGGAGAAACTGAGGACCAGGGAGGTCAAATGATTTAATTAGTTTCCATTGGGGAAAATAAAATGTAAGCTCATTGAAGGCAGGGAATGTCTCTTCACTGTGCCCTTGGTTCCTAACATAGTGGATGCATAATGGACAGTACTTTGTAAATGCTTGAATGAATGAAATGATAATTCAGTAAATGTAAATCTGAACATGCCAGAGGTTGAGAAGACAGCATGTATGGGTCATCCAGCTGCTGGGCAGAGCAACTCAGCCGTAAAAATGGTTCCCGTTCTTCAGAAGTGAAGCAGAAGGCCTGAATTCAAATTCTCCTCTGCAGCTGGGTGACTGGACACACTTCATTCCTGTGGAGCTCAGCTTTCTCATCTCTGTAATGAGGCATTGATCCAGACAACGTCCCTCCCAGCCCTGAATCGCTGAGCCCAGGAGCCTTCTTCTAGAAGCCTTTCCATCCCTTCCCGTCCCTCTGTGGCTCACCTGGACTTTATCCAAAGCCTGCCTTTGAGATGAGCCCTTTGAGAACAGGGACCATTTCTTACCTTTCTCTGTTTCCTCCTGTCTTAGCACATTGTCTGGAACATAGCAGGTGCCCAAGAAATGCTTGTTGACTTGATTCTGAACCAGATTTGGCTTCAAATCCCTCCTCCTGACAGTTACTATGTGTCTCACTTCAGCTCCCTCTGCCTCAGTTTCCTCACCTGTAAAATGAGGGGGTGGGATCAGTGACCACTGATGTTGGTTTCTTCTAGACCCAAAGTTATGTTCTGTGATCTTAGCTCTTTGACATGGAAAAAGTCACTTTCCCTGTAATTCTCTGTTTCCTTATCTATAAAATAAATGGGGTGAGATGAGGCCTTCCTTCTCTCTCTTCTGAGAATCCTATGCTAGCCCTTGGGCTCCAGAGTCCTCCCCTCTCAAATTCCCAACCCCCAACCCTCCAGCACACACAAGGTTTCAAATCCTACACATCCAAGCTTAAACTGCTGCATTCCAAAGGAAGGTAATGAACCTCCCTGGCCTTCTAGGTTTCTTGGCAGCCCTGTAGAGGAGCTGCTTCTCTCCTTATATGGTGAAAAAGGCCCTGTCCCTTTAAGTCCGGGAGCTTGGGCTGCAGACATCCCCTCGGAAGTTTTGCAGCAGACTCAGCCTCCAATGTGTGATCCTGGCTGCTTTGCAGGTGAGCTCACGGACCTTCCCTTCGGAATGTGCCCTCCTGGAGGCTCCCAGCCCATCAGGCTTGGCATGGCGTTAGGGGAGGGTGCCGGGGCTTGAGTTGGCAGAAGTTTGAGTGCCAGGGCAGGAACCTGGCTGCCCATGGATGGCAGGGGCAGGCATGCAGCTGCAGCTGGCTGCCTCTAACTTCCAGGGTAGGACGGACCATCAAGGTTACAGAAGGCGCTGGGATTGGCACCAGGACGGGTATGTGGACTGGCATCGGGCATTGCCACCGTGCAGCTGGGGCCCCACTTGTGCCCAGAGGAGGCTGTTAATCTGAGCAAGGGCAGGGGGTAAGTGGAGCCGGCTAAGCGTTACAGACTCCCTACAACAGAGCTTTGGGTTTGGAGCCAGTCGGCCCACTGAGGGAAGGAAGCTTCTATAAATGGCTGAGACATGCAAGCATTGGGGTAGGTGCTACTGGGCATGGATGTGAGATGAGGCAGGGCAGGGCAGGACCAGAACTCCTATTCTCTGGGCAGGGGGCAACTGATGATGGGGCCTGGACTGAAGATCTCTAAGTCCCCTTCCCTCTCTAATCCCTCTGAGCCTCTGATTTCTGAATAGGTGGATGAGAAAGCATTGTGGATTCAGGGAAATGCGTGGGGGGTGAGGGGAGGAGACCCAGAATGCTGTAATTTAAACATGAACTCTGGAGTCCTGAGCCCAGGCAGCAATCAGACTCAGCTGAGGGGCTGGAAGAACGCAGCCCGGGAAGCCTCAGTTTCCTCAAACTTCTAAGGCTTTTCTGACCAGGAGTCATCAGAAAAGGAAAAATGGGGGATAAAGGTCTGGCCTTGGAGTCTGGAAGATACTAGTTCCCATTTTTCCTTTGGTACCTACTAGCTGTGTAATCTCAGCAAAATGGGAACCATTTTGGGAATCACCCCCTCAGTGCTGCTGTGAGGGTCAAATAAGATCATCTACAGAAAGGGTTTTGCAAACCTCAAAAAGCCTGATAAGCAGCTATGGTTAGCTATTGTTGTATTTGCTCTGGACCTGCCATTTCATTGGTGTCGGGATCTCCTGGTGTGGAAAGAATCTCCATCAGTATAGGTCAGGCACTCATCTCTTACAGGGGAGGGGTTAAGTGACTTGTGTAGGGTCACACAGCTAGTAGACTCCAAAGGAAAAATCTGATCCAGTGTCTTCCAGATCCCAAGGCTGGACCTTTATCCTCTAGGTCAAGAAGGAAGTGTGATAACAGTAGAAAGAAGACTGATCTTGTAGTGAGAAGATCTGAGTTCAATATTGCCTCTGAGACTTCAGTCATAGGATCAGAGGGAGAGCTGGAAAGGATGGTAAAGGTAATTTAGTCCAGCACCTTCTCTTTTCACAGACAAGGAAACAGACGTGAGGATGTAAGGAGACTTTCCCAAGGTCACACAGCCATCATCATAGGTAGAATCTGAACCCAGGTCCTCTTCCTCCTGAGGCAATGCTCTTTCTACTTGGTGACCTCAAGAAGTCACGTAGCTGCTCTGGGCTATCTGTAAAAAGAGGGAGATGACCTCAAAGGGCCCTTCTGGCCCTCTATCTGTGATCCAGCATCTTCTCAATAATAATTACGTTTCTGTGATGCTTCACTGCTTACTAAGGGATTTCCTCACAATCTCCCTTTGGATGTCTGTTATCCCATTTTTAAAGTCAAAAACACTAAGTTGGCAGGGGGGGTGGTAAAAGAATTCCCTCAAAATATTATTCTCGCTTCATCTATAAAGAAAGTAAAACTGAAAGAGTCGGGATTTGTTCAAGGTCGTTAGCACTGGGAAGATGAGCACCAGAAGAAGCACACAGGGTGAGCAGGGACCCTAGAGATGGTCTAAGTCACTGCCCGCTCCTCTTCATCCTATTAAAAAAGAAGAAACCATGATTTGTGGAAGAAAAGCCATTTGGCCAAAGGCACACAGCTGGTAAGAGATAGATTCAGGATTTGAACTCAGGTCTTTGGAAGCCAAATCTAGGCTTCTTCCTACTATAACAGTTCCCAGATCCCAAAACTCTTGCTCAATTTCCTGTGCATAGGATTGTGCAGCCTTGTGTATGTAACCACAGACAAAAGCCTAAAGGGTCTAATAGCAAAGTGAATAGTGAGCTGAAGTTGGCAACAGGAAAAACTGGGTTCAAATTCTACCACCTGTATTGTTCAGCTGTCTCTGACTCTTTGTGACCCTGTATGGGGTTTTTCTTGGCAAAGATACTGGAGTGGTTTGCCATCTCCTTCTCTAGATCATTTTACAGATGAGGAAACTGAGGCACACAAGGTTAAGTGACTTGCCCAGGGTCACACAGCTGGTCATATTTGAGGCTGGATTTGAACTCAGGACTTCCTGCCTTTAGGTCCTACTGCTCTCCCCATGACCCTGAGCAGATCACCCTCCATTACCTTATCTGTAAAGGCATTGGAATTGATGGCCTTCCAGCCGCCTTCCACCTCTAAATCTTTCATATTAAACTTTTCCAGCTTCAGTTTCCTCATCTATAAAATGGAGACAATAATGCACCCACCTTACAGGGTTATCAGGTGGATCCAATGAGAGGATGTGCTCAGAGTACTTTGAAAATGTTACATAAATGTTAGCCATTTTCATTCTGCTTATCCTGTGATCCTAGGGAGACCTTTACTGAGCCTCTGGGGCAATGGAGCAAGTGGGGGTGTGGGTGGGGAGGACCTGTGTCCCTCAGCATTCACAAGGCCTCCATTCACGCAGAGGAAAAGCCAACCCAGGACATAAAAGAAGAGGGAGCCCATTTTTCAAGTCTAGGGTGGCATCCTTGCTGTCATTCTCGGTTGCATTTAGGCCCATGAATCATTCAGAGGCCAGTGGTTTCTCAGCAGTTGTTGTTGAGGGGAGTGAACACCCAGGCTAGATTAAAATTCTTTACATACTCCATGCCTTTTTAAAATATTTATTCATCTGAGCAGTCACTGAAGAATTCTTTTTATTATTAACTAACAGGTTCTCCATCTACCCTTGGTGCTTTCTACAGACAGGGTTCTCTTGCTTCATTTTCAGGCATCTTCTCTTTTCCCCTCTTCCCTTTCTTGGTGAGGGGTCACAAAGCCATTATTCATGAACTGAACAGAAAGGTGTGCTTTTGACCCTTGAGTCACATGGGCCTCCAATCAGACCTTACAAATTCAAAATAACTGAAGTCCTAAGCAAAACATTCCCTTCTGCTTTCACAATATATGAGAGAAAGAAGTTCCCAAATCTGCCTTCTCTTCTGCATTCAGCATCAGATACAATTCAGAAAGCTGGGAAGGGACCTCTGAGGTCAGCTGATCCAAACTCTTCTGTTTACCCAATAGGATATGCTAGGCCCAGAGAGGTTAAACAATTTGTCTGAGCTCACCCAGGAAAGGTGTCTGAATTGGAATTAGAATCCAAAGCCCAAAGCCCAGCCAAAACCCTATTACCTCTCTGACAAGGACAAGCTGGGTTCTTTTGTAAGCAAAATTAAAACATTTTCTTAAAAAGAAAAATGGCCATACTCCCTTACTTTACACAGATTCAAGGAGAAATGCTCAACTGAGGATTTATTACTTTAAACACCTAATTTACATTGTGACTCAGTTTCTGTATCTTTGAAATGGGGATTTTAATCTAACCCTTAGTTCCTCATAGGATATTATAATATTGTCGTCTTGTCAAAATAATAATTGTATTATGAGAATAGTGATAGCATATTTATAGAACCATAGGGATTGAAGACACACAGAGGGTCAGTCACTGAGGTCTAACCTACTGTAGACCAAGAAAAACCCACCTGGTTTTTATAAAAACCATCTCTATGGCTGCCCCAGCTGCCTATTTCTAGTGACTGACAGAGAGATCTTAAATCTAGCCCACGTCCCTCGTGACACCGCTTACACTGCTTGTTATGGAGAACAGTCAGCCAGTTTCCTTTGACAGAAAAATATTTCATAATATGCTTGTCACTTAATGGAGAGCATTAAGATCCAGGATGGAAGAAGATACAGAACCATAACATATCAGCAACGCACATTTCGTAAGCCCTGTAAGGATTCGCTAAGTACTTTACATACACAATTCTATTTGCACCTTCCCACAACCCAGTGAAGCTGGCGCTACAAGGCATTATTATCCCCACTTCCAAGAGGCTTCCATGGCTAGTGAGTGAGGGCTTGACCCCCCATTCCAGCAGCCCATCTGCTCTGAACCATTGTATTTGAAGATGAATATTCTAGTCCCCTGCTCTGACTTTGGGAAAGTCATTCGTTCTCTGCAAAATGGGGAAAAAGCTCGTCCTAGCTTCCTTTCCCATCAGTTCAGTCAATCAACAAGCATTTATGAAGGGGAGGGGCGGCCAGGTAGCACAGCGAGTAAGAGCACCGGCTCCAGTGTTGAGAACACCTGGAGATCGAATCCCGGGCTCAGACACTTAGCACCCACCCAGAAACACCTGGCGGTGTAACCTTGAGCAAGTTACTTAACCCCAATTGCTTAGGGGCGGCCAGGTGGCTCAGCGAGTAAGAGCACCGGCTCCAGTGTTGGGATGACCTGGATCAAATCCGGGCTCAGATACTCAGCACCACACCCAGAAGTAATAACTGGCCGTGTAACCTTAAGCAAGTTACTTAACCCCGATTGCTTAAAAAAAAAAAAAAAAAGAATTTATGAAGGGCCTAGTGTGAGCCAGTTACTGCACCAAACCCTGGAGATACACGTACAAAGAATGAAATAATCCTGAATCTCCAGAAGTTTACATTCTAATGGGAGAAACAACAAGTCCATATGTAAGTAAATACAGACTGAATGTAAAGAGAACAAATGCAAATAAATAAAAAATATTTAATGCAAGCTAGTTTGGAAAGAAGACCGCCAGCATTTGGGGGAGGGAGGATCAAGAGCAGCTTCCTGTAAGAGGTCGGTCATTGGTCTGAGTCTCTCCCAACTCAGAAGAACTCTGAGACCATTCTAGGAGTGGGAATCAGCCAATGGAAAGTCTTAGCAATACAGCCAAGAGGCCAGTCCCTCGAGTTAGGGAGGGTCCCTGAATTTGGGAGAGGCAGATGAACCCTCATTGTCCTGGCCCCAGACATCCCAGTAAAAACGTGATTAATAACCCCGCCCCCCCCCCACCATCAATCTTCTTGTTGACTCCATGTTTCGGCCGCTTTTTACAGGAAAGAGTATCTCTCCCTCTACCCACCTAATGTGTCAGCACGGTGCCTTCTCAAATGATGCCCTGCTCCTCTACTGATCTGCCCAGAGAGCTGCTGGGGATACCCCAACCGCCTACTCAAACTTCCCTCATTGACCTGCCCAGACCTTTATGGTATTCTGGAAGGAAAGGCATTTAGCTAAAGCCTGATGTTGTTCGAGTGGGGACCCACCAAAAAAGGGACCTCTAACTGTACCTCCAAAAGGGGCTAGTCACAGGAAATTAGGGTTCATGGGAAGAGGGCACAAATCCATTCTACCAAACACACCTCTTTTTAAAACTTTATTCCTTCCTTTTCTGTCCTCTACCTGGGAACCAGCTACAGAGGAAAGTCAACTCTTTGCCCTGAATGATGTAGAACTGCCCATTTCATTTCCATCTCAGGCCTCTCACTGTGTAAAAGCAAACCCTCTGAAGTTCTCCAAGCCAATGGAGCCCTGCACCTGGCAAAGACTCTGTGCTGCCTCCTTTAGACTACGACCTCATTAGCCATTTTTCTAACGATTTGTTAGTTTGCTGCTTAAACTTCTGAAGCAACTTCTAAGTTCCTTGGGAGTGGAAATCCATCAACGTTCTGGCTCCCCTATGGAGGGAGTCATTCCCAAAGACATAATGTCCTAGAGGGCAGCAATGGGACAGACCCAAGGCCTTCTTCCTAGTGGAGCCAAATCTCATCCTCATCGAAGCTCCTGTCCTCTTCCCTTTGCCCTTAACCTCCAAGGGTTTGGCACATTCTCCAGCTTTCACTGGTAACCTCTCAGTCTTTGTTCCCATTAGCATCGCCCTTTATTCCTAGGATCTCTGCCTTTAACGCACAGTGCTTGAAAATCAAAATCATATCCACCTCTGCCTCTAATTGCCTAATAAGCAGAATGATTTCTCGTCATTTTCCATACACTGGTGAACCAGCTTTTCTAAAGCTATCACTAAGAAGTAAGTGGTACGTTTGCTATTTATTTTATTTCCCATGTCAAGTACCTAAACATTCATTGCAGAGTGCATGGGGGTTTCCTGCTTACCCCACTGAGAGGGTTCCTGGTAAAAGGCTACAGGATATCAAGTCCTATTTGTGCTCATTCATCCTCTGGAAGCTCCCTTTCTTTGTGCATCATTCTTTCCTCTACTTCATCAATGAATTTAACGATAACGTCATTGCAAACAACCCTTGGTAAATAAATGCCAGATGTCGTAGGGCAGGTCTAGCTCAGGCCAGCACAGAGATTCAGGTGAAGAATTAAAATATAATGAGAAACACCTGGGTCATAACATTCAATAAAAGCAACTTTACTTCTAATAATCTCAAAAAGGATCCAATTCTTAATTAAATTCAACGAAATTTCTGCTCTTGGATAGCCATCATCAACACTCTTGTCAGGAAGACATCCCCTCAGGGCAGTAGGAATTCCACTAAAAGCTCTGGTGGACTAGTTCTCCATCCACTAGACCTTCTATTCCTAATGAGGACTAGGAAATCACATCAATGACTAAAGCCTCCGGCCAACAAATCCCTTCAAAGGAAAATTAGCCAATTCAACAGAAAAACCAGTGCATATTACTCTCCTCCAGGGTAGGAACTGCATCATTCTGTCTTTGGACCATATCACCTTGTTCCGGGCACATACCCAACAGTCTCTGATTGATTGGTTTTCATGATTATATTCCCAGAATACGGAACGGAACAGAATACTTTGCATACAGTAAGCACTTTTTCTGTTCGTTGATTTTTTTTTTTATCTCAATCTATGATTTAATTGCCAAAGGGAACTCCATTGAGGAAGGTAACACCCTCTTAGCAATCCAGAACAGTGACTGATCTGTAACTTAACAGTCTTGGAAAGTTTCCTGGGACATTGAAAGGCGACACAGTTTGCCCGCATTCACACAGCTAATATCTTCTATATCAGCTAGTGTCAAAAGGAAGACCTAGGGGCGGCCAGGGGGCGCAGTGAGTAAGAGCGTTGGAAGACCGGGGATCGGTTCCGGCCTTAGATACTCCGCACCCACACAAAATAACTGGTCGTGTAACTTTGAGCAAGTTACTTAACCCCAATTACTTAAAAAAAAAAAAAAAAGGAAGACCTAAATTCACCTGTCATGGAGAGAGTCATTGACTCTGGAATCCTCGGAACTGGGTTCCAATCCTGCTTCTAATGCTTGCTTACATGAATAGTCTTCATGAACCATTGAGCCTTTTTCTGTCTATACGGTGAGGATGCTAGATTAAGTCTCTACAGACATTCCTATTCTCAGTCTAGGATCTTATGGCCCCAGAGCTAGCCCCCCTGTGCACTACAGCAGGGGCATCAAACAGAGGAAACCACTGATCCATACCTAAGGCTCCTGTCGGCCCCACCTTGACTTAATTTTAGAATGTTGTATGATCTATGTTATTGTGGTTTTGTTTATTTTGACAAGTACTTTCCAATTACATTTTAATCTGGTTTGGATTCCACTGAGGAATGTTGTATATGCTACATATTTGACACCTATGCACTACATCATACTAACGAATGAAGGCAAATTTTGCGGTATTTTTACTTCCTAGTCAATCAGACGTCAATAAGGGGATCTATGCTGACTTATAGTACCTATGATGACTCCCTTTCCAAGGGATAGTGCTAGGTGCCTCCTCCAAATGGAGGTAAGGTTTGGAACAAAAAAAATATCACAAATTCTTTATTTTGTTTTTCTTTTTAAACTTCTAGAACCAAGGAAAATGAACTTGATGACAAGCATTTGCAGAAAGTCAGGTGAGGGTAGAATATTTAGGAAAGAAGAGGGGAAAGAAGAATGATACTTTTTTTTAAGTCCATATAATTTCTAACAGTGCAGCATAGAATCCACAGGTGGGAAAGATTTCTATCTGCAGAACGAAGTTGAGTTTCTTGACATCTCTTTGGCTTCTTTTCCCCTCTGGAATTTCTATCACCTTGGGCTTGTCAGATAAATTTCATTCATAGAATCATAAAATGAGAAAGGGATTTAAAGAGAGCATTGGGTAACATCTTCTGCCTTTAGGCAGAATTGTACTTATAGCAACCCAAGCCAATGGTTGTCTATCTTATTTTTAAAGATCTTCAGGGAGTGAGCTTCTGAGACCTCCTTCTAAAATCCATTTCGGTGCTTACCAGTATTCATGGGATCAGGGCATCTGAGAGCCAGAAGGGACCTTAGAAACTATCCAATCCAGCTCATATCTGGCCAGGAATCCACTGAATGAGTGGTCATCCAATTTCTAGTTGAAGATCTCTGGGGAGGGAGAACCCGCAGCTTCCTGAGGAAGCCAATTCTTCTCTTGGATAGTGCTAATCTTGGGAATGATTTCTTTTTTATTTTTGCAAATCTAAGTCTTTTAAATTTTTTTTATTAAAAAATTCTACTTTTCTTTTCCTCCTGCTTACCCCATTGAAAAAATATAAAAATAAACCCCTCATCATAACAAATATGTACAGTCAAACAAAACAAATTCCTACATTGGTCAAGTACAAAAATATGTGTCTCAGTTGGCATCCTGAGCCAATCACCTCTCTGTCAGGACCTGAGTGGGTTGTTTCAATATGAAGCTTAAATGTAACTCTTCAATTTCCACCTGCTCCAATTTATGTCCTCTGGGGCTAAGCAGATCAAGTCTTCTCCCTCTTTTACATGACTACTCTTCAAATATTTTAATCAATCAACAAGCATTCATTAAGGACCTACGGTGTGCCAGGAATTGTGCTGGACACCTGAGATTTGTATCTCCATACAAAGAATGAAGCAAGGTCTCCTTTGCACGTGTTTAGGAGCTAATCTTCCTTCTCCATTCTCTTCTGCTGGCTCAAAACCCCTAGTTCCCACCCCTAGTGGATCTTCATCTGGCATTTTCTCTAATTCTTTTAGCATCTTGATTCTCCTCTTCTGGACACATTCCAGCCTAGCTATGTGCCTCCTAAAATGTGGTACATTCATTCCAAAGTTGAACACAAGCTAGTACATCTGGAAGAAAATTCAGGGCACAACAACACTGAACCAGGTCTCAGACTGTAGGCCTCATTTAATCTGATATAGAATTGCCTTCTTTGTCCGCCATCTTACATCATTGACTCACAGTGAGCTTCCAGTCCACTAAAACCACTGGTGATTTTTTTTTTAGACAAACTGTGATCTTACCATACAGTCCTCATTTTGTTACTTGCAAAGTTGACTATTTTTAACCCAAGGGTTAGACTTGACCCTTAACCCCATTAAATGTATCTAATTTTATTAGTTCGGATTTATTGAGTTGGTCCTTTAGGGTCCAGACTCCGTCAACCAATATATTACTTATTACTCCGAGTTTTGTGTCACCCGCAGGATTGACAGCCATGTCTTTATATCTATATCCATATATAAAATGTATTTACTTATTTTTAGTTTTCAATATTCACTTTCATTAAATTTTGAGTTTTAAATTTTCTTCCCCTCCACCTCTCCTCTCCCCAAGATGATGTGCAATCTTACATAGGCTCAACTTATACATCCATATGAAGCATATTTTCACATTAGTAATGATGTAAAAAATAATTAGAACTAATGGGAGGAACTGTGTCAAGAAAGAAACAAAACAACCAAAGAAAAGGAGAGCAGATAGTCTGCTTCCATTTGCATTCAGACTCCAAAGTTCTTTCTCTGGATATGGATGGCATTTTCCATCATGAGTCTTTTGGAATTTTCTTAGGTTATTGCATTGCGACAGTCTTATCTTTATCCAAGGCAGTCATTGAATTAAAAATTTGAACCACATGAGGTCAGGGGGGAAATATTCCAGTGCAGACACACATACCCCTTCAGATTACCATTAATAACTGGTCTGATTATTTAAACCCTTCCAAATCCTCTTAATTCTGCTTTCACCTAGCCCATGTTTCTCAAGCATACCATGAGAGCTTTTACCAATGCTTTGATGAATTACAAGTATTCCATGCCAACAGTGTCCCCCTTATTTACTAGCCAGATTACTTAGTCAATAAAGAAAATGAGACTAGTTTCTCAGAACTGTGCCTAGATCTTGTCTTGGAGTTCTGTATCACCAAGGCAATATTTATATCACTGATGGCAACTATGAATATGCCAGCATAGTTTAGAATAGGAAAATATAACAGACTCTCCATGTGGAAGACAAAGCCAAAATATTTATTCAAATACCAGAAAGCCAAAGTCATAGCAACAAAGAAATCTATAGACAATAACACTGCAGAGAGCAACATCATCCCAAAGCCTTCCCCCTACTTGGGTCTTCCCACAAACAAACACTCACAATCCTAGATGTCTACTTACCTACATTCTCTCTCTCCCTCTGCTCCTACTGCTCTGACTCATTTCCTGCTCCACACCTTCCTACTCCACCTGTTCAGCAAACTCCTCCCACCACAGGCTCCCTGTGATTACATTCAGCCTATTAAGGGGCAGGGAAGATCTTTAAATTCCCATTATCATTACAGATCCTTATACCTTCTTCACATGGGTGACTTATCTTGGAATAAAAACATCAAATCTTAGAATTAGGAAGTTCTCACTGTTAGGAAGTACTTTCCTGCATATGATCTTCAGAGTAACCCAGTGAACTTAGCATTAATTGGAGACATCACAGTTCATAGGGACCAGGAAATGTTCATTTTACCCCTTTACTGGAGGGAAAGTCAGTACTTCTATGCTTCTCATCTAAAGCTTCAGCAGGTCAAAGGTCTAGTTTTCCCTCCCCAATTAGCATAAACTTTTAAAAACTTTACAAAAAAGGAAACTACAATTTCCTTTGCTCTAAATTTTCTTTTGCCTTCTGTTAATGGACAGATAAATCTTTGGGCATAGTTGTATCAGGATGTACAAGTTATTCTCTTCTCTGAGTTTCCCACTTAACATAATTTCTTATGAGTAAAATGAAATTAAATGCATGAGTCTTCAAGTCCCCTAGCTTCTTTGACCTGGACCATACATCACCGCAGTCCACATACTTGCCATTTTAAAATGACATCTAGAGCAATACAATGCCTATATAAAGTATAAAGAATGTTCACATTGGCCCCCACAGGAAGAACTGGAACAGTGAATGGAAGGTGCAAAGAGGTGAATATAGGCTTGATGTCAGGATGAAGCTCCTAACAACTTCCAGAAGCAGAATGAGCTGCCTCAGGGTGGAGGCAAGCCCCCTCATTGGAGACCCTCCTTCTCAGGGGGGATGATCACTTGTCAGGCCATGCTGCAAGGAGGATGCTTTTATAGGTATGCATTAATCTAAGAGTTCTCTTAAGACTGTAGTTCTGTGATCATGTAACACCAAAACAGTGACATACCATAGCTTACTTAGTTGCTGTTCAGTTGTTCAGTCATGTCTGACTCTTTGTAACCCCATTTTGGGGTTTTTCATTTTATCTTTTCCAGCAAAGATACTGGAGTGGTTTGTCATTTCCTTTTCCATCTTATTTCACAAATGAGGAATTGAAGCAAACAGGGTTAAGTGACTTGCCCAGAGTCACACAGCTAGTAAGTGTCTGAGGCTGAATTTGAGCTCATGAAGATGAGCCTTCCTGACTCCAGGCTCAGCACTCTATTCACTGCACCACCTAGCTGCCCCATAGTTTACTTAAACATTTCCCTTACGGCATGAAAGAATTAGAATCAGAAAGACATAAGTTCAATTCCTGTCTATGAGACTTACTAGCCATGTGACCAAATGCACATTTCTGGACCTTTCTGGGTCTCAGTTTTCTTATCTGGAAAAAAATAAAGGAGACATAATACTTGTAATGGTGTTTCACAGAGTTTTTGCAGGGAGGAGCTATATGAACTGTGCAACTTTGGGGTATTTAAGCTCCCAGGAATCATAGAATTTCAGAGGTAGAAAGTCTACATTCTTATTTTATAGGTGAGGAAAGTTAGGACTGATGAAGGAAAGCCATGTGCCCAAGGTCCCATATGAACTAAATATCATAGTGAAGATCTGAACCCGAGACTTCTGACTCCCTCCATTGTGTGACACCAATAAACTTTGCCGGGCTGTGGTACATCCCCAGCTTCACAAGGGCAGTGGCTAAGTAATGTAAATAAGAATAACTTGTATTTACATAGGACTTTAAAGTTTGCAGAGTTCATTTATTTGTTCTGCAAAGAGCCCTGTGAGAGTATGTAATGTTATTATTCTCATTTTTCAGATGAGGAGAATTTGGCTCAGAAAGATTAAGTGATGTACCCATTGGTTTCCTAGCCAGTAAGTGTCCGAGGCAGGATTTGAACTCGGGTCTTTCTCATTCTAAGTCCAGCACTCTGTTCACCATAAACATAAGGTGTTATTACTAATGTGGGCAAATGTTTGAGTTAACATGGGGTCTGCGTTTTTATTTCTTTTCTTCCTCAGCTGATCCTTGACCTCATCACTACGTGTTTTTGTCAAGTGGTACAGATCCAATGCCACCCAGATTCGATGCCATGCTTTCCCATACTTCTTATATGAAGGATCTAGTCAATGAGGCAGACAGGAATACTAGGTCAGGAGTACTCATATTGTAGTCCAGGGTCTTTGAGGTCAAAAATATTTTCATAACACCACAGACATTTAGATTCTATTGTGGTAAATATCTATGGATAAAACCCACATAAACAAATCTCTTGGGATTCTCCATCACTTTAAAGAGTGATCCCAACACCAGAAAGTTTAAGTACTGCTGTGCTAGGCTTTGAATGACTTATGGGCTCCAGTAGATTGTCTGGGCCACCCATCTGTTATCCTTTACTTCTGATGTGTAACTGGCCTGTCTCCTTCCCAAGTCTATATTTTCTGGATAATAACTTTAACATCAATCACTTCTCATGTGTGTGTCTTCATAGAGTAAGATGCCATGACTCAGTGGTGCCACCTACCATGGATGTGAGTTACCATTGCCTTTTGTGACACCTATAACTTTGATCTTTTGGAAATTATGTTGGTCCAGGACTTGTAGTCATATGGTATCAATGGAACAATCGTTGCCCTCAAAAATGTGGAATTTCGTGTCAGGAGACAGGTTGGAGGTCACTGAAAGCTCTATGTAATTTCCCAAATCCAATCTTTCCAGCTCTCTCCCTCCCATTCAGCTCTGGGTCCACCACACTATCTGCATTTCCTCCTCCAAATAGATAAGCCCATGAACTAAGTCCGGGAACTCCATTCAATTTAGCTTGTTTTGTTTTGTTTTTTTCTACTTGGAGCATTTTCTGTTTCAAAATCAGTTGGTTTCCAGTTTCCATCAAAGACCACTTTCTCACTGCCCAAAATTACGACATAGTCACAGCTTCCATCCGTAAGCCCTTGCATCCATGCTCCCTCCCCTTCCAGATTCACATGCATTCCAAGTCATTTGTTGCCACAGAATCAAATCTACTTGATTTAGCTATAAAATGACACTGTGGTTTGAATAACAAGGGGTGATTTCTTTCTATAAAGAGTCAATAGGAATTAGCCCACATGTATCATTTTTTTAAAAGTGCCTGCTGAATCACATGAATGAATAAGAGAAATTCTTTATTCCTTTTGTTAAGAGAGTACTTCAAGGAGCCAACAGATGATGAGAAAGGGTTAGCTTTAGTGAAGAGAATAGGGCATTTTATTATTCATTTTCATTAGGCCTTTCAGCTGTGCAAATAAGTTAAACTGCTTTAGGCCCACAAAAACCCAGCTGGTATGCCCTCACTATTTTATTTGGTACCACTTATTTTTAACAATGCCATCCTTACCATCTCTTGGATGTTCCCAGAGTCATAACTAACAAATTTTGCACCTGGGTCAAAGCATGGCGAGAAGCGAGAGAGGGTTATTATCCAAAGTGAAGTCAGGGACAAGCATATTCTTGGACAAGGCTTCACTGCTATGAATGGGGCAAGGCAAGGAGGATCCCTGGGATGAGGCCATAAATGAGTGAATGAAAAAGCATTTAAATGCTTACCACGTGCCAGTCACTGACTCAGGTCATGATGGGAAAAAGGCCAACCTCAGGATGCTGATGTCAATGCCCCTTAATTTTTGCATCCAATGGAAAAGTCCAAGTCATCCCAAACCTAATTTAAACCCTGGACATCCTTATTTTCTTTAACTCCCCAATTTGGCAAGCCAATCATAAAAAATGCATAGGTTGTATACACCCCCCTCCCCAATACAGACACAACTTTTTCTGTTATACCTACCCTACCATAAGGGAAGGGAAGGAAAAAGACATTTATATAGTGCCTACTCCATTCCAGGCACTTGTAACAAGTAACTTGACAGCTGGTGGCATGATGGGTCTAGAGTCAGGAAGACCTGAGTTCAAATCTCACCTCAGACAATTACTAGCTGAGCAACCCTGGGCAAAGTCACTTACCCTCTTTCTGCCTTAGTATTCTCATCTCTAAATGGGGGTAACAATAGCACCTACCTCCCAGGGATGTTGCAAAGATCAAATGAGATAATAATTTTAAGGAGCCCAACCCAGTCCCTGGCTCACAGTGTGTTAAGTGCTGGAGATACAAAAAGAGGCAAGAAAAAAAAAAGTCCCTGCCTTCGAGGAGCTGACAGTCTCACTGGGGAGATAAAATGCAAACAAATATATGCAAACAAGTAACATACTGGATGAATAGGAAATACCTAACAGAGGGAAGGCACTTCTGGAATTCGGAAGGGTTGGAAAAGGCTTCCTGTAGAAGGTGGAATATCAGGGGGAACTCCCGGGGAAACCAGTAATCAGAGCAGAGGAGGGAAAGCATTCCAGACACAGAGACCAGCCAGAAAAAAGAACTCTATATAAATGTTAGCTATTATTAATATTAATATTAGCATCATCCTCGTGATCATCATAGCACCTAGTCCCCAGAGTTGTTATGAGGACACAATGAGATAATCTTTGTACAACACTTTGCAAATTGTACAGTACCATTTGAATGCTATTAGCATTGTTTTCCATTGTTGAGAATAGCGAGGACTTAACAAATGTTTTTTGAATGATTGTTTGGGTCCAAGGACAGTTCTTAATCCCTGACACCATTTCTCATCCCATCTAAGATTTTTTAGAATTATTTTTTCCTATATTCAGCCAATAATTTTCGGAATTATTGAACAGAAAGTGGAATTTCTGTTCTCATCACTAGGGTCTCCAATGTCTCCATGGAGCCCTTCTAACACCTCAGGATCTTGGAAACACTTCAGCTAGCCTTAGCCTTTGTATAATCTTTTCTCATTATGGAGGACTGCTAATAGTAAAAAAGATTGATTCTGGGAGCTCCCTGCTCCCTGAACGGAATCAGCTGGCCCTGCATGCTTGTCTCTGTGGGCTGGCATCACTGGCAGATCAAATTAAAAGCTTCAAGATTGTCTTCACCTCCTCTCCACAATCTTTGATCCTTCCTGATATTTAATTTATCAAGTACATTAAAAGTTTCCCCTACAGCTACCAGATAATTCCTGAAAGTCCTAGAAATGCTGTGCTGGACCAGCCCAGTGGTCTCTTCTTTCTCATCACTTCTCTCCAACTTGGACACCAAAGTACGTTTAAAGACAGCTCACAGGATCAGAGAGAAAAGAAACTTAGAGACCATCTAGTCATAGTGTTCTTCATTTGGGTTCCCTAGATTTCCAGGGGTTCACAGATAGATTTCAAGTTATCCATGAACTTGAGTGGGGGAAAAAATTCTATCTTTATTCTCACTAACCTCTAGCTGAAATTTAGTGTTTCATTAAATTGTTTAAAAGTGCAACTCTGGGAAGTGGTCCATGGGGCCCCTTCCACCCCCTTCATTTTATAGATGAGAAAAGTATGGCCCAGAGAGGAGAGAAATAAGCTACCAAAGCAGTAGAAGAGGGAGATGAATGTGGTTTGTTTTATTACCATGCAACTCCCACGATGTCCTCAAAGGCTGAGTCACTTGAACATCTCTAACTGCACTTTCATAACTTGCCTTTGATCAATTATTTTATCAATAATCTATTTTATGTGTCATTCTTTTCTTCTTGATGCTATAACTTTCCAGTGACTCTTGTCTTTAATTCCTATAACAAGTGCCAGTCATGATGATGATGATCTTTATATATTGCTTACTATGTCCCAGGCATTGTGCTAAACACATTATAATTATTATGTCATTTGATCTTCACAACCACCCTGGGAGGTAGGTGCTATTATTATCTCCATTTTATGGAGGAGGCAAACAGAGACTAAGTGACTTGCCCAAGGTCACAAAGCTAGTAAGACTCTAAGGCCAGATTTGGACTCAGGTCTTCCCGAGTCCGGACCCTCTTTATCCACTGCACCTCCAGCTGCCTCTAATACAAATAAATATGGTTTAGCAAGAGAAATCAACACATTGGTCATATCTGAAAATGTCTGCTTCATTCTGTATCCATTCTCTCCCCTCCCCCAGTGTCTGCTCCTTACTTCCCCCTTAACCATTCTCTCCAAGATGGGGCAAGCATGCTTCATCATCAGTCATCTGAAGTCATGATTGATCACTACATCAGTCAGCATTTGGAAGTCTTTCTGTGTTGTTATAGTCTTTGTATATTGTTCTCTTGGTTTTTCTTACTTTGCTCTGCATTCATTCATATAAATCTCCCCAAGTTTCTCCAAATTCTTCATAGTCATCATTCCTTATAGTACAATAATGTTCACTTATTCCTTTACATTTTGGGGGTCCACAGGAAAAAATGTTCTTCTAGTTCTGCTTCCTTTTATGTGCATCATTTCATACAAATCTTCCCAAGTGTCTCTGAATTCTTCACATTCCTCACTTCTTAAGGAAGAAAAAAATATTCATTTACATCCATCTACCACAATTTGTTGAAGCATTCCATAATCAAAAGGTGCCTACTTTCCTCCCAGTCATCTGCTATTTAAAAAATCTTTATTATTAATCTTTCACATATATTAGACCCTTCCTTGACCTTTGGCCTCCTTGAACTTAATATTGGTATCACTGGATCAAAGGGTATGTACATTTTAGGTACTTTTGGGACATAGCTCTGAATTGCTTTACAGAAGGGCTAAACCAATTTATGGCTCTCCCAACAGTCATTTTATTAATGTGCTTGTTTTCCCAAAATTTCTCCAAAATTTGCCATTTTCTTCTTTTGTCATATTTGCCAATCTGATGGGTATGAAGTAAAAATTCAGAGTTACTTTGATTTGTATTTTTCTTGTTGTTAATGATTTGGAGCATTCTTTTATATGACTGTTGATGGATTACATTTGTTCTTTTGAAAAGTGCTTGTTCATGTCCTTTGATGACACTAGTACATGGTATAATGGAACAATCATTGGCTTTGAAGTCAGTGGACCTGAGTTCCCACCAGTGTTATTAATAATCTATGGAAGCCTGAGCATGTCACCTCTCTGACCTGAGAAAGTCAGCCTCTTTGGGCTTCAGTGTCTTCATCTGTAAAATGAAGGTCCCATAGAGGCCTAAACCAATGTTCTTGTGATCCTAACACCAGTTGGGTAACATTCTCATTCTTATACATTTATATACATTTCTAAGATACCCAGATATCTCATAATTTCAGGCATCAGACTGTTATTAGAAATATTTGCTGCAAAGATTTTTCCCAATGAACTGTTTCTCTTCTTATTCTAGCAGGGTCAATTTTGTTCCTCTAAAAACTTTTTTTTTTATTTTATGCAGTCAAAATTGTCTTTACTGTCCTTATTGATCTCCTCATATTCATTATTTACTTAAGAATTACATTCCCATCCATGGAAAAAACTTATATGAACTGATGCTGAGTGAAATGAAAGAACCAGGAGAGCATCAGACCCCGTAACAGCCACGTTGTGCGATGACTAACTTTGATAGACTTGTCTCTTCTTAGCAATACAAGGATCTAAGACAACTCAAAAGACTCATGATGGAAAATGCTTTCCACATCCAGATCAAAGAATGCAGATCAAAGCATATATTTGCTCTCTCTCTCTCTCTGTTTCTTTCTTCCTTCTCATGGTTTTTCCCATTGGCTCTAATTCTTCTTTACAATATGAATAATGTGAAAATATGATTTTCATATGAATGTGTATGTAGAGCCTATATCAAATTGCATGCCATCTTAGGATGGCGGAGAGAAGAGATGGAGAGAAAATTTGGAACTCAAAATGTTACAAAAGTGATTGTTGGAAACTAAAAATAAATAAATTTAATTTAAAAAAAAACTATTACATGCCCCCCCCATCATAGTTAAATAACTTTGCATATTCTTCTACTTTTTATGATATCATATTTAGGTCTAATATCTATCTGATGCTTATTGTGGTAAGTGGTATAAACAGCTGGTCTAAACCTGATTTCTGCCCAAAACTCTTCTATTTCCTGGAAGGTCATGTTGAGCAGGGAGTAGCATATTTATAGCCTTTCGGTACAATAACCCCTATTTATTCAGTTCTTTTTACTATTCCAATCCACTGGATCCTCTTTGTAGTGGAGTTCTTGGATCCTCAAAGTGGTCCATGCTAGTGACTTTCTTTTGTTAATTATCTCTAATTTATCTGGTATTTATCTTGTTTTTACATTGTTATTTTTCATACTGTCTCCTCACTAAACCATGAACTCTTTGAGGGAAGGGACAGTGATTTACCTTTCTTTGTAACCCCTGTACTTAGCAGAGCATCCAATGCATAGCAGACACTTAATGACTGTTTATTAAAGACTGGCAGTGGATACATGGTTTCATTGCCATGGACACTCCCTTCAATGATGCAAGTTGGAACCCAGCTGTGCTTTGTAATCCTGTGTATTTCTTGTCTATATACTTGTATAAAACCACCACAGAAGGTCCATCCAATATGCTTTAGGGCCTTTCAATTCTCATAATATGTCATGGAAACCAATGGAACAAGGACTGTCTACTCCCAGTAGACAATGCTTGGCCCTTGCTTTTTCCACAGAACTGGCCCATCTTCCTTCCAACAAGTTTATAAGATTGTCCTTCTAATGTTTACTGTAATAACTAACTTATTTCAATACAAGATGGATCCATATTATATAGCCCTACAGTGAGCTTTAATAAGGAGGTCTCCAGGGTTATATAACCAACAGGGCCATGGCTTGAACCTAAGAGGGTGGGTGATCACCCAGAGAATAACAAAAAGGATATCATTCTGCCTCCATCCCCACCCCAATAATTGATGCTAGGCTTTCCTCCAACATCTGTCCCACCTGCTCTAATACTTCCTTCCTCAGGACTTGTCTTCTATGACTGTACTAAGGGCAGACTGCTCAGGGTGGAAACGATATAACCTAACCCTTCCCAGGCAGCTGGCTGTGGAATTCTGGGACTCAGCAAACATGTTCATGCCCACCTGGAGTGATTTGTCAATCATGTTCCCTCTCGGCTTTGCTCTTTTCCAGATGAAAAAGTTCTAACTTTGTTAGTCTACGCATACACAGATGCTATTTCATTCCTTTGATCATTTTAATTACTTTTTCCAAGTCTGGTTTAGAAATGTGATATTAGGACCATCCATACAAATTAACTTTTGGACTGTCAGGTCTTGGGTCCAGAGCAGACAATGTCAAATAAGGATTTAAATGAAAATTAAAAATGTGACCCAAAGGCCATTTTCCCCTGTGCTCCCTGTATTTTTTGAGAGTTGTCATTACTGGTGAAGACCTTGATGACTGGTTATTTAAAAAAAATATGGTGGGATTGGGGAGTTCTTGACCTTTTATGGTACATTAGAGAGAAAGTCTCAGCCAGTGAACAGCTCAGCCAGCATGAGACCAATCCTACAGTGAATTCATTCTCCCCAATTCACTTTGAAATCTTCAAATATTGTCTGTTTCTTTGGAGGATTATCCAAGATTCTGACATAACATGGTCCATTTAGGAGAAATCTTGTTTTAAATTATAATATGATGCTGGTTTCAAATGCCATCCTACACACCTAGCTTGCTGTCAGACTAGCTTCCCTCTTGGCTCAATTCCACCCTATGACTTCTCATCTCTTATCTTGCCTCACCATTTACATTCTTCAAATAGCTTGTTTCTTTTTGAATCTTGTCCAGCCAGCCCCTCTGAATTTGGCTCCCTTTGATCTTCCTTCTCCAATCAATCCCTTCCTCTGATTATTTTTGTCCCCACTTATTTGAACTCTTCGAAGTCTGTCTCCACAACTTTGGCTGCCATGTGAGTAAGAATTTACCCTGGTAAGGATTGGTCAGGCTCAGGTTAGCCATTGGCCTTTGCCATTGCCCATGCAGCAACTCTCTTTGCAATTTGAGCTATTTGTTGAAGCCACAGCACATTAATGGAGATATTTGACATGGGCCAGACCACATTTCTGACTCACATTTAATTTGCTTTCTGCCTTCTCCCTTAAGTCCCTATTCAACCTGCCTAGTTTTCAGGTTTCCCCTTCCTATTTGGTCATCAACTCATAGCTGATTTCCCTGATGCATTCATTTGTGGGTTTTCCAAGTTAAATTTCCCCTTTGTTTCCTGATCATAAATCTAACTTTGTTAGTTTCATTTTTAGAAAACCTCTAATACCCATCTATCAATACATATATATATATATATATATATATATATATATATATATAGGAATAGATCAATCAATCAAGAAGCATTTATTACATTCTTCCTTTGTGCCAGGCAGTGAAGATCCAAAGAAAAAGAAAAAATAGCCTCCAGTCCCAAGGGATTATCTTCTCTTTTTTTAATTAGCTATTTTTCATCTAACTAGCATTTATTTTCTCTTCCTCCCACATCTCTCCAACTTAACAAAAAAGAAAAAAGACAAATAAAACTTCATGATAAATATGCATAGTCAAGTAAAGCAGATTCTGTTAACCACCACATCTAAAAGTATATGTCTTATTCTTTATTTTACATCCATCACCTTCTTGTCAGGAATTGGGTAGCATGGTTCCTCTAAGTCCTCTGGGATTGTGGTTTGTGAATGATCAGCAGATCGGGGTTCAAAAGTTTTTCAAAATCATTTTTGTCATAATGTTCTTGTCATTGTAGAAATTGTCTCCTAGTTCTGCTTCACTGAATTCAGTATCAGTTCATATAGATCTTCTGTTTTCTCTTAAAGGCACATTTCTTATTTCAAAATAATACTGCATTGCATTCATGTACCATAATTTATTTAGCCATTTCCTAACAAGTGAATATAACTCACTTTAAGAGTCTTTTTTTTGCTGCTAGAAGTATTTGTCTACATATGGGTCTTTTCCCTTTTACTTTGATCTCTTTGGGTAGATGCAACTAGTAGTGATATCACTGGGCTAATGGGTATATACAGAATGTGGAAAAATTGGGACACTAATGCATTGTTGATGGGACTGTGAACTTATCCAACCATTTTGGAGAGCAATCTAGAATTATGACCAAAGAGTTACAAAACTGCATATACCCTTTGACCCAGCAATACCATTACTGGGGTCTGTTTCTCAAAGTGATCAGAGCAAAAGGAAAATAACCCTTATGTTCTAAAATATTTACAATGGTTCTCTTTGTGGTGGCAAAGAACTGGAAATTGAAGGGATGCCCATCAATTGAGGAATGGCTAAACAAGTTGTAGTGCATGATCGGGATGGAATACTACAGTGCTGTAAGAAGTGATGAACAGATTGATTTTAGAAAAACATGAAAGACTTGCATGAAACAATGAAGAGTACAATGAGCAGAACCAGGAGAATGCTGGATACAGTGACAGCAATATTGTTCAAAGAATACCTAAATGACTAATCTATACTGAGTATTATAAATATTCAAATCAACTATGAAGGAAGGTGCTGTCTACCTCAGGAGAAAGAACTGCATATGTACACATATGCATGACACATTGTGAATACACATGTGTGTGAGAGAGGAATGGTGGTCTTCTCTAGTGTGGGGTGAGGAGGAAGAGAAGGAGATAGCTTAAAACTTAAAATGTAACAAAAAATAAGTGTAATTTAATTTTTAAAAAATAAAGGGTATAAAGAGTTTGGTAACTTTCTGAGCATAGTTTCAAATTGCATTCCAGAATGGCTGAACTAATGCATAGCTCTACTAAGTACTGAATAGTGTACCTGTTTTCCCAAAGCCCTTCCAACATTTCTCATATTTCTTATTTGTCATCTTTACCAATACAGTGACTATGTGGTGGAAACTCAGTTGTTTTAATGTGAATTTCTCTAATTATTATTGGTATTGGAGCATTTTAATATGGTTTACATTTTTAATATAGCTTTGGATTTTTTTTCTTTGAAAACTTCCTTTTCATATCCTGTGACCATTTATCTATTGAGAAATGGCTCTTATTCTTACAAATTTGAAACAGTTCCTTATATCTCTAAGGGATATAAGACTTTCATTAAAGAAACCCTCTACAAAGACTTTTACTTCAATTACCTATTTCCCTTTTCATTTTAAATATGTTGGTTTTATTTGTGCGGAAACTAATTTTATGTCATCAAAATTCCTCATTTCATTTCTGATTTACTCTATCCCTTTCCCATCAACTCCTCCCTATCCATAGATCTGAGTAGTAATTTATTCCTTGCTCTTCTAATTTGTTTAAGATATCACCTTTTATGTCTAAGTCATGTGTCGTTTGAAGTTTAAATTAGTCTGGAATCTGAAATGTTAGTCTATACCTAATTTTGGTGTAATTTCCAGTTTTCTCAGCAGTTTTTATTGAATGTTAAGTCCTTACTCCAGTAAGGGGTCTTTGGGTTTGTTGGACATTATATTAGTGTGTTCATTTGCTTCCATATGTTGTGGATCTAAAAGGTCCCACTGACCAACTTCCCTCTCTTAGTGAATAACAAAATGATTTTGACGATTACTACTTTTTAGCATAATCTGAGACCTGGTATTACTGGGCCTCCTTTGCTGCATCTTTTATCATATTCATCATCATCACCATCATTATCATCATCTCCCTTGAGATTCTTGATTGTTGTTTTTCCAGGTGAACTTTGCTATTTTTTTTAAACTTATGTTCTCATAAAGCAGAGAATATGTACATAAGTAGGCATATTCGGGATACATAGAGAGTAGAAATATGGTAACTTTAAATGGCATGAGACATAGATAACTTAGATGGAGTAAAGAGAGAGTGAATTAAGCCTAGAATTGAAGAGAAGGAATAGTCAGGTGGTTCATCTCCAGAAAATTCTAAAGTGTTTTTTAATGATGACTTAACATTCAATAAAAACTGCTGAGAAAACTGGAAATTACACCAAAATTAGGTATAGACTAACATTTCAGATTCCAGACTAATTTAAACTTCAAAGGACACATGACTTAGACATAAAAGGTGATATCTTAAACAAATTAGATAATAATATCACAGGTACTCAGATATTAAAGCATGTGTACCACAAACCACACATAAACTTGGGTCACATGCTCCCAACAATTTGAGGGAGACAGGGCACACACAGACACCTTTCAAGGAGGCACATGAGTAATGAGACCCTATGTGTTCCTGCTAATATACAATCTCTAAAACCAAAAACTTCAGTAATCTTCTTTCTGTCTCAGAAACTGACCCTAAATTCCCTTAATGAATGTAGTTTCTGTATTGAATAGATGGCTTCCAATGCTAAGCTGACATGAACATCTCTTTCAGCCACACTAATGATCTACTGAATTGTTTCAGTGCTTTTGTTTCCAAACTATCTGTCTCACTTCAACTTATTTCTCAGCAGCAACTGTAGAATCCATCACTTCCATTTTTAAGCTTAGTTGATGCAGTTCTGAAATCCATCAATTCACTTCTCTTGTCCATTATCTTTTTGGGTTCTATAATGTTAAGGGAATTTGAAGATTGTCCCTGTACATTAATAGGCACATAGAGCTGTGACCCAGAGCTAACTGGACTCTGGGCTATGGGGAGTTTCCAATTAAGTGCTGGGGCACAAGGATTTTCAAGCTCCTCGGCACTCAGTCAATCAGGGGCCAGGTCTTTGTTATATATTCTGGGAGGTTGGTGTTTTGCTTTAGGGGTTCGCTTATGAGAAGGGTCTTTTGATTCCCTGGATGAGATTCTGAGTAGCCATATGTTCAGAGCCCCTCCAGCTGCTTAGATGTCTGTACTACCTTGATCCGGTGATGTATGTAGAGTGCATAGCAATATTGCCATATCCAGATCAGCTGGAGCCCTGTCTGTTGGTCTTTGTGCTAATTTCTCTGCTTGTATTTTCTATACTCACTTCTTTCTCTGTAATGAAAGTAGGATTGTTAACCCCTTTAAAGCTGTCTTTCCTTTATAAAGCAGATCAAAATAACCTGTGCTAGCAGGCCATCCTGGGTGTGCTAGGGTGCTTGCTGTTAGAGGTTCAGACTCTGGATCTTCTCTGAAAGTGACCCCACCTCAGCTTATGACTATAATCAAATTCTTATCTTCTGACTATAATCAGATAAATTATATTTGTCCCCAAATCATGAGTACAACACTTCTGGTGTTCATATCTGCCTGATTTACTACAAGTTGTCACATTCAGAAATGCCCCAACACAAGTCTCAGAACTGAGTCAGAGGGGCGGCCAGGTGCCTCAGCAAGTAAGAGCACCAGCTTCAGTGTCAAGATGACCTGGGGATCAAATCTGGGCTCAGATACTTAGCACCACACCCAGAAATAACTGGCCATGTAACCTTGAGCAAGTTACTTAACCCTGATTGCTTTAAAAAAAAAAAAAGAACTGAGTCAGAGAGAAACTTCAGTAAAACTGCATCCCTTAGAATCCTGAGAAGATTTAACTCAGCATGAGACCCACATTACAATAGGCACAGTACATTGCATCGGGACAAGATAACTCCCACTACCAATACAAGCCAACATCTTCTCTAAAATTTAGGATTTGGAATGTTTGCTTAGCACACTGATAGTTTAAGGGACCTGAACCCACATCTTCCTGAATGTGTATATACATACATATATATATATATATATATGTCTATGAAAAAACAAATATATAATACTATAAAGAGATTTTGGAGGGAAGCTACTATCAAATGAAGAGATTGGGAAAGGACTTGTATAGAAGGTGGTGCTTGAGCTGAATTTTGAAGGAGATTTCTGGTTTTCAGAGATGGAGGTGAGGAGGGAGAGCATCCATGCATGGGGAACAGCTCATACAAAGGCATAGAGATGCAAACAGAGACAAGGACACCTATAATACTTGCTTCACAGAGGCTAAAACCCTTGGAGTGTTGTTGTTTTTAATGTGATTAATTATGTCGATTATTATTCTGAGGTTGGACCTTAGATGTCTCCTTTCCCAACTTGATCTTAGTGAATAATAGTTGGATACTTTGCTGTCCTCCCTCTGCTTGGATTTTATTTAAGATTTGGAATAATATCCATTAGGGACCACAAAGCACTTTGCAAGCCTCAAGGGAGCTCTATAAATGTCATTGATTTGTCCTGTTCCCGGCTTGGGAAGTTCCGCCTCAGCCTGGCTTCTATCAGCCCTTAGGAACCCAGGAAAACTTTGATGACCCAGGAAAGTATCAGAAGAGACTTAGAAAGCAGGAATTTACAAATAATAGTTAAAACCACCATAGACCAAATTGTAAAGTTTCTCTTTTACTCTCTATAAGATAGGAGAGGTAGAAAGAAAGTTATGTTGGTCAGAAACAAGAAGCAGCATCGAGTCAAAAATTCTATTATTTGCTATTTCTCATGCAAAAAGCAAGACTTTTTTTAACATGTCTGGGAGATTGCTTGTAGTAACTTTTTTTTCCTTTTAAAAGTTATTATTGATTATCTTTTCTTTTTTTAAGCAATCAGGGTTAAGTAACTTGCTCAAGGTTACACGGCCAGTTATTTCTGGGTGTGGTGCTGAGTATCTGAGCCCGGATTTGATCCCCAGGTTATCCCGACACTGCAGCCAGTGCTCTTATTTGCTGAGCCACCTGGCTGCCCCTATTGATTATCTTTTATAGAGTAGCAGCCTAGTATAGGCTGCCAGCCTCTAAGACACAAAGACCTGAGTTCAAGTGTTGTCTCTGAGTTCTAAAAGCTGTGTGGCTCTGGGGCAGTCACCTAACCTCTCAGTGTTTTAGGCATCTCTGCAAGAGACAACTAACCAGAATTGCTTAGAGGGAGTTCTCCATGCCAGTGTAATCACAAGTTGAGTCCCTAGCCTCCCTTTGTTTTTATATTGCCAACATTACTCAATGTGTCCCCCCTTTCTCCGCCTCCTACAGAACAATCCTTATAACAAAGAATATGAAAGATTAAAAAAAAAAAGTTCAGTAAAAACTAATCAGCACCATGGAGCTCATCCTTCATTACTAAACAGAACTTCCAAGTCCAACCCTCTGTTCCAAGTTCCAGTTCTCGGCCATGTTGAATTCTTACGCTAGCACATAGAACCCATCCATTCAGTCTATGCCAACTCCAGAAGGTTATCATAATCCATTACCCAAAATGCCATGGGGCAAGGTCACCAGTCGTCCACGCTCTGTTGCTTACACATATGTCTGGGTTTTGAAAAGCTAATTGGGAAGATGTTAATGTGGGTGCCATTGAGAAGATTAATTGAACACATACATATGTCCTCCTATTAAAGGTATTCGTCAGAGTCAGCAAATTTGCATGTTATCTGAAGCATCAATGAGCCATAATATTGTATAATAAAATGGGAAAGTGAGTTATTTATTTGTGATTAACAAAATTAAAAATCTAATCAATCAGCAGCACTTAAGGAAAATTGACCCTTGTAGAAATAGAGCTCATTTCCCCTACTGTGTAGCTTGCATCTGAATGGTAATTCCAGTCCTGACCTTGCCCCTTAAATTATGTGACAATTTATGCATTGTTAAATACATGGTTTATCCATTTGTTTGTTTTTTTCCCCAACAATAATGCCTGAAATCAATCAACCAATTAATAAGCAGTTATTAAGTGCCTACTATGTGCTGAATACAGATCTCAAGGAGAAAACACAAACACACATATATGTATGTATTTATATACACACATGCACATGTGTGTACACACAAAATAATTACAAGATAATTTTTTCAGGGGAAGAAGCTTGAAGCTAGGGGAGTGGGGGGAATGGGGAAAGATCTCATGAAGCAGGTGGTCCTTGAGCTGAGTTGTGAAGGAAATTAGGTTTTCTAAGACGCAGAATTAAGGAAGGAGCCCATTCTAGGCATGGAGGGACAATTTGCTTCATAATTCAATAGGGCCAGCCTAGACATGAGAGGTCATAAATTCCAAACCCCTCCCTTTACAGATGAGGCTCAGAGAGGCTACATTACTTGCCTGGGGTCACACAGTTGGTATCTGAAGTCAGGTATTTCTGATTCCAATCCCATGTTCTATCATGTCACACTTCCTCCCTATATCAGAAGCATGAAGACATAGGTCACCTTTGGATCACTAGACTATCATCTGCTTATGTCACTGAAAAGGAAGGGTGGGGAAGGGATTGTCAAACTCAGTAGCTCTAAGCTCTTCATTTTGAGTTTTTCACTTTTTTCCTGTCTTTATTGGGTCTTTCCAGCATCTCAAAGCAATCCAGCTGCCCTCATGAACTCAAGCTTGGCCTGCATGGGGATATCTCCCTTTGATCCTGGTTCAGCCCAGATTGAGTTGGGACCAGGGCTCTGTCCAGATCTTGCAGATGCTCCCAGAGAATGGAGCTCTGCCTCCTTCACAGCCTCTAAATCCCAGTATGACATGGCTGGTCAGGTCACTTCCTCTCAGTGTTTACTCATCTATAAAATGCTGGGGCTAGGTTTGAGCATCTCTAAGGTCCTTTCCCCTACAGAGGGCACTGGCTCACCTGCCTGGCCATCTATGGGGATATCCCTCTATGAACTCCTTGGGACCTTTCTGATTCTACCCAGGTCACCATTACTATAAGCTACTGCACTTAATGATCTTAGAATTTGGAGTGGAAGGGAGGCTTAGGAATTGTCTATTCCATCTCGATTGTTTCACAGAGAAGGACCAGAGAGGGGGTGTAACTTGCCCATTGTCACACAGTCAGTAAATAAGTTAATAGCAATTTTGGTCTAATTGTATGACCAGGTCATAGGTGTCACCTGACCTCAGTTTCCTTTTCTGTAAAATGGTGATAACAACAATGCCTTCACAAAGTGGTTATGAGGATCAAATGAAAAAACATATTTAAAGCACTTTGTAAATCTGAGAGTACTCAGAGAATGGGAGCTGCTAATATTCTCTTAGTGCTAGAACTAACCAGATTCTTGACCTCCTGCTTTGGGGAACTTTAGTGCTGCCTCAACCAATGCGAATCACAGCTCCTCATGCCGTCTAATTCTTTTCCATATTTTCCCATAAATTTTCCCTAGAAGGACTAATTTAAGAAGTAAAAGCTTTCTTTTGTTCAATGTTTAAATCTCTGGGGTATATATCAAACTCTTTTTAAAAGGTATCCTCAATATAGTTTGATTGAATCATTCATTCAATAAATATATATTCAGCACACACACATATTTAAGTCCCAATTAGAATCCCACCTTGTATTGGAAGCTCTCCTGAACCCCTATAAATTCCAATGCCTCTCTTAATTATTGCCTATTTATCTTGCATATTGCTTGATTTGTATAAATATGTTTGCAGATTATCTCTCCCTTTAGATCATAAGCTCCTTGAGGACAGGGGACATATTTTTTTTTACTTCCTTTTGTATCTCCATCCCTTAGCACAGTGACTGATACATGGCAGGAACTTAATAGATGTTTATTGATTGGTTGAATTTTAATATAATTTAATTTTCACTGTAATCCTATGCATTTTATTTTATTGATTTAAAAACATGATCCTTCTGAGAAGTGGGCTTCAGCAGACTGAAAAGGGTCCACGACACCAGAAAGGTTAAGAAGCTCTAATCCAACTCTTGTTTTATAAAGAAGGAAACTGAAACCCAGAGAGGTAAATCAAATTCCATAATGTCCCAGAGGTGACTGAACCAGAAATTCGAATCTGAGCTTAACTGTAGTGCGGAGATTGGTGTACCCAAAGAAACTAATGAACCACTCTAAGTGGTGGCTAGCTTCTTCCCACCCTATCACTTGTTTCCAGTGAATCAGGATTGCCTAGGCAAGTGTGTCCCTAATTAGTATTAGGGCTAGGGGCTGCACCTGTGATTTCATTAGGATAAATGTCCCAACGAGGAAACCCAAGCTCTACTCACCTGACTTAGAGGGTGGACTAGAGCGCAGAGAGTTTTGAGTGATTTCTCCAGGGTTACACAGCTAGGATGTTCTAGAAGTGAACCCTGGAACCAGAAATTCCCAGGCAGGGATCAGCTCCCAGTCCAGGCTGCCTTGATGCCCCTAGTCCTTAACTGAGGCCAATTGTATGTGGTGCTTCTCTCCTGACAAACTGGTGAGCCTTTACTGCCCACAACCTCTAGCTAAGCCTTCCCCCAAAACAAGGTCCATGAGCATGATGATGAAACCATGAGTTTCATCTAGTATTTCCCAGAATTTTCACTAGGGTTTCTGTCCCTATTGCTTTTAATACCACGTTATCTCCTGAGATCTTCCAAAACCTTACTCTGATTTCTGTAAATGTCCTTTTATGTGATTTTTTTATTGAGTCTTAGAAAATGAATTTGGAGTTGTTCATAGACTGTAATTTTCTAAAATTGTCCATGATATGGAAAGGCAGATAGGTGGCACAGTGAATGGTGTTCAGAGTGAGGTTAGGAAGACTCATCTTCTTGAGTTCAATCCCACCTTAGACACCTGGTAGCTATGTGACCCTGGACAAGTCACTTAACCCTGTTTGCCTCAGTTCTCTCATATGTAAAATGAGCTGGAGAAGGAATGTCAAGCCACTCCAGTGTCTCTACACAGAAAACCCCAAATGGGGTCACAGAGAGTCAGGCAAGACTGAACAATTGCAGACCTGTGGTGGGAAGGGTCAGAAAAGGGGAAGGAGAAACCTATGAAAATCTGAGCAAGTTTGGAAACAGGAACTTAGTTTTCAAAGATCTCTCCAACCTAACTCTTTGATCCTGTGAAAGTCGGGGGATGTACGTTCAAATCCCATGCTACCTTGGGCAAGGCACAACCTCTCTGGGCCTCAGTGTTGTTATTTTTAAAAAGAGGGGATTGGTCTAGAAACCGTAAAAGTACCTTTTTGCCTCTAAGCCTATGATTCTCCAACCCTACTAACCAGTTCAAAGTAATACTTCAATGGAAAAAAAAGATCCCAACACCTTGTTTAGTTATGTCTGACTCTTCATGGCCTCATTTGGGATTTTCTTGGCAAAGATGCTGTAGTGGTGTACCCTTTTCTTCTCCAGCTCATTTTACAGATGAGGAAACTGAGGCAAATGGGATTAAGTGACTTTTCCAGGGTCATACAGCTAGATTCTATGGCTAGATTTGAACTCAGGTCTTCCTAATTCCAAGCCAGGCCCTCTCTCTCCACACTGTGCAGCCTAACTGCTACTTATGTCTCAACCCCAACTAATCCCATTGAGGACAAATTTCCCATTGCTTCAACTGCTCCCCAGGTCAGAGAAGAATCATTGCTGGAGAACTGGAGGGACCCTGGCAGTCCTCCAGTCCAGCCCCTTCATTTTACAGATGTGGAAAGTGAGGTCACATGTGGAAATCTCATGAATGACACAGGATTTTCTTGCCAGTAAGTGGCAGAGTCCAGATTGGAAGGCAGATCTCCTGCCTCCAACCACACTGAATGCTTCCACTCTGACATGAGCTGGCATACCCTTCAATATCACTTGTCCTCCATAGAGGCTTATGTAATTACCCTCCATCTGGGAACTGTATTCCACATGTTGAAAACTGCCAAGGAACTTGCCTTTTATTTGTGATTCTCGAAATTTTATTTTCTCTTCAAGACAGTGAAATTCCATGGTTTTATACAGAATAAAAAAGAACCAAAGGTTGAGACACTTTTAATGATTTTAGAGAAGTATTCAATTAAAACGTGCTTCTGTAGATGGCAGGAAAAACGTCTTCCATGAGGGGCAGTTGGGTGGCACAGTGGTTACAGCACTGGCCCTGGAATCAGGAAGGAGGACCTGGGTTCAAGTCTGACTTCAGACACTTGCCTCTTACTAGCTGTGTGGCCCTGGGTAAGTTACTTAACCCTGGCTGCATCACAAAAAGCCCCCCCAAAAACAAAAATAAAAAGTCTTCCTTAACCCATAGCCACACCAAGCACTATCTGTTTACTATCTGCTTTACCTGTGAACCTGTGAAATAGGGAATACAATTGTTGCCACTACATTTTACAAATGAGGAAACTGAGGCTGGGGGAGAAGGTATCTAAGAAATACCTGCGGTGGCACAGCTAAGCCTGGCCTTCATAACTCGGCATCTGGATCTCTAGCCAAGTCACCCACTTGGTCTGGGATACCATCAATTTCTTTTGTGGAGACTATGGCATGTTGTTCCTTGCCTCAGGGCTAGCACAATGCCCCCTGCTTAGCAGATACTTACAAGTCCTTTGTAATTTGACTTACAAATACCTATTGTGTTCTTCACATAGGTTGTTTTCCATCTCTGGGCCCTTGCAAGGGCCATGCCCCACACCTGGCATGAAATCTTCTCGCCCAAGCCTCTTAGAATCCTGAATTTCCTTCAGAGTTCTATTTGAAAACCACCTCCAACATGAAGCCTGCCCTGATCCTCCAAGCTGCCAGTGCCTTCCCCCATCATTAATTCGTTCACATTTCTGTATTTGTATTTATATATGTATATGCATATATATGTGTATATGTATACACACATATGTATATAACATTTTGTTGTTCAGTTGTCCTGGTTATGCCAGACTCTTTGCGACCCCATTTGGGATTTTCTTGGCAAAGAATTGAGTAGGTTGCCATTTCCTTCTCTAGCTCATTTTACAAATGAGGAAACAGGATTAAGTGACTTGTCCAGGGTCACACAGCTAGTAAGTGTCTGAGGCCAGATTTGAACTCGCAAAGATGAATCTTCCTGGTTCTAAGCCCACTCTATCTATAGCACCTATTAATTGAAAATGATCAATAGAGGGAAGGCACTAGAATTAAGAGAAGTTGGGAAAGGCTTCCTATAGAAGATAGGACTTTAGCTGGGACTTAAAGGCAGCCAGCGAAGTCAAGAGGCAGAACTAAGGAGGATGGACCGCTAGCAAAAATGCCCCAAGTTCAGAGATAGTGTCAAAGAGCCTGGTGTCCCTGGATCCAGGAGAATAAAGTAAAAGGACTGGAAAGGTAGGAAGGGGCCAAGTCAAAGAGAGGATTGGATCATTGACCCTGGAACCAATATGGAGTCACTGGAGTTTATTGACTGTGGGGGGATGTGGGGGAAGGGGATGGAGAGAGATAGTCAGGCTATCGATTTGGGAAGGTCCATTGAACCTCTGAGTGGAAGACAGACTGCATTGGAGCAATACTTAAAGCAGAGAGCCCAACAGAAAGGCTGGTAAGAGGTGATGAGGACCTGTACCAAGTAGTTGCCACAGCAGAGGAGAGAAAGGGCATATTCAAGAGCAGTCACAAAGGTGGTTGGATATAGCCTTTGACTATTGCTTATTGATTGACTAATTAATGGAGGATGCCTATAGCTTTTTAAATTAATTAGGAAGATGACACCCCTCCCCCTGAAAAAGGCTTTGTTTCCCTTAAGACTGCCAAAATGTGTGAGACAGTTGAAAGAGCTGTACTTCAAAGGGAGTCAAAAAGACTAGGCACAAGTCTAAGCTGTACTATCTGCTACTTGGGTGACACTGGGCAATTCACTTAATCTCTCTAGATCTCAGTTTCCTCATCTATAAAATAAAGTGTTGGACTAAATGCCTCCTTGAGGTCCTATCCAACTCCTTTCAAAGATGAGTTTTCCATGGTCTCTAAGGCAATAGTCTTGATTAAGAGATTACTAAGTGGTTACATCTAGATGTATAGAAACAGTCAGAATGGCTATCTGTTTTAAGGCATGTTATTTGTGTCAGACTTACATAATAAACAAACTATGTGTTTCTTCTCTAGACTTTCTATTATTATCTTTAATAGGTTAACATCATCTTTCTCTTTTCTAATTATTTTGAAATTTCCTGTCCAGACCTACAGGAGGAATGCTTCCCAAACTTGGAGATAACAAAATTAGTGATAGCTATATAATCTCATATTTATTAAGCACTAAAGGTTTGCAAAGTGCTTATATACCTTATCCAAAGTGAAAGCAACAAAAAAGAGGTTGGCAGTTCTTGACCAGGTGGTCAATTGAACATCACTCATCATTCATCGAGTACCTAGGAGAACATTCAGTGTGGGTATGGTATTGATCACCTCTCAGAGTCACAATGAGTAAAGGAGCTTTGCAAACATTAACATTATAGTGAGCTATCATGATTTAGAACTGGTAGGACTTTTTTCCTATTTAAAAAAATTACTTAACCTGCAAATGGTTTTATTATTAGAGTGAATTCCTGGATTTCTGCTCTAATGGAAAGAATTAGGAGTTATAAAGCATTTAAAAATCACATATTGTCAGCCTCTATTGAGCAAGATATAATGGGACAAGATGGTGAAGAGGGAGAGAAAAAAAAGAGAAAAGAATAAAGCAAATGGGAGCAGAGAGAGAGAATGATTGAATGGAAAAAGATACTCTGTCTTTCTTGGCTTTTTCCAATCCTAGAATTTAAATATGGAAAAGACCTTATCAGTTACTTAATCCAACATCATCATTTGTCACAAGTGAAGAAACTGAGGCCCAGAGAAGCTGTGACCTGCCCAAGGTCACAAAGATAAGAAGTAGGAGAGGCAGGGATGGACAGCTGGCCTATCTCCTAATTCAAGGAATTGAATTAGATAGTCCTTTAAGATTTAGAAAATGCTGTTGTTGATGTTGTAGAAATAGTAATAGCTAGCATTTATATAGCACTTTAAGCTTTACAAAGCACTTTGCATATGTTTTCTCAGCGATAGCTTTATTTTATTTCTTCAATGAACAAAAATTTATTTTCTCTATCCCATTTCCCTTCCTCCCATATAAAAAAGAGAAAGAAAAAGTTCATAATAAATATAGTCAATAGTCAAGCAAAACAAATTCTTGCATTGGCCACATTCAAAAATGTGTGTCTCGTTATGTATCTGGAATCCAAAAATTTCTTCTGTGGATAACATACTCCATCATCCCTCCTCTGGTTGGTCATGCATTGATCAGGGTCCTTAAGTCTTAGAAAGATGTTTTTACAATGTTATTAATGTATAAATAGCTCTGCTGGTTCTTCTCACTTCACATTGCATCAGTTCATACAAATAATTGCGGGTTTCCCTGAAACTATCCCTTTCATCATTTCTTTTCGCACAAGAATATTCCATTATATTTGACTACCATAATTTGGTGAACCATCCCCCAGTTAATAGATATCCCCTTGGTTTCTAGTTCTTTGTCACCACAAAAAGAGCTGATATAAATATTTTTGTTTATATAGGCCCTTTTCCTCTTTCTTTGATGTGCCTGATAATGGTATCACTACATCAAAAGATAAGCCAAGTTTAGTGACTTGTGGTACATAGTTCTAAATTGCTTTCTAGAATGACTTAACCCATTCACAGCTTGACCAAAAAATGTATTAAGGTGCCTTCACCCACTCCCTAGAGCCCTTCTGATATGTCCATTTTCCTTCTTTTTGATAGGTATGAGAGAACCTCAGAGTTGCCTTAATTTACATTTCTCTAATTAGTAAACTTTTATATGACTATTCATAGTTTTGATTTTTTCCTTTGAGAACTGCTTCTCTACCTCCTTTATACAAAATGCTTTATATGTATTGTCTCACTTTATCCTCAACAATTCTATTATGTAATTACTAGTATTATCCTCATTTTACATATAGGGACAGATTAACTTACTTGCTCAGGGTCACACAGCTAGTAAATGTCTAAAGTAGTATTTGAATTGAAATCTTCCTGAGTCAAGGCACAACTATCCATTACACCATCTAGCTGCCTATCCATAATTTCATTTCACGATTTAGACATGAAATGGTCAGATATGGGTGACTGAGTTCCCCCAATGAATGCTTACTTCTCCCACACGCACAGTATTATTATGATCTATCTCTTCAGAATGCCCTAGTCAAAATTTATAGTCCCAGTATCCACCAGAACCTGGAATCTAGAAGCTCAGAGTCTCTGTTTAAAGAACGTTCACTCCTTTCAGAACTTTCACAGTAAAGAGTCCAGTTCTTTCTAGCATGTCTATATATGGCAGTCCCTAACTCCACTCCCATCCTTTGCTTGTCCTATTTGGAGGTTTTCCATTTCTTTTATATCTTTCTATTTAAAAAAAAAAAACTTATAAAACACTTCATGTTGAATAGCAGTACAACTAATCAAATTTGCTTGATAACTATTTACGTCTAAATGAATTCATTTCAACACACAAAGTATAACCAGTTTTCTGTTTCCCTTGGCATGCTTTGTCCATACATTGTTATTCACTTTTCCTCTCTTATGGTTGCAGTTAGAGAATACACCATTTTTCTGCTTCTGCCTTTGCACTCTGCATTATTTCATTAAATTCTTTCCATATTTTTCATACTTGCTGGTCTTAATTACCTGATAGTATTCTACTACCTTATTGTACCACAATTTACCATTATCTTAATTGAATGTTTCCTTTGCTTCCATTTCTTTTCTAATTACAATACTCCTATGAAAATCTTTGAAAATATAGCAGGCTATTTTTTGTCCTTGATTACACTATCTGACTGTATTCCCTCCCATGGAAATATTGGGTTAAAGGGTGTGATTGTTTTGGTAACTTTTGTTATGTAATGCCAGAATGCTTTCCCAAAGTATTCTACATGTTTGCAGTTTTCCCAGCTTTGAATGAGTGCACCTGTTTCTCCACAACCCTACCAGCATTGGGTTTCATTATTTTTAGTTACTTTTGATGATCTGATGAGTATGCCATAATATATTTCTTGAGGAAATTCACATCTAGTACTGGTATTCCAATGGAGTTCTGACTTTTAACATGGATCTATCTGGAGAAATGCTTGCTGGGTTTCCTGTCTCTAAGTCAGTTTTATTGCTCAGTTGTTTCAGTCATGACTCCATTTGGAGTGTTCTTGGCAAAGATGCTGGAGTGGTTGTGCCATTTCTTTCTCCAGCTCATTTTACAGATGAAGAAATTGAGGCAAACAGGCTGAAGTGACTTGCCCAGGGTAACACAGCTAGGAAGTGTCTGAGGTCACATTTGAACTCAGGTCTTCCTGACTCCAGGTCTGGAGCTTTATCCACTATGGTGCCACCTACCTGCCCTTCTAAGTCAGTTCTCTATTAAAGCAAAACAGTCCATCTCTCAATTCCATGACTCAATTTTTTAATATTTCATTTATTCAGGGGTTACTTGAAGTTAAGTATATACTGACTATATGACCCTGGAAAGCCTTTTAACCTCTAAGTATCCCCCAGGGCAGCTTTAAGATTATGAGTCAGAATAGTTGCTCATAAATTTTGGCTGAAGAAGTTTCTTTTATCCGAATTGATTAAAACTGCTAAATCACTGGTCTAGTAAAAAAAAAAAAACCAACCTTGCTTTTTGCCTAGAGCAGTCCTTTCTAGATATGGCCAATTCCAACTCATTCCACTCCAGTGGACCTTCTAACAAAGGAAGTCCTTAAGCAAAACCAACCTGACAGAATATACACTATTCAGCACCCAGAGGTCCCCTAGTCTTCCATCCCTTCAACAAAAAGAGAAGCTACATCTCTTTAACCCTCCTTTGGACCAATATCAGTTATTACTACCAGTTATTACTGTAACTATCCAGTTAGAGTTTTTGTCTTAGTGGCCTTTTTAAATATATTATTGTAGTCATTATATTTGCTTTTTTTCCCTTAGTTTCTACTTTTCTTCTCTTTGCATCAGTTCATATTAATTTTCCAGTGTTTCATATAATCTCTCTTATTATTAGTTTCCTGCAATGGCCTATGTTACTCATTATCTTTATATTCCACAATTTGTTTAGTGCCCAGTCAAAGGACACCAATCCCCTCAACTTGCAAATGAGGAAATGGAAGCCCATCATACTAGCTCCATCACCCTTGACAAGTCATGCAACCTTTCTTTGCCTCAGTCCCTTCATCAGTCAAATGAGGGGATTGGAGTTGACAGTCTCTAAGATTCCAACTCCAATCTATGATTCTACAAATCAGCATTTATTAAGGGCTTATTGTATGCCAATGATACAAAGAAAGGCAAAAGCAGTCCCTGCCTTCACGAAGGTTAGATTCTAATGGAGAAGACAACAAGCAAACAGCTACAGACCTAGAGATATATAACATATATATATATATATATATATATATATATATATATATATATATATATACATAAAAAGAGAAAACTGGGTTAAGATAAGGGTCCAAAGAACTAATAATGCCTGGGAGGGACAGGACTGTGCTAAAGGTAGGGATTTGAGTAGCATCTGGAAAAGAAAGTCTCGAAGCTATTTAGTAACAAAACCAGAAGTGGGATCTAAGTACCCAGCCCATTCCATTGCCTTCTTCCTTATACCAAGCTGTGGCTGGTTAGCATGGACACTGAGGGACCCAGGATCCTTCCTTGTTTTGTACAATTAAACTGTTAGCTTGGGGAATGGTACTTTATTTAAATTGGTAAGGGAGGTGAAGTGAGTGAGTGAGTATGTGTGTGTGTGACAGAGAGAGGAGGGAGGGAGAGAGAGAGAAAGAGAGAGAGATCTTGTCAATTCTATCCTTTCACTTGAGCAAAAATAAAATATGCCTTAATGCATAGCCTGAGGCCAGAGAATTTCTTTGGGTGGGAATTGGGGTAAGGGGGCCCTTTCTGAAATGTTTACCTGTCATCTTGAGGGCCTGCAGATTTAGGATTAGTTTGCATTAGTTAATAGAAACAGAAACTGGTCCCCTGGAGAGGGCACCAGATTTGGTCAAAGGACTCCAGATCAAATGCAGGCTCTGCCACTCACTGCTTGTGTGATGCCCAGCAAATTTTAACCTTACTAGACTAAGATTCTTTGTATGTTTCAAAAAACTGGATTTCTGGAACTCCATCCTTGTAAGATACTCCCTAAATTTAGCCTCTCTACCCTGATGTTTAATCAGTCAACAAGCATTCTTATACACCTACTATGTGCCAGGTAAAATGTGCTAGGTGCTGGGGATACAAAGCCCCAAATAACCCTAAGTTAGATCCCAACATGAGTATGTCAAATCAGGGGTGGCCAGGTGGCTCAGTGAGTAAGAGCACTGGCCCCAGAGTCGGGATGATACTTAGCACCACACCCAGAAATAACTGGCTGTGTAACCTTGAGCAAGTTACTCAACCCTGATTCCTTAAAAAAATAAAAAAAAAAATAAGTATGTCAAATCATCCTTACTTAATTCCTCCCTCTGAGGGGTCATGTGGCAAATAAAGGTCCCAAAACCACTTAGGTAAAAATTAGAAGAAAAAGAAACCATCAGTGTAAACATGTAGGCTCTACCTCCTCAATGAACTCATATCTCTGTCTTTTTCTCTGTCTCTCTAGCTCTTTCTCTGTCCCTTCTCTGTCCTCTCTTCTCTCTCCTTTTCCCTTTCTCTCTCCTCCTCTCTCTCTCTCTCTCCCCCCTCTCCTTTTCTCTCTCCAATCTCCTTCACATATGGGAGGGGCCAGGGCTTCTAGTGCCAAGGTAAGTTGATTGCTGCCAAGAGACTGGATCTGGAAGGGAAAGTGGGCCACCAGTCCTCCTGGGAGAAGAAGGTGAAATTGGGGACAAGTTCAGCCAATCTAGGATGTCTGAGTCCTCTGAAATAATTCAATGGTGGTGATAATTCAGAGGTTGTCCCTATTTGATTTGGCAGCATCTTACCTATCACCCTTCCCCCATCCCACCCCCAGCAGAGTTACTTTCCCAAATATATCATCCTTATATTGATTGTCTTGTTAGCTGAATGTTTACCATATGGGTAAAGACATCAAGCAGCCAGGTATGTAAATGGCCTGACCAATATTTTATTGCACTCAATTGAGCAAGCATTTGTGGTCTCTGGCACACACCAGGTGCTGTCAAAGCATGACAAAATCAAAACAATCCCTGCCCTCAGGGAGCTTCCTTTCTATCTCAGAGAGCATGTACACAGCAAAGAAAATGGTAAATATCTAGGAAGTATGTTTTTAGAGAGGACACTAACCTATTGGGAAATGAGCAAAGGTTGTAGCAGGTGGCCTTTGTGATGGATGATTCAGAGGCTGAGTGGTTGATTTTTGTTCTGTTTTGTTTTGAATTTTTATCTTGTTAATCCTTCATATGGGGAGCAGGGGGAGGAAATACAATAATGATAATCCTCACACTTATAACCCTGGAATAGCTATTATCAACCACAGACTTTTTATTTTTTGCTTTTTGGAGAGCAATTGGGGTTGTGACTTACCCAAGGTCACATGGCTAGTTTTTTGTGTTAAGTGTCTGAGGCTGAATTTGAACTCAGGTCCTCCTGACTCCAGGGCCAGTGCTCCATTCACCATGACACCTAGCCACCCCAACCACAGACATTTATTAAGCACTAGACAGGCTGCCCTCACAAGGAGACACCATGTTCATGGGTAGATATGCCAGATGGGATCATGAAGAGTTAGACATGACTGAAAAACAACTGAACAGCCAATACCTAAAAAAAATACAAGATAATCTGGAGAGGGAGGGAGGACAGAGGCTCCAGCATCTGTGAGAAACCCCATGCAGGAGGTGGTGCTTGAGCTGTCTGGAAAGAAACTAAAGATTCTACATGTTTTGCACAGGAATTTACACCTATTGTCTCAGGAAGACAGTGCTACAGGTGGTATTATCCCCATTTTACAGATGAGGAAACGGACCAGCTATGGCTAATGTCAAGAGGATAGTCCTGTGGATACTGTCTACCACACCTCAATGCCCTCTGCTTGGGGCAAATAGTCTGCTTAGGGGTGATTGGATTTCATTGGGGTGGGGTAGAAAAGGGAAGAGCTTTGAGGTGAAAATGGGCCAAAGTACTTTCTCTGAACTTAATTAGGCTTTGTTTATCCACCCGAGTTGTGCCTGCAGGACTTTTAGAGCCCTAAGAGTGGCAGTGCTGGACTTGGCATCTGAAAGAGTTGCTTTATTTGAGGACTGACAAGTGACTGGGCTAGCTCAGGCCTTAAATTGGGTGTTAAACTCAGTAGATGCTGTGGTAGGATCGGCCGGCAGCCAGTTGACACCAGGCTCAACAATTTGGCAAAATCAAGCCCCGTTAATATCGTGGGCCAAGCAGTTTTATGGAAACCACCATAAAAGACCCATATTAAAGTAATAATGAGTTACTCTTTTTTTTAAGAATGAGGCGCAGACCACTTAAGCAAGCTATTTCACAAGACCCAGGCATTAGGAAAGGTTAATAGTCAACCCTATCTTCCTTAACAGAAGGAAGGAAAGACCTCTCACTTCCCAGAAATCTTTAAGAACAATGGCTCCTCCCGAAGAAATGTAAATGCAGCAACTCCTCCCCTTTAAAGAATTCCAAATATTTCCTCATTCCTACTCATCCAAAGACGACTTGGGCAGTCTAAAGGAAAGTTGGTTCAGCTGAGCCAGACTGGATCCAACACCTTGACAAAAATTGATCTGCTCTCAATTTAGCACTATGGCAAAACTCTTTCTTCAGCATCTTTGCAAGTTAAGTGGTAGTTTTCAAAATCACTTATCTGCCGGTTGCAGACCAAGGATACTTCCTAGGCTAAGATTATTGCATATTTCCAAAAGTTAGATTTTGGTGACTCCTTCCCTGAAAATATCCTTAGCCTTAAACCTTTGGCCTGAACGAAATAACCCTGAAAACAAAACCGGAAAGGGCCTCACTTATTCATTCATTCAGCTAGTGTTTATTAAGAGGCTACTGTTGCCAAGACAGGGAATGCAAAGACCAAAAATGAAGACAGTGCTATATCAATAGTAATAACTGATATCTGCACAGCGATTTTTTTTAAGCTTTGCAAAGTACAAACAAGAACTCATGGAAGCAACCTTGTGAAATGGGGGCTGTAGGTATTCTTATCCTTTTTCACAAATTAGAAAACTAGCTCCGAGAGAATGCAGAGATCTAGCAATCATCTGGCTTCTATTTAAGGCCTGCTAAGAGGTGGAGAGATCTCATAGGTCACCTCATACAAATCAAGCATTTTACAGATGAAGAAGCTGAATCCTAGAGAAATTAAGGGAACTGCCCAAATTAAGTGGCAGAGCTGGATTCCAGCCTCAGGGGCAAAGCTCAGCAATACCATCTATGGTCACAGAATTGGCAGTGCCAAAGGCAAGACTGGCACCCACACTTTCCCATCTCTGGTCATTCTATCCAAGCCTCTTAAGTCTCATCTGACTCTTCATAACCCCATTTGGGCAAATTTTGGCAAAGATACTGGAGTGATATTCCAGCTCATTTTCCAGATAGGGAAACTGAGGCAAACAGGATTAAGTGACTTGCCATGGGTTACACAGCTAGTAAGTGTCTGAAGTCGGATTTGAACTCGGGTCTTTCTGACACCAAGCCCGGCACTCTATCCGTTGCCCAGAGGGCACAGATACACTACTACAAAGTAATACCAAGTAGTTTCCAGAGGCAGAGACCACTAACAGCTGGAAAAGGTTAAAGGAAAGGCTTTCCCATGGGAAGGGACCCCAGAGCTGGAAGCAGAGGTGAGGAGAGAGTGCTTTTGAAACTAGGGGCTAGGCAGTGCAGAGGTATGGAGGCAGCGGGAATGTAGTGTAGCAGGACCAAGCCAGAGTCCTTCTTTCCTCCCAGAAGTCATGTATTCCCTACGGGAGGCCGAGAAGGAGGGCTCACACCGCAACAGGTTCGGGATTTGAACTTTGAAAGGGTTGGGGGGGGGGGGGGGGGGGAGGACTGAAGGGAAGCAGAGCAGGGAGAGGAAGCTGCCAGGAGGTTGGTGGGTGGGAGGGGAAATGATGGTGAACACGGAGCGCACGTCATCCGGGTTCCCAAACGGGAGATTTCCAACATGGGGTCACTCGGGGACTTCAGGAGGCTTCCGTTTGGGGAGATTCCTGGCACCAACCCAGGGCCAGAGGAAGGAGCATTTCTAGGGCCATATGCTTTAAGGGCAAGCTGAAGTCCTCGGTTGGGACCATAGCCAGGGATCAAAAGAGTCTCTGGCTAGGCGCCTGGGGACTGCCAAGAACCTCGAGGTTCGCGCGAGTCTCGAGCTGTGGCCCCACTCTCCTTCCCACAGTGCGTGTATGTCCGCCTGTGTGCCTCTGCCTGTCTGCAGATGTATGGCATCCCTACAGTGGCTGACACTTGGAGACCCAGGTAGCGAACCCTGGTCACCGAGGGTGAAGTCCAGAGATGCTGAAGGGCTCTTCCCCCTGGTGCCACCTCCCCCGGGCCCTATCCCCGCCCCCTTTCTCTCTCTCTCCCGCCCAGGGTTCAGGCTTAAGGCCCCATCCCAGCCCGGCCCCGGATTCTCTCTGCCTAGCTCCCCACCCCTATCCCAGCTGCAGCGAAAACCGGGAGGAGCGGACTGCGTGCCTGAAACGCCCAGGCCCCGATCTGGGCATGCTCTGTAGTCGGGACGGGTTCTTGGTCACCAGTAAGAAGCTTTCTCTCTCCGTGGCGGTGCCGGTACCTCGGCTGCTCCGACCGCTGCTGCTCCGCTGGGCATGAGCCGGCTCGGGGCTGGGGCACCTCAGGCTGGTGGGGCTGGGAGGAGGAGGGAGAGCCGGGAGCCTAGGCTGGCCACGAGGCGGAGCCGAGCCGGGTGAGAGGCGAATCAGCCCTGGCCCCAGCCCTGGTCCCAGCCAGAGCGGGCAGGCGCGGAAGGAAACCCACGCAGGCGATGCCTCCTGCGCCCGGGCTAGCCAGGGAACTGGGGGTGCAGACACAGGCTGGAGACGGGGCGGGGTGGGGGCAGGAAAGAGTAAGACAGGACCAATAGCCCCACCCCGCTTGCCGCTTTCTCTCGCGCAGAAAGTCGCGGTCATAGTTGTCTGTACAGACAGACCCGCCCCGCCCCCCGGTTTGGCAGGGGGAACCGGAGGGAGATGAGAAAAGAAAGGGGCTACGGTAGCAAGCTGTAAAATACAAAACTAGTGACTGCCCCGCTGCTCGTGTCCCTTCTCCAAGACGATGTAAAAGTGTTGTATCCAGCAGAAAGGCTCTGCGTGTGTGTGTGTGTGTGTGTGTGTGTGTGTGTGTGTGTGTGTTAGAGGAAAGGGTCGCAGAGAAGCTCCTATCGGAAAACTGCAAGGAGCTCTCCTCTCCCTCTCACCCCTTCCCCCTTCATTAAAAGTCTCCGAGCGTCCATTGCTGTGCATCACCCTCCTCAGTCTCTTTCTGGTCCTCAGGAAGGGCTAGCAGGGGGCGGGGTGGGGGGGGCGGAGTACTGGGTGGGGTGAGAAAGGAAACCCCGACGCCTCTGCTTTCCGCCCAAGTGCCCCCTTTTCCAAGTGGAGTCCTGGGCGGCGGGGGAGCGGACTCAGGTTTTCTCCGGTCTCCTCCCGGCCCCGAGGTCGGGGGTAGGGGTGGGTGGGGTGGGAGGGCGAGGGGAGGAGGAGACTTGGTTTCCCCAGACCGGCAGCCACAGCAGCCGCCTTGCAGCCAGCCTGCCGGCAGGAGGGAGTCTCGCTCCCCGTGGATGCCGGGCTCGGCGGCTTATTCTGACCAGTCTTTCTTTCTCCTTCTCACTGTGTCTCCCTCTCTGCTCCCGCCCAGGATTACCGAGAGGATGGGATGGATTTAGCCAGTGACGCTTGCAGCAGCAGCCGCTCTAGCTCACGGTCCAACTCCAGCAAAGTGACCCCGTGCTCCGAGTGCAAATCCTCCTCCTCGCCCTCCTCCTCCTCCTCCCCCGGTAGCCTGGACTTGGTGGCTGCCCTGGAGGACTCTGAGGAGGAGGAGAGTTTCCAGGTCTATCAGAAGAAGGTGATTGATGAGTGGGAAGAAGAAGGGGACGAGGAGGAAGAGGAGGAGGAAGAAGATCAAGGGTGCAGGGACTACGGGCACCCGGCCGGGCACGACTGCTATGAGAAGCCGGCCAACGGGAGGAGTTACGCGAAGGAGCCGGGGGGTGTGAAGCCCCCCACCTCCATCAGGAGCACCGTCAGCAACCCCCCCACTGGCGGCTGCGGCGGCGGCACCGGCACTGGCGCCCGGAGCACCGTCATGCCGCCCCCAGTCCCCAATGGCAACATCCATCCCCCTCCGGACCTCAGGCACAACGGCAACGTGGTGGTGGTGGCCGATCGGCCGCTGACAGGACACCGGGGAGGCCACCCTAACCCCCTGCAGAAAGGCCGGCCTGCAGGGGGGAGGCTGGGCGGCCCGGGCCCCGGGCCCGCGGGACTCCTTCCGCTTCACCCCTTGGATAGCGGGACTTGTGTCAAGGAGGAGCCCCAGCTCCCCACTATGGACTGGGAGGCTTTGGAAAGGCATCTCGCCGGCTTACAGTTTCAGGAACAGGAGGGGCGCAACCAAAGCCAAGGGAAACCAAACTCCACCTCGGTAAGTTGCTTGGTTGTCCTTAATATACTGTGTGCGGAGAGAGAGAGAGCGAGGATCTTGGCCCATTCATTCTGTTGCCCTCCTCCATTCCCTCCCATCCTTTGCTCACTCTCTGTAGACTAAGCTGTGTCTGGCTTTTCAGGAGGGGGGGGCGGGGGGGGGAGAAGGAAAGGGGAGAAACCGAGGGGGAGGGAGGGCCACGCAAAGTCTTGAATTCATGGAACCAGCGACTCATCCCCCTGGTATGGAGTTTTGCAGACGAAAGCGGTGCTACCCGGTGGGGTGAGTCACCGGGGCGATGCTTGGCACCCAGACCCGGCGGCTAAAGGGAAGACTTCGGGTGGCGGGAGTTGCCGCCGCCGGAGTCTCTGAGATGCAGCTGTTGGGTGGTGGTGGGTTTTTGCTCCCCCTTCTGAGGACACCCCCACCACTGCCCCGAAGCCAGCAGGAAGGCACCTCGCCCTTCTGTGTGCTGGGTAGTTGGACCGTTCACTCGCATCCGCAGGGACTTGGGGCTTTCCTGAAATCGACACTATTGTTTGACTGGGAAACCGGGCGAAATTCACTTGCCCTGGCTTCTGCGAGAGGGAAACGTTTGCCTTTCTGGGAGCCTGTCCCTTTTCAGGGTGCCTACCTCCTCGTTTTGAAAACGGGGCCACCTCCAGTCCTTCTCGGAGGCAACTGTCTTCAATTCAGGAAACCCAGACAAGGAGGAGTATGGGGAGGGAGGAGGAGAGAGAGGAGGAGAGGGCTGCTATGTGAGCATCTGTAATAGGAATACTGGACAGGTTAGCACATGTCCCAAATCCTTTTTGCCCACGAGAAGGATAGATACCGTCTCCTTTTTTTTTTTTTTAAGGAGACTAGGGCTCCCCATTTATCACTGTTTTGAGACAGAGCACCAGTTGCAATTTAAAATCATTAATGATGCCCTCCAATGCAACTGAGGGGCAGAGTTTAAATGAGCTTCTCTGTGTGACGGCTGTAAGGAAGCAACAGAAAATGCTTGCCTTGCAGGTATAATTTTCAGACTCCAGGGCCCTAGGGCTAGTGGAAATTGGGTGCATGCACTTCTGACACCAGGGGTGAGAATCGTAACTGCATTTCCTAGAAAAAAAAAAAAATGGAACCATTGGGGGAGGGGGGAGCACCTTTCAACAGAGCTGCTGCTTGCACAAGCTACTGCCTGGACTCCCCGGAGAAAGTGCCTATTAAATTAACATAACATCAAAATGTTTTAATTATGGCTGTTGAGTTTACCACTGCCATCCTCCTCTTTGTGACTTGAAGGCATGGAATCTTTCAATCAAAGCCAAATACTCCCTCTAGGACTGGGCACATGACACAGCTCTCTCTCTCTCTCTCTCTCTCTCTCTCTCTCTCTCTCT
>NW_027185759.1:19715047-19745732 GCF_028583685.1 Petaurus breviceps papuanus
TCTCCCTCTGTCTCTCTCTCTCTCTCTCTCTCTCTCTCTCTCTCTCTCTCTCTCTCTCTCTCCTTACTCTATTTAGTCCTTTACAGATAACCTATCTCCTCTTAGCCTTTCCTGACAGTGAAGGAACAGCTTTTTATTTACTGTTGTATCCCTGGTGATGGCATTTGTGCAGTCCCAGGGCACTTGAAATTTTGATATTTAGAAATCTAGACATCCATCAGTGCTGGGCCTGTGCTCTGATGCTTGCTGACAGTGGGTTTATTGGATGTGGAATAAGGCTGTTTACAAACTGAACTTATGACTAAGGCTGGAGTCCCATAGAGAAGTTGTTCAATATGTTTGTTGTTGTTGTTGAATGGTGTATAGGAAGCAGTTGGGGAAAATGAGAGGAGATGATTATTGGTTTAGATCTGGAAGGGATTTAGGAGGTCATGTAGTCCCAGAATCACAGAGCTAGAGTTGGAAAGAGGTTTGGAGACCATGTAGTTTACCCCCTTCATTTTACAGGTAAGGAAACTGAGGCTCAGTGACTAGCCCAAAGTTATTCAGGGAGGCAGCTTCAGAGGCAGAATTGGAACCCAGATCTTCTGACTCAGGAAGCAAGGCCTTTGCCACAACCTCTTCCTTCATCTTTCAGGCCTTACCTCTGGAACCTCAGTGGATCAGGGGAGCAATCCTTAGACTGTTGGGCCATTTTTGAAATGGTGTCAATTTTGCCAAAATTTTTCACTGGAGGGGCAGCATGGGATATCTGAAGAGAATATTGGTCTGGGAGATGGAACTTCAAACCCAGCCATTACTACTTAACTAGCAGTAGTATTACTGTGGGTCCATTACTTAACTTTTCTAAGCTTTAGGAAAATTCTTTAAGACCAAATTAGACTGAATCTCTTTCTGTCTCTCTCTCTACTGCTATCTCTATTTCCCTTTTCCCTTTTCTCTCTGTTTCTTTCTTACACATATCCTCTCTCTCTCTCTCCCCTCTCTCTGTTCTCTCTGTCTCTCTCCCTCCCTCTCCCCCCTGCTTTCTCTCTCCCTCTCTCTTTCTTTCTTTCCCTCCCTCTCTTCTCCCTCTCTCACCCTCAGTGCTTATTGAAGGCCCTTGACATATCTAGGGACCAGACCTGTGATTTCAAATATCAAAAGAACTCCCAGGGTGAGGAAATTCCCTCCACCAGTGTAATTTGGCATTTTCCTGCAACTTCTAATCTTAGAGAGTTGCCAGAAAGACTGAGCAGTTAAGTGACTTGCCCAGGGTCACACAGCCTGAATGTTTGAGAGGCTGCACATGGAGCCAGGTCTTACTGCCTCAGAGGCCAGCTCCAAAAGCACAGGACCATGTTACCTTTCTCCATAATTGACCAGGTAGTCACTAATTAAAGTTTGAGGTATTGGATAAATAATTTAAGTTACATTTTAGCATGTCAGAGTTCATCTTTTTTAACCACCTAAAATAAAGTTGGTGGGATGTTTTATGATAATAGCAAGGAGTTCAACTTGGCAGGAACATCTTCTCAGACATTTGTTCTCACTCTTGGTAGGTTATCCGGTAAAGATTTCTGAAAGTTCATTGTGTGTTCTATTGAACCCCACTTACAAAGTACAATACTGCTGGAATCCAGGAACACTTCTATAACCTCCAAAAATGGTGATCACTTGGAATGTCACCCTGGTGCCTTACTATGTGCTTTCTAAGCACTGTCTTCATGGGTTTATCTATGATTCCCTCCCCTCCCTGTCCCCAACACCACCACATTCTATGGCTTTCTTCTCCTGAATCCTAATATCTTCTCTGCTTCTACCTGAAGCATTCAGAAAACTGGTGGTAGTTTGAGCTACCTGTGTATGTAAATGACAGGGGAGAAGGAATAGCAAAGAGAACATCCAAACCCAAGATGCCTGAGATTGATAGACAGCCCAATCAAATAATCCCATGCATATTTGCATAGATTAGGCACTGGACTTGGAGTCAGGAAGTCCTTAGTTCAAAACTGGCCTCAGTCATTTACTAGCTATGTGAACTTGGGCAAGTCATTTAAATGCTGTTTGCCTCAGTTTCTTCAACTGTAAAATGGGGGTAATAATCCTTCACAAGGTTGTAGTAGGCTCTTAACTGCTTGTTCCCTTCCCACTTCCTACAGTGCTTTTTTCTATACATTATCTCCATGGAACACAAGGATATGGTCGTTGGAGAAATGCATAGAATTGAAGAGGTTACCCACAAAGAGGGTTAGGGTTGCTCTGGAGACCCCAAAATACCAACATGCTGGGTCCTGCTGAATGAATTCAACTCAAGTCTTCTCAGCCAAAGAAAAGTAAAGTTTATCAAAAGTTCGCTTGCATTAGATATGGAGTAAGCCTGTGCTAGGCCATTCTATGGTGCTCTCACCCACATGGAGACAAGATGGGGTCTTATATACAGAAGGTTGTGGGAGAAATCTAGGGGTGGTCTAGAAGAGGAGTTTGGGGAGGGTCAATGAGTGATTAAGGAGACTACCAACAATGGTGGACTAGGCCAGTTCAAGGGTGGATTGATATTTTGATAGGCTCAAGGGTGGGAAGTCTGGTAACAGAGGTTTGGGCTTAGCCACAATGTAAGGTTTTATGGCCTCATGCAAATGCCTCATCAAATGGGACGATTTAATCAGAGTTAAAGGGGGGGTTCCCAGACCCTGCACCCCAAAGATTCAAGAAGAGCTCAGGGGGGCTCCTAGAGCCCTTACCTCATCAGTGTGATGAAAAGAGCATTCGGTTGGAAGTCAGAGGACTCAGGTTCAAATCTTGGCTCATGCTACCTGTGTGACCTTGGGGAAATGACCTCACCTCTCTGGGACCCAGGTTTTTTAGTAAAATATTATTAAACTAGAAGATCTCTGTCCATTGGCGCCACTGTTCATTTCCATGACTAATACAAAAGTCTCCTTTGAGAGAGTATGCTTTCAAAACAAAAAGTGAAGTAGGGTAGGGTTGGATTTGAGCTTGGGTGTGTATGTTTTTGTTTCCCTTTAAATAAAGGAATCAGGCTATGCTTCTTTGTATCTGTTTATTACCTTCTACTGTTAGTCAGTCAAGAGTTAACTGTGAGGAGAAAAACTTGTGAGGGACAAAGGGGTTTTGTAGAAAAGAGAGCCAATCATAGTGGAGATGATTGAGTCAGAAAGGCCTCTGAAGAACAAGTGACTTTGTGCTATTTTTTTTTTCACTTTAAAAGAGAAGGTATTATCTAAGCCGGGGGTTCTGAACCCTTTTGTATTGTGAGCCCTTTTGACAGATGAGTGAAGCCCACAAAATGCCTTCTTAGAATCATGTTTTCAAATAATTATAGGAAATGCTAAGTTTCACTTAGAGGGAAAAGTGAAGAAAAAGATGTAATTTTGTCCCTATCCCAGATCCTTTGGGGATCCGTGGACCACAGGTTAAGAATCCCTGATTTAAGGAAAAGATGAGTGGGATGGATTCTCTTTTTGAACGTTGTATTTAAAATTCTACTTATCCACTGGCACCTCGCCTAGACAGCAGTACAAGTATAAGAAATGAAATCCCCCAAATTCTTCACATATTTCTTCAGTCACAGAGATTTTATGAAAATTCCAATTGGTTATCTTAGCACTTATGTTAGTCACTAACTTTCATTTGTTTTATGTAATCTTAAAGTGTTATATAAATGGGTGTTGTTGTTAATATAACAATCATGTAATCACAGATCCATCAGAGCATGGAAGTATCATAAGAATGATCATAAGTCTAAGCCAAGGGCACTGCTTTCGCACTTGCTTTCTGAGTCATATGAAAACGGAAGAGTTTTTAGAATCAGTGTAGACATTAGAAGCTCTCTTACCTAGTCCATCCTGTCCCTTAACAGAGAGGATTCATACTTGTGTCCCATGGCTCCTAAGGTCAGGAACCTTTCCACCATACTTTGCTTCCTACCTGAAATTCCTACTGAAATCCAGAAAGAGGCGGTGAGGTTCAGTGGACAACTCCTTGAGCTCAGGACTTGGAATCTGAACTGGGAGAGCTTCCTAGGAGTGTGAGATTCAATGCTGTTCAAACTATCACTTTCTCATTTGTAAAGTGAGGCCTGAACTACCAACTTTCTCAGGCTATTGTGATGGTCAAAGGAGATAAAAGATAAAACATTTACAAACAAAAGATTGCTCTATTGGGGATGTTGGCTAGCATTGTTAAAATGATTATGATTTGGGGGCAGGATATGTGATTTCCAGTGTGGAAACTCCCTTCTCCACTATACTGGGGTTGTGATCTCTCAAGTTCCTCCAAACTCATTATAGTTTCAATAGGTAGTGGAGAAAGGGCATCTCAGGAGGAAAGAGGGACACGAGAAAGTGGAGAAAGTGGAGGTACGAGAGAGGATCTGAGAAAGTAGTGAGGATATGAGGGGAGAGCTGAAAAAGTGGAGTGGGGGAGAGGATCTGAGAAGGGAAGATCAGGGAATGGGAACAAAATCCACTTGGATTCACTTGAATTTCTTCTTCAAGATATCAGTGGATCTGTGATCTCATTGGCAGGGTACTCTTCCTCAGTGCATATACCAACCCATGGCCTCCTTCTCTCATCCTTTGTAGCTCTTGGTCATATTCTCCTGGCAATCTTCCATAGAAGATCTACCCAATGCTCTGGACACTTTCTGGAAGTCATTGTGGATGTATGCATATGTGTAAATATGCATGTGCACTCTAATGTGTGCATGTATATGAACATACGCACACACCTACATATATGCTCACATGCTTCCATGCATGAAGGCATACATATGGCTTTCCAAAGATTTTAGTGCTTAAACCTTCACTAAGACTTTTAGGACACCCTTTACACACACACACACACACATACACACACACACATTTTCTTGACACAAGTGTGAGGCTCACATTAGTCATTAGCTATCCCTCAGTCCGGTTACATGGCCAGTTCCGGTCTTTCTCTTCCCACTCCCTGGACAATATACTTTATAGCAATTCTTGCCAGTAACCCATAACTGGAAATGTGAGTGACTAGTGTTCCAGAATTGACAACCATACAGCATCCCCAGGAGTCAGTCAGTCAACATGCATTTATTAAGCACTTACTGTATGCCGGGTACTGGGCTAAACTCTGGGAATCCAAAGAAAGGCAGAAATTAGCCCATTCTCTCAAGGAGCTCATCTATCCAAAGAGGGAAAGAACATAAAAACAACAAGGTACATACCAGATGGAGACCAAATTGAAGGGGATCTCAGAGAGAAAGGCAGAGGCAGCTGGAGGCACTCAGACAGTGCAGAAAGTGGGATTTGCTTTGAATCTTGAAGGGAGCCTGTGAAATGGAAAGTCAGAGCTGAGGAGGGAAAACATTTCAGGCATGGGAGAGAGCCAGGGCAAAGTCATGGAGATGGGAAATGGAGCAAATAGACCAGCATGGCTGTGTCAGAGAATGAATGGAAGGGGTCGTGGTGTGAGAATACCAGAAGGCAGGAAACACCTTAAATGCCAAATGGAGGACTGGACCTCTGATATAACAAGGAACCACTAGAGGAACTCATCGAACAGACTGGGATGTGGGCAGACCTATGCTTTAGGAAAATCACCTGATGAATTGGAGTGCGGAGAGGCTAGAGGAAGGGCAATCAATAAGAAGGCTAATGCGTTAGTCTGGAGATGATGGCCCCAACTAGGGTTGTGCCTATTATGAGTCGAGAGAGGGGGATTATAATGATAGAAATGGCAAGATTTAGCAATGGATTGGATTTGTGGGGTAAAGAGAGTGAATATTTGAGGGTGATACCAAGACTGTGAACCTGGGGGACTGGGAAGAAGGTGGTGTCCTTGAGAGTCCTAGGGAATTTTGGAAAGGGGGAAGGGAGAGTCAGAGGAGAGGGAGAGACAGTAAGTTTTGTTTTGGACATATTGAACGTGAGGTGCCTTCAAGACATCCAGTTTGAGAAGTTCAAGAGGCAATTAGTGTGTGGAGAATTTAGCTCAGTAGAAAGCCTAGAGCTGGATATGAAATTGATGTAGGAATCATCTATAGAGAGGTGATAATTATGGGAGCTGGAGAGATCACCAAGTGAGATAGTGTAAAATTAAAAGAGAAGGGGGTCCCAAGACAGGTCCTTAGGGGATGCGCCCAAGTGGGATGGGGCCAATTTGTTGTTGTTGCTTGTCTTTCATTCTTAAAGAGGACCAGTGACATCAGGAGAGTGATATCTCGACTTGCAAGTGAATTGGATCTGTGAGGCAGGACTGCACAGAGTCATCAGTCTCACTCTGTCCTCCAGAGTCATTATTGGTCAAGATGACTGGTAATAGCCCCTGAAACCAGCTCAAAGCAGCTCAGGAAAGTGAATTGTCAGATTTTCAGTGCAACTGTTTGCACAAATCAGGATTTTATTATTCTGTTGGTTGTCAAAACTTAAGAAAGTGATGGAGAAAATATTAATAATAGAACTTAAACTTACATGTGTCATGCATACCTTTTCCCCTAACATTTACCAACATACTCCTAGGAACACCCATGGTTAGTGAGTATAACATGGATGAAAAGGCAGCAAAGCAGACTAAAAAGGGAAAATCTGGAGAGAACTATATCGGGAAAAACAAGAGAGCAAAGAATGTCCAGGAGGCAACTGTGATGGACAGTCTCAAACATGGCAGGGAAGTCAAAAACGTTGAAGACTGGGGAAAAGGGCATTAGACATGGCCATGAAGAGATGATGGGTCACTCCAGACAAAACAGCTTCAGTTGAATGATGAGGTACTAAGCTAAGAGAATGTGGTTTTCCAAAGGGGGTTTTGCACCAAGCAGTAGCCTCTTTCAATGGTTGAAAGCACCATTCTGACTCAAAGATGCAACCCAACCCCCTCCCTCCTTTCTATTCAATTCTGAGCCAAACTCATTGTCCATCTCCAGAGGCTGCCTGACATGTATGTGCTAATGAGCTGACTCGGGGCACTAACTATCCAGCTGTACATCAAAGTTTGGACGGTGCAGTCCCCCCGTGCTAGAAGGGCTTCAGGTACCAGCCTGGCAGCGGACTGATGGCCAGAGGCAGCAGCTGCCTAGGCCCTCCCTGGAATCTACAAATTTTACAATGTATTTTATTGAACTTCTAATTAAATATGTAAGTATAAAATTTAATGCTAATTTAAAGAACCTCTTTCAAAATTAAAAAGAAGAAAATAAATGCCCTGCAGCCTTGTTATAATGCTTTTCTCAGCTCATTCAGCAGAACCTTTTTATTTTTAAAGCACAAAAGTGCTATTACTCTCCTTCTTTTGTTACGTCTGACCATAAAATCCCTTGGACAAGATCCAAGATAGAATCATCATATATCAAATAATTCCATGTTAGAGCAGGTTGTGGTACAGTGAAACAAACGTGTGTGTGAGTTGTGTATGAATTATATGTCAACAACATATACGTGTGTATATGAATTACAAATCAACAACAAGCCAAGTCAACAAACTTTTATAAAGAACCTACTATGCATGGGGCACTGTGTCAAGCAAAAGAGATACAAAGAAAGTCCCTCAAGGGACTCACAACTATGCAAACAGCTATATATACAAGAGCGATCCACAGCAAATTGGAGGCAACTTATACAATCCTTAAATGGTAATGGCAAATTATTCAGTTTTCAGTGTGAGCATTTATACAAATCAAGGCTTGAGTTGTTGTTTCATTGATTATCCAAACTTCAGAAAGTGTTGGAGAAAATATTAATGATGTGGTTTAAACTTAAAAGTGTGTCATGCATACATTTTTTCTGGACATTTACCAGCACGTCCCCAAGCCCATCCCATTTCTTCACTCTCAGAAAGTGACCTCATTCAGCTCTTTCTTTACTGAGAAAATTGAGACTCTAGGACTTTTCCACCTTATATCAAAACTTCACTCTGTGTGTGTCTGTGTGTGTTATCCATCCTCTGAGTATGGGTGGGGCCTTGGGATAATCAACTTGTCCTACCTTTGATTTCATTAATTAATCAATAAACCACAAGCATTTATTAAATGTCCATTATGTACCAGGCACTCTGGTAGGTACTAAAGACACAAAGACAAAAGTGAAACAATCCCTGCCTTCAAGGTGCTTATATTCTAATGCAACATATATTCTAATAAGAGGTACCTACAAGGCAACCTTGAAGGGGCAGACACTAGTTACTGGGGGGACCAAGAGAGACTTCGTGCAGAAGGAAGCACTTGGGCTGAATCTTAAGGAAAGTAAAGGTTGTTAAAGTGAGTAGGGAGTGCATTCCAGGCGTGGGGGATAGACAATATAAACTTATAGAGATGACACAGAGTGTCATGTGTAAGGAATGGCAAGAAGGCCAGTATGGCTGGACCATAGAGTGTGGGGAGGAAGGGAGTAGTGTGTAATTAGTCTGGAAAGGCTAATCTTCAGAATGTACAATTTTGATCAATTGCATCCTTCCCTGCCCAAAAATCTACAATGGCTACCTTACTCACCAAATGAACTTCAGATTCTTAGACTGGCATCCAATGACACTGCCAACCTTTCCAGCCAAATTCATTCTCCCAATGTGCCCTTCCCTTCTTGAATATATTTCCAAGAATGTGCCTCTGTTCATACAATTCCTAAGCTAATGATGACTTTCCTTCAATATCTACTTACTGAAATCCTAGAATTTATAGGGCTGGTAGGATCTTTAGACATCACCTGCCCAAACCCATTGATTTTTTCAAACCAGAGTGCTAATTTCTAGAAATGTCAGGACTTTCTCAGACTCAAGCATCTAGTTAGTGGTAGGATGGGGACTGGAGCCTAATTTCCTTGAGTTTTCCAAGGCCACTAGACCAAATCCTATCCATCCTCCAAGGCCAGACAAGATGTGTACCTTTCCTCCATGCTTAGAATACTCTTCCTTCTCACTTCTGCCTCCCAGAAGCCTAATCTGTTCAAGTACCACCTCATACAAGAGGCCTTTCCTGCTTTCTCACAGTTGTTAATGTTCTTGGCACCCTGTGATTACTTTGTATTGATTTTTTTTGTAATTTGTATTGGGCAGGGTCTAATAGAAACCAAGCTGCTGAAAAGTAAAAACAGAATTAAACTCTTCTTGAATAATGCACTACAGGTGCTGAAAGTTTTTAGACTTAACCTCCCTGCCAGTCACCCCACAGCCCAGTGTGGTGCTCTCCAGAGACATTTCCAGGGATGTTGAATGACTGAATGAATCAGCTGCCTCACCGCTATGTGGGAAGGACATGAAAAATCTCATGATTTGGTAAAGATAATTGTCATATGGAAGTAGGCTGTGGAGGTATCTTTAGTAGATGGAGTGTTGAGCTTGGCATGGGGAAGACCTGGGTTTACTCTGACACTAGCTATGTGGTCCTTGGCATGGAATCACAGATTTAGAATCATCCAACTCTTTCATTTTACTTGTGAGAAAGGAAGTGACTTGCTAAATAAGGATGATACAGCTGGTGCCAGGACTTGGACCCAAGTCTTTCTGACTGAAGTCTAGTGCTCTAGCTACTAGACCATGATGCTCTGTATCTAATGTGCCTCATTTGAGTACAAAGAGTTTGGGGGTGAGGGAATTACAGATCCTAAGTTGTCTACATGCAAATCTAGAATCCTAGGCTTTAGAGTATGCCAAAGACTTTTGAAATCACACAATCCAACACCATCATTTTTCATATGAGGAAAGTAGTCCTAAGAGCCAAGTGACTTACCCAAAATCACACAATTAAAACTTAAGTGGCAGACCTGGAGATCAAAGTCATCTCATGAGTCCAAATGCATTGCTCTTTCCATAAGCACAACATGTATTCTCTTAAGTCATTGCAAGATCAGGATTCCGTGCCCCTATCAAATGACTGGAACTGAGAACTGCTAGTTAGGAGGCATTGACCTGTTCCATTTCATGGGTGTTTCATCATATGGCTCTCTTACAACTTGACTGCTGGATTAAGGTGCATTTCCAGTGAAACTGATTTAAGCCCAAAAGGTACTTGGTATTGAATACCATTGTACTTTCCTGGAATTTTCTCATTCTCCACATCTCTAGTACCTCAGGTCTACCTAGCATTTATATCCTGTTTTAAGGTTTGTAAGGTGTTTTACAAACATTCCATTGGCTTCTCAGACCAACTGTGGGGAGTACGTACTATTATTATACCCATTTTAGAGATGAGAAAACTGAGGTTAAATGACTTTCAGGGTCACACAGCTAGTAAGTCTCTAAGACAGGATTTGAACTTAGCTTTTCCTGACTTCAGATCTATCCACTGAGCCCCCTAGCAATTGGCGATATCTTTTATCCAAGACCAACCTAGCTAAATTTGTACCAAGACATTCACAGAGTGCTGACTGCTTTGGCTATAACAACTCTAGAAGACCATCTACTCTGGCATCAACATGCTGGGACCTTCATAGTAGTGGCAAGAATATTCACGGGGCTACCATGAAGACAAAGGTAGAGATCAATGCCTTCTGTGCAGGGAGACCTCCTTCTATTGGGCTTTGCAGATAGCAGTTTGTTATTGTTGCTGGTTGTTTTTTGTTTTGTTTTGTTTTTTTTTCACAAACTGAAGGTTTGTGGCACCATTTTTCCAACAGCACGTGCCGAGGGGCGGCCAGGTAGCACAGCAAGTAAGAGCACTGGCTCCAGTGTTGAGAAGACATGGAGATTGAATCCCGGGCTCAGACACTCAGCACCACACCCAGAAATAACTGGCCATGTAACCTTGAGCAAGTTACTTAACCCCAATTGCTTAAAAAAAAAAAAAACAGCACATGCCGACATTGCACACATTTTGGTAACTTTTGGATAATTTAAACTTTTTCATTACCATTTTATCTGTTTTGGTGATCTGTGATCAGGAGTCTTTTGCTGTTATTAGTGTAATTGTTCCACGGCATCACAAACCCTGCCCATATTAGACTATCTGGTCATTCCCATTTCTCTCCCTATCTTTGGGCCTCCATATTCCTTGAGATGCAACAATATTGAATGAGGCCAATTAATAACCCTACAATGGCCTCCAAGTGTTCAAGTGAAAGGAAGAATCAGTCAATATGGCAAGACCCTCCAACAGCAAAAAGATAATAACTCAGGGAAGGTTTGGGTGATCGTTAGTGTTATTTTTAGAAATAAAGTATTTTTTAATTAAGATATATACTTTTTATATATAATACTATTGCATACTTAATAGACTACAGTATAGTTTATATATAATGTTATATGCAATGAAAAATAAAAAATTCATATAACTCATTTTATGACAATATTCCCTTTATTGTGGTTGAATGGAGCCAAATCAGAAATATCTTCAAGGTATGCCTGTGTATCAGTCAGTCAGTAATCCTTTATTAAGTGCCTACTTTGTGTCAGGCAAGAATTAAATAGTCTTTGTTATTATTTAAAGGGGGCTAGGGACAGGAGAGACCAAGTACAAATACAAATACATAATAAGCAAAGTGTAAATTCAAAGTAGTTGGAAAGGGAGGATGTTCACAGATGGAAGAATGAATGGGATGAAAAAGCATTTCTGAATGTTTACTGGGGATACAAATGGAATTTCTATCAGTCCTGTTCTCATAAGCCCTCACTTGAATTAGTGGAGACAACCTATAAAAAGAAGTTTGGCTTCTAGTCAAAAGGAAAGACCTTGAATCTCAAGGGAAAATTGATGGGTGAGACAGCAAGGCTCACCTATCCTTAAGCTGTTAGTAGGTCAGGTGACAATGATGGGTTCCGAAGGTCATGTGATAAGGCATGAGGGTCCTCCATCTCACAAAGCCAGAAAGTTAGGACCAAGAGAGGCTCTGTAGGTCCCACACAGTCTTGGCCTTCTCCCTTGGATGTCAGTGCTTAGTGGATATTGGTTGGTTGACTGGTTTAGTGAAGTCATTTGCAGCATCTTTGGAAAAAGAGATGGGAATGATTTTTGTTTTAGTCTTACTCTCTAAGCAAAACAGCCTTTACTAAAAGTCATCCTTGATTAAGTCATGGCCTGTTAGAATCCATGTAACCAACACCTAAGCATCTGGAAACCCCAACAAACCAAACTCATTACCAAGACTTGTCAAATCAGTTCCCCATAGCTGGAAGCCACCTTGGAGGTCTTCTAGGACAATTGTCCATATTTCACAGGAGAGGAAACTGATTCACAGAGATGTGGAGGCAGTTCACCAAGGTCATTCAGCAAAGCTGGAACTTGAACCCCCTTCTCTCCACTTTTAGCCTCAGGCTCTTTCCACACTGAACCAGGTGTTGAAGTGTTCTTCTATTTTTCCATTCAATTGAGCATCAGATAAAATAGCAGCTCTTTCAAACTCTGTTTAAATGACAAATAAAAACTTCATGAGTTATGAGTTATGGAGTTATCCTCTCAGAAATGAACAGATTCCAACTATTTTTATCTTGTTTTAAAAAAAAACAGGGGCAGCCAGGTGGCTCAGCGAGTAAGAGCACTGGCTCCAGTGTTGGGATGACCTGGGGATCAAATCTGGTCTCAGATACTCAGCACCACACCCAAAAATAACTGGCCGTGTAACTTTGAGCAAGTTACTTAACCCCAATTGCTTTAAAAAAAAAATAAATAAAAAACAGCATTTTACTTTTTCCTTTCCTTTGCAAAATTCCAAAATTTCATTTTAAAAAATGTGTCTTTTTATCTTTATATGAACAATGTTTTTTTATCTTTATCTCAAGTCATTAAAAGTTAAATAAAAACAACTAATGAAAAAATCATATTTTGTATCTAATAGCAGTAGTATATACATGTATATATGGGCATATATGTATATATCACTATGTGTGCATATGTACATGTATGTGTATATGTGTGCATATATGTATGTGTACGTGTGTATATATTAAAACCCAAACATTGTGCTAAACACTTTATAATTTTTATCTCATTTGATCCTCAAACCAAACCTGGAAGGTGGCTGCTATTATAATCCCCACTTTACAGATGAGGAAACTGAGACAAACACAGATGGTGACTTGTCCAGGGTCACACAGCTAGTAAGTGTTTGAGTCAGATTTGAACTCAGGTCTTCTGGACTCCAGACGTGGTTATCTATGTACCACCCTAAGTGAGGTATCCTAGCAATTGCTACTTCACTTCCATCCTTTTTGCTTTTTTTAAAACCACATTAGCAATGTTTGAAAAACAAATTATGAATTTAAGCTCCAAAAAATGAATAATAAGTATATATATATATATATATATATATATACACACACAAAGAGAGAGCATGCAGAACACAAGATTGTATATAAAACTACAAAACTATTTCATATTGCTTGTTTCTTTTAAAAGTGTGTAATTGATTCCATTAGTTACTTTCAGAATTGTCCCTACTGGGCTGTGCATCCTTCTGAACTGCCTTCTCTTCTCTTCTTTGAATTTTTTTTAAAGATATTTCAGGGGCAGCTAGGTGGCACAGTGAATAGAGCCCTGGCCCTGGAGTCAGGAGGACTTGAGTTCAAATCCAGCTTCAGACACTTAACTCTTACTAGCTGTGTGACCTTGAGCAAGTCACTTAACCCCAATTGCCCTGCCTTCCCCCTTTCAAAAAAAAAAGATATTTCAATGACTTTTTTTTTGCTTTCTGGCATCACTATGGTTATCTCTAGCTGTTCTCCTTGGTTAAAGGAAGAAAACCTTCTACTGAATAAACATAGTCAAGCCAAACAATCCCCACAGTGGTTATACCCAACAATATCTGTCTAGAGATAGGCTCCATGCCTTCAACATGGGCCCTGTGATGATGGGGTTGGCCACTAATGAGCAATGTTTAGCAAAGCAGTAAGAAAGACTCTCCTTCTTAGCTCTTTGTTTGCAACTGATGATTTTAATGTTTCTACCATAAGCATCCATACCCTGAAAGAGAAGAGAATTTGATGGGGGTGTCCTGTTTCCAGGGTTTGCACCTGCAAATCTCTTTTCCTGGAATGCCCTGCTTCGATTCATCTGTTGGCCCATAGCTCCTTTGGTATCTGGAAAATCCCTTTGAAGGTCCGCAAACATCTGCTTCAGTTCTAAGAGTCAGAGGAAGGGAACCAGCCCCTTTGGCAGCAACTAATTCATCCAGTCACCAAGCTCTGTATTTCCTGAGTATTTCAGGGGTAGTGGGGAACAGAAAGAGAAGGGATGGGATGCCTGTGGGCCTGCTGATGTCAACGTGGGAGAAAATCCAAGCCATTATAAGCAGGGGAAAGAATAATTTGGAAGGGATCTAGTAATTGATAGGATAGATGGGAAAAGGAAAGAGAATTATGGACACATGTTTATGGGATACATGTGTTCCTTGGATAAATTACTTACCCATGAGGAAACCTCCACTTCTGAGCCTCAGTTTCCTTCTCTGAAAAATGGCAATGCTGGAGGCAGTATGTTTCAGGGGAAAGAGTGAAGGACTTGGAAGCAGAGGACCTAGGCTCTAATCCTTCTGATAATTGATGCTTATTGCATATATGGCCTTGGCCAAGTCCCTTAGCCTCCTCCCATCTCAGTTTCCTCATTTGTAAGATGAGGATGCTTGACTAGATGACCTCTCAGGTCTTACCCAGTTCTAAGTCTAGGGTTTCAAAAGTAATGAATTTGTAGTCAGAGGACCTCAGTTGAAATCCTGTCTTTTTTAGTTATTTAGTACTAGTGTGACTGTGGGTAAGTCATATAACCTCTCTGGACTTCAGTTTCCTCACTGGTAAAATGAACTAGATGGTCTGCCTTTGTGTTCTCATTTGTGACATTTAAATAGTTTGAGAGACATAGTTTCTGGGTAACTAATCATTTTATTAATGATGCTAGCATATTATTAATAAAAGGGATCAGTGATACTCTGAAATGCCAAGACCCCTCATGGAACCCCCTCAGTGCTTTTATGCCCTTGGAAGAGTGGATGTTCCTGAGGGTTACAATCCACCCTGATTGGTTAGCAAGTAATGAGAGAGAATGAATATTATAATGAGAGGTGGATCTATTCTAACGAGGGGCTAGGGGATGACTTTGATCATGCCATTTATTTCCAAATCACCTCTAGCCTTAGACAATGTAATCAAAGAATTTATCCCACCCAAATATGAGTAGAATGCAATGGTCCCCCCCACCTGAGTGGGGGTCTGAGCAATGTCCTTCAGATGCTGCTTTGATCTAATAAGCTTGCAGAAGAGGATAAATCCAGTGTCTCCCCATATTAACAATGAGTTTTTTAATAATCATTTCTTTCACTTAAAGTTCTAAGTCCATGATTGTCTGCCATACATGGTAAACAAAAAGGAAAATTTTGTTTTGTTTTATTTTTTTAATCCAGTTAGTCTTTTTTAGATTCTAGCTGAAGCGTCTCACTTTTTACTGGTCTAGATTCTGTTTGTTCGTTTTGGTAAGAAACCACTATGAATGAGTCAGGCATCCTTCCCACAATGGAAGCATATTCTAAATGAATCTCATCTCCCAGGACATAGGCAATAAAATCCTCCTAAATGACTGAATGTGCAGAAACCAGTTGCTGACTAATGGGCTACTTCTTGTAATCCATAAAAAGGAAAGGGGTTTTGTCAGCTGTACCAGCGTCCAGAGGAATAGAGCTTTCCTTGCTTTTCATGAAAGCGAATATGAACCATAATCTCTAAGACATGCAAAAAGAAAGCTCAAAAAAGCAATCCAACAAAGACCACCCCTCCCAGTGTTTTCATTTCAATTAAACAAATGAACAAAAGTTAGGAGGCACCTATATAGAGTAAGATGGTTCAGTTTGGGAAATCCCTGCCCTCCCCTTCATCTTCCCCTTTCCCCTTCTCCCTTTCAATCCTTCTTTCCTTTATTCCCCCCAGAAAACCACCTAATCTCTGAAACCAAGAGCTAGTCCATGGGAAGCAAGAGACCCAGATTCATTTGTGAGGCATAAATAGCCTCACAAATGTGCCCAAAGCCTTTGTATTATTTTTATTAGTCCTTCCTTAGACCTGGGAGATAACCTAGGGTAGAAGGGGAGAGCAGCATAGTCCTGGATCCCATGGTCAGCCAGAGGATTAGACTTTTTGCTAGATCATTAAAGATGATTCCCTACACAAGTTGGAGACAACCCTGTTAGGTCTGTACTTGAGGACAATTAAGTCATGCATGGCTGAGCATCCTAGTTCCTCCTAGAAATGGATAGAACGTCGGACTTGGAGTCAAGAAGGCCTAGGTTCATCCCTCCTCACAGAGTTATTAGCTGTGTGACCCTTCACAAGTCACCTACTCTCTCTGGGTCTCAGTTTCCTTATCTATAAAATGAGAATTGGACTTGATGTCCTCTGAGGTCCCTTCCAACTCTAAATCTATCATTCTCTAATATATCCTAGTCATAGTATAACACCAATGCCATAGTCACAGCGTGCACAGTGGCTATGAATATGCTGGCATAGTTCTGAATCTCAAAATGTAGCAGACTCTCCACATGGAAGACAGAACCAAAACACTTATTCTAACACCAGAAAACCAAATCCATCATAGCAACCAAGAAGTTGGTATATATAATCAATGCAGTGAGCACCAACACCCTGAAGGCTTTCAAAACAAAACAGGCTCCCTTAAGCAAAAATTCTCCTCTCCCACTCATGCTAACTGCTCTGCCTCAGCTCTGCCTGCTCCCAGCTCTGCTCATGATCTTCTCTGCTCCTTCCTGCTCCACCCTCTCAGCAAACTCCTCCCACCTTGGGCTCTATGTGATTCCATTTGGCCTATTAAGGTCAGGGAAGGTCCTCAAATTCCCTTAGCCCTATTAAGGGGCAGAGAAAATCTTCAAATTCCCATTCCCATTACATATATCTGCAGATTTTACTTTTTAAAAGGATAGTAGGAGGGAAAGAATAAAAACCAATAGACCCACAGACTTGAACTTGATTCCCAGCATAAGCGCCTAATAGGGGCTCCTCTTCAGGGAACAAGTAGTGCCAGGAAAGGAGGACTGCCATGGTAGACAAGCATCGATGCAGGACCCTGGGCTTGTCTTCTCATCAGTGGGCAGCAACATTTCCAACTTCCCTTCCTGTGTCTTGTTTACACAGAGTTATTGTCATGTTATCTCCCTCATTACATAGTAGGCACCAACTCCTTGACAACAGGGGCTGCTTTTTCCCTTTCTTTGTGTTCCCAGCATTTACACAGTACCTGACATGTAGTAGAACCTACAAATGTTTGTTGACTGTATCAAGTCTCTAATTGATGATGATGATGATCTATGTATGAGTCTATGACAATAATTAGCACTTATATAGTACTTTAAGGTTTGCAAAGTGTTATATACTATCTCATTTGGACCTCCCAACAACCCTATTATTGTTCCCATTTTATAGATGAGGAAACTGAGGGCAACAGAGCTTAGGTGACTTGCCCAGGGTCACACAGCTAGTAAGTGTCTGAGGTCACATTTGAACTCAGGACTTTCTGACTCCAGGTCTAGCTCTCTATTCACCTCACTATCTAAGCTACTTCTTAAATTCAACTAAAACTAAACTTTTCAATCTATCCTACTCCTGGAGGAGTCTCCCAGTGTACCATTTTATTTTCCTTAACCTACTGAAAATGATCTTCAAACAAATTCCTGATCTTATGCCACTCCCACCCTCATCGTCTGTGGAATCAACTATTAATTCCTAAAACCTGAATGCTTTGCTCTCCGAAGTCTGTATCAACTCTGCCTTTTCAGCCTTATCTCTTACTACCCCCTTTCAAGGATCAATTAATCAACAAACATTTGTCAAACACCTGCTACTAGGTACTAGGTAGTGCCCTAATCACTAGGCATACAAAGACAAAAGTGAAACACCTCCTGCCTTCAAGGGGGCTTACATGTAGTGGGAGAGACAAGTCATGACCATGTGCAAGGATAGAGCAAATATACACAGAAAGAATTCGGGAGTTCCCTTCTTCCAATTAACCAATCAACACTTGGGGTTTAAAGGGCTTCCACATGCCTGTCACCAGGCTAACAGAAATAGAAGACAGTGGAGTGGCTTCTTGGATGTTTCACCAACCAGACACTCCTTCTCCATCTCTTGACCTCTCTGGCTGTCTCCCTGCCTCTCCTTCCTCAGCTCCAATTGCTAACCTCTTTGGCTTCCTTTAATGCCCAACTAAAGTCCCACTTTCCACAGGAAGCCTTCCCCCAACCCCTTCTTAATTCTGGTGCCTTCCTTCTGTCACTAATCTCTTTATCCCGCCCTGTCCATGGCTTGTTTCTAAGTATTTGTTTATTGTCCCACCCCACCCCACCCCATTCGATTGTAAGCTTATTGGGTTCAGGTACTGTCTTTTGCCTCTTTTCTATCCTTAGCACTTAGCACAGTGCCTGGCATACGGTAGGTGCTCAATAAATGTTTTTGATTAATTGAAGTGTGGAACCCTATATGTTCTTCCTCCTCCCTCTCCTCCTCCTCCTCCTTCTCTTCCTCCCTCCCTCTCCCTCTAGATTGTCCCTTGTGTTAGCAGTTACTTGGGTATCTGCCCCACCCCCTCCCCACCCCCACTCCCTCATTAAATAATATGCTCTTTGAAAACCTCAGGTCAAACTTTGTATCTCTCTCTGTCACATTTTTCAGGTTGGAGTCCCTTAATAAATCTTTGTTGCATTGAATCACAATGGTTTCATTGTATTAAAATTTAACTTAGAGGCTTATTGTTTTAATAACAACACCTTTCTTTGCAGCCTTAAGGATTACCAAACACTCTCCAACTGTCCACCCTGGGCAGTAGATAGTACCATTAACAATTTTCCCCATTATTTTATCTATGAGGAATTTGAGATTTAGAGGTAGAAGCCATCTTAAGGGTCCATCTAGACTAGCCCCCTCCATTGCAGATGGGGAAACTGAGGCCCATAGCATTTCAGTGAATTGGGTCACAGCTCAGAACTGTATGAGCAAGGATTCTAACCACAATCTGTTCACCCCAAGGTCAGGGCTCTTTCCAATGCCTCTTCTTAGTACTTTAATATCATTCTTTTTCCTCCCCCTCCCCTTTTTTTTTTGGATTGAATCCGTGACTGATTACCAGTGCAGGGAGCTCTTGGTAAGGCAATTCCTTGTACCAATAGAAATCTACTCTAGCTCTGCAAGACATCTTCCCCAACTTTAAAAAACCTCCACTAAGCCCCACTAGCCCCTAAATGTCTCCTTCCTTTCCAAGCCAAACTCCTTTGAAGTCCCTACTTCCTCTCCTCTCACTTCTTATCCCTCTCCTATCTGGTTTCCCCATCTCGTTGCTCACTGTCCTTTCCAGAATTACCGTTGGTCAAGTCTTCATTGCTCAATCTAATGGTCTTTTCTCCGTCTTCATCCTACTTGGTCTCTCTACAGCATTTGACACTCTCTCTTCTAGGTACTCTTCTCTCTGGGGTTTTGTGACACTCACTGCTCACTCCTTGGTTCTCCCCTACCTGTCTGGTCACTCCTAAATTACTTCTGGCTCATCATCCATGTCACACCCACCCAATAGGGGTGCTCCCCAAGGCTCCATTCTGGGACCTTTCTATTCTCTCTCTATTCTCTCCCTTTTTGGAACCCCATCAGTTCCTATGGGTTTCATTGTCATCTCTTTACAGGTGACTCTGTGGTCTCTATATCCTGCATTAGTCTCGCCCCTAAACTGGAGCCCTACTTCCACAGTTCCCAGTTAGACATTCCAGACTGGATGTCCTGGAGACATCTCCAACACAGAATTCTAAAACTGACATGAACAATTGCTTATTGGTTCGTCGACTCGCCCAGGGTCACAGAGCCAGTATTGTGTCAGAAACGATAACTGAATCTGATTCTTCCTGACCATTAGGCTTTATCTCTATTATACCATGTCACTTCACTATTTTTTAGGTTTTTAAATTTAAACTTAAATAGAAAATGAGGAAAGAAGAAAAAGAACATTTCTGTGTACACAGCAGAACATGCAAGGATTCAATATAAAACAATAAATTTCCTTTTCACAAAAAAACTATGTAATGAATTCTACACATTGTTCTCAAAGCAACCCAGATTTTCTGTGTTTCCTTCTAGGTTTTCTTTTTTTCTCTGCTGTGCACTTTTTAGTTTATTTTTTTCTTCCTTCCTCCTCCATTTCACTTTGATATTAAAGGGAATATTATTGGGCAAGGGGACGTTTTCTGTTAATGACACTGATCTTTAGTACAAAAACACCTGAAATTTTGCACTAGGAAAAATCAACTTGGTTGGAAGTTTCGAAACAAAAATTTTTGCTTCCTTTGGTTAATAGCAGTGAGTTTGTATTAACAGACAGAGCCACGGAGAGATTAAGTCACAAAATAACGGAGAAAAAAGAAAGGGGAAGATAGGATGAGTATCAGGTGATGAAATGTGTTAGTTGACTAACAAAGTAAAGGCTTACATCCTGGAGTCCCTTGACTGGGAGTCAGTTACCACTGCCCTTTGGGATATGACTTGAATGGCCCTGGGGGAGGGGAGGGACTCTCATGGTGGAGATGGGGGACCATGGATAGGGAATGTCACATATACCATTGGAGTCCATTCGCACTTTTGCTACCCTGTTTTCCCCTTTCCCTTCTCTTTTGATATTATTACAAGGAGTGGTTTAATGGACCGGGGAATAGAGCAGGAGTATTTTTGGAAAAGAATATGATGTAGCAACAAAAGGCACCGATCGTTTTATTTTTAATCTGCTTTAGGAAAGCTATCTTCTCTGTGTAAGTTTGAAATTGATAAGAGAGTTAGTGTGAGTGATAGAAACAACTGCCAAATAAGTCTTTTTCTGTTTGGAAGGAGAACATCACAGTTTTCCTCACACACCTAAAAGTCAACCAATGATTTGTTTTGTATTCCCTCTTTCTGCTTTGCCATGAAAAGAGCAAGCAAGAAATATTGAAAGGGAACTTTAAATTCAAGTCATACAGAATGGAGAAAATTTCATGCTGAAGATAAAAAGCCAGATTTCCTCCTTGGAGAGACTGAATAGGTGGGTGGAGGACCCAAGGGGTAAAAGAGTCATCCCACACCTCCTTTCAGATAAACTGGAAGGAAATAAGTAAAGGCAGAAGCAGAGCAGTCAGAATGTTCTGCAGTATTAGTGCAAGAAAGAGGCCTTATGCTTCTGAGTGCATCTGACCTCAGGATGAGGTTTGGGGTGAGTTGCTTATAAATCTGTTGAGACAAAACCAAGGTTAGATCACTGGATCATAGCTTTAGATGTGAGAGGAATGTCAGAGTCCAATAATCTAACCCCCACATTTTACAGATGAGGGAGCTAAGGCCCTGAAGTTAAGTGATTTATCCAAGGTCACAGTTTCAGAGGTAGGATTTGAACACAGGTCTCCTCGACTCCTAATAATAGGATTCTATCCACTCTTCTATGCTGTCTTTCTGCCCACTTTAACTTCTTATTTCCTCACTGTATTATGAGCTGCTTTTTTTTTTTTTGAGCAATTGGGGTTAAGTAACTTGTTCAAGGTTACAAGGACAGTTATTTCTGGGTGTGGTACTGAGTATCAGGTCATCCCGACTCTGGGGCCAGTGCTCTTATTCGCTGAGCCACCTGGCGGCCCCGTTTTTCTTTTTTTCTTCTTTTTTTTTTGCTAGCTTATTTCTTCAAACATTTTGCTATTTTTTTTCCTGAGAGTATTTCTTCCTTTCCCCCTCTTTTAACTGCTATTGTTCTTTTGGCTTTTTTTTAAGCACATTCCTGGTTATTTTGAGGTGCTGAGCAGAAATTGTGTTTATGGATAGCCTCTCACTAAACCATCTTGAAGGAAGTTCCCTAAAGTAGGGGCAGGCAGCATGCTGGTGTTGGTGATAACAATGGTTATGTGAACCATTCTGTTGGGTTTGAAATTTTACCTCTGATCTAATAATTTGAAGATTTGCGAACTGAGTCTTAGACTGGTGGTTTGCACAGGGGCATAAATCCACCAAGGTCTGAGACCGATTTGCAGCTTCTCCCACACACTGTCCTCACCCCCCACACTTGGAAACTCCTCGAAGGAAACACTCTACAAGCCCAGCCTCCCAAACACAAACCTTTCTCCCAGGGGAAACGTCAGTCAGTGCTGCAAGTTTCATTAAAGCCAGTATCTGCTGAATTGTTCTGAGCCTATTTTTCAAATCAAACCCAGAGTTTTGGACTTAATATTAGACCCTAGTGGGGATGATAACAGAATAGGAAACCAAGAAACAAATAACTCAAAGGATTAAAAAAAAAAAAGGCCCACAAAAAGAAATGGATTTTAAGCAGTGTTCATGGAGCATCACACAATAATTGAATGTTTGGGCTGCAATGGACCTTAGAGACTGCCCAGCAAGCTCTTCATTTTACAGAGGAGGAAACTGAGACCCAGAGAGACTTTTTTTTGCCTTATCAAGCCTTCCCAGGATTTGTTCCTATAATGACATGACCATAGCAATCGTTAGAAATGAAAATTGTTTTCTGATCTCTGATGAGCTATTTTCCCCAGGTGTTGGAAAATGAACTGGAAGGCTAAAGGTAGACCCCACTCCAAGTTTAGGTCCCATTGTCTCTGTTTCCCCCACCCCTCCCCTGTCCTATTACTGGGCCTTCTACCTGGCCCTCTCCTTTGCCCTCTTCAGTCACAGCTCAGCAGCCACTTGACAGTCACCACTTTTCAAGCTCTGTTAGGACAGTCACTTCCCCATACCTACACTGTCCCTCACAGTTTACTTCACTGTTGTTGACAAAGACAGCACATTTTGTCCAATATCCCTGCCTGTCCCAACACACAGACACCAAATCACAACACAGCCTTTGCAAAAACCTGTCACTGTACTTTAATTTACATTTCATAAAACAGTGAAAACAAACAAATCTTTTTCAATCTTCTCACAAATTGTACTTGTATTCACTCTCTTTCCCACTTGCAATTCTTATATCTAATGTTCCATTTCCCATCTCCACACCTTTGCCCTGGCTGTCCCACAAGCCTAGAATGCTCTCCCTCCTCACCTCTCCCCTTTGGAATCCATGACTCAGCTCAAATCTATCTGCAGGAGACCTTTCCTGCCCTGCCCCCCCCCCACACCAAACTTCTGCTTTCCTCTTACCTTCCATCTCCTCTGATGCTGTCTTGTAAGGATCTAGTTACTTGTAGTTTCCTGCATTAGAATGGAAACCTCTTGAGGACAGGGACAGTTTTTACTTTTCCATTTTAGTTCTGTCTGGCACATAGTGCACACTGACTGAATGATTGCTAACTGATTATTTGTTTAAAACAACAGATTATACCCAAGGGTGTTGGACTATCAATCAATCAGCAAGTATTTTGTAAGTACTTACTATGAGCTAGGTTAGATACTGCACCTATAGTATGTAGAGACTAGATAGATGTTCTTTAATGTCTCTTCCAGATAAAAAAATTCATGAGACTTTGATCCTAAAGAAATATAAACACAATGAAGGCTTTCTTTGTCATGGAGACTGACAGCTACATGACTGAGGTTGGAGGGGAAAGGGAAAGGCAGCTGCAATAAGACCTTAGATCAATGACAATATGGCAGAAGGGAAAGGGTGCTGAACCTGGAGTCAGAAGAAATGATTCAGACTCCACCTCTGTGTATACTCATTATCAATGTGATCCTGGGGAAATCACTTCATTTCTCAGAATTTCAGCTACCTTCATGTGTAAAACAGGTGTCATGATGATGATGATACCTAACTTATGAGGTTATTCTGATTTACAAACCCTGTTGTCATTGTCCAGTCATGTCTGATTCTTCATGACCCCATGGACCATATTGTCAATGGGGTTTTCTTGGTGAAGGTTTGGCATTTCCTTCTCCAGTGGATTAAGGCAAACAAGGTTAAGTGACTTGCTCAGGGTCACACAGTTAAATATCTGAGGTTAGATTTGAACTCAGGACTTCCTGGCCCCAGATCCAGTTCTCTGTTCCCTTTTTCAACTGAGTCTGAGATACATCCAGCCTTTTTTTTTTTTTCCTTTGGTTATACCACCATTCTCCCACCATGGTAATGGAGGAAAGAGGTGGCTTACTGAATGAATGCCAGGAAGATGTACTTGTAGCAACATAGATCTTCATGAAACATTTGCTCCTGCAGAAAAAATTCACCAGTTGAATAAAGAGAAGGGATTGGAATTTGGATCTCATCATGCAAGCAGAAAAGAAAATATTTTCTAGAATTTCATAGTTGTCATTGTTTATCTGACTCCTTAGAAGTAAAATGTTAATTAGGACCAACCATAGTCTTGAACACAGTTGATACTGAGCTCGGTGAAATGATTATCTCACATAAACGGAGCCCTTTATTGTTACTAATTCTTTGTCTTTGGGTTGCCTGCCTTCAATGTCAGACTCAATGATTTTCTCAAGTCTCGTTAATTTTCCCAGAGTTCTTTTACAAGCTAATTATATGTTTGATGTGTCATAGATTATAAGGCTACTAACTAACTACCCCTTTCAACAACTCTAGTCTGATCACATGGAAAATTATGTGCTTTCTCTCTCCAATGCCTTGAATAATTCTGTCGGTTTGTGTACCAACTCAGAGAAGTCTATTAGAAAACATGGCTGGTGAAATTGCTTCTCCCCATCCCCTTCCCACAGGAAGTTAGTGCTACAGGAAGGTTTTCCTTCTTGGAACTTCGATGGCATCTCTCCTGAATTCTTTTGACTCATAAATGAAGGTGAGACCCCCTTTTTACCCCCAAATCTGCAGAGTATCCAAAGTTTGGGTTTTTGTTTGTTATAGTTGGGTTTTTCTTTAACCAGTGGGAATTGTTGGAATGGCGGAAAAAGCACTGACTTTGGAGACCAACACCTGGGGTTCAAATGTCACTTCTGACACATGCTCAGAGTGCCTGGAATGCTCTCCCTCCTCATCTCTGTCTCATAGCTTGAAATCTCAGTGAAAATCACACCTTCTGAAGAAGCCTTTCCTAGTGCCCTTTGATGTTAGTGCCTTCTCTCTGAGGTTATGTCCAATGGATCCTGTCTATATCTCATTTGTACGGGATTGTTCACATGTTGTCTCCCTCATTAGAGTATGAGTTCTTCAAGGGCATGGACTATTTTTTGCCTTTCTCTGTATCCCAAGCACTTAACACAGTGCCTGGAAAATAGTAGGTGTTTAATTGTTGACTTGCCTTGTCCTTGCCTTTATATCCCTGAGTCTCAATTTTCTCATCTGTTAAAAATATGGGGTTAGGGGGCGGCCAGGTAGCACAGCGAGTAAGAGCACCGGCTCCAGTGTTGAGAAGACCTGGAGATCGAATCCCGGGCTCAGACACTTAGCACCCACCCAGAAACACCTGGCCGTGTAACCTTGAGCAAGTTACTTAACCCCAATTGCTTGGGGGCGGCCAGGTGGCTCAGCGAGTAAGAGCACTGGCTCCAGTGTCGGGATGACCTGGATCAAATCCAGGCTCGGATACTGAGCACCACACCCAGAAATAACTGGCCGTGTAACCTTGAGCAAGTTACTTAACCCCAATTGCTTTAAAAAAAAAAAAGAAAAAAAATATGGGGTTAGGCTAGATGGTATCTGTGGTCCTGTCAACTTCTTGATCTCTGATCACATGATACATTTACCTTCCTGTATTTTATCAGATAAGAAGAAAGAATATCTGAGTGGTTATTTGTGCTTAGAAAAGTACTTGAAAATATTGTTGATGAACTTCATCAGCAGCTGAAAGCCTGTCCTGGAGGCAGGTACCTTCTCTCCTCTGCTTCCTCCAGTAGAATGTATGCTCCTGGAGGGCAGGGATTGGCTCATTTGGTCATTGGAGCCCTGGCTCCCCTGTGTAGTGCCTGGCACATATGTTATAAATGGTCTGGAAATGCTTATTAGAATGAATTGAAACTCCTTGTTCAGGACCAAAATTGACCAAGGACCAGGACACAGTGGAATTAAGTGATCTGGGTTCAAATACTGCCTCTGTTGCTTACTTTCTGTATGATCTCATTGGGCCAGTCACCTTATCACTCTGGGTCTCAGTTTCCTCATTTTTAAAATCAAGTGGTTGGACTTGATGGTGGCTAAGTTCCCTTCTAGCAGTAAATCTATGAGCCTATAATTTATGGTTCTTAGTTTCAGTGGTTAAAAAGTCTGCCTGAATGACTGGCAAGCTCTGTAGCCTTTTATCCCTTTATTTGAAAGCTCTATGATGGGACTTTTAACATCAAAACAAACATTAATGGGCTCAGATTTTTATTACATTGTTAATAATCATTTTAATATAAATAGAAGAGAAATAAAAACTTGTTCTTGACAGGGTCTGTTAGGAAAAATCACATTGCATGTCCAGGGATGCATAGGGAACAAAAAATTAAAATGATGAATCATCCCCTTCTTAAAAGAGTGGGGAGGGGATAATGAACTTGGCATCTGGGAAAGAGGGACAGATTGTGGGCCTTCTGTAGCCAAATCCTCCTGATTAGCTACAAACCAGGGTCAGCCCAGCTGATAGTAACAGGGTCTCTGCCTGAGCTAAAGGAATCTGCTTGGCATCTGTTCCTGAGAGAGGACTCCAGGGGGAGCCTGCCCTCCTCCTCTACTCTCACCAACATAACAAGTGTTCAGACTTCAGTGAGTCTGCCAAAGACAGTCCAAGATTTAAAAAAAATCATCTATAATCTGCTCACCAGAAATAATATAATCTATAATAAATAATTTAATCTATGATGTAATAATATAACCTACTGGTCAGAAAATAACTCACTTGGTCGTTTCCTATGTGATGCCTTCCTTCAGAAAGAGGACACTTTATGTTTTGAATTAATTCTCCATCATTGGTGGTCAAGTTGCAGAATCCATCCACCTCCTTCCCCTGATCACCTTGACTGGTTTACCTCTTAGAAATGGTAAAGTTCTTAGACCTTATGGACTTTAAGCTTCTCCCTAAAATAGGGCTATATTTCTATATTATCAAATATGGATCTCTCTCTACATACATATATACATGGACATACATACACATATATGTATGCATGTATGTTTATGTGTGTGTCTGTGTATCTGCCAAAATCATAGAGGCTCATAGATGTAGACCTTCTAAAGACTTTAGAATCTAGTCCAACTCTCTAATTTTACCAGTGAAGAAAATGACGTTAAGTGACTTGTCCAAAGTCACCCAGGTAGTAAATAAATGATAGGGGTGGGATTTGAACCCAGGTCCTCTAGACTCTAGACCCAGTGCTCTTCCCATGCACCTCTGATGGGCTAGCCATGTTGTTCAAATGCCAAATGTACATTTGCCTAAAGGACTATTTTGTGGAGAGCTCACACAGGGCAAGTGCTCACATGGAGGTCAGAAGAAGTGATACAAGGTCACTCTCAAGAACTTTCAAATAATCAACTGCATAACATGGGAGATGCTGGCAAAGGACCATCCAGCATAGTATGCCCTCATCAAAGAAGGCACTGTGCTCTATGAGTGCAGCAGAATTGCAGTAGCTCAAAAGAAATATGAGATGCGCCAATTTAGACATCTCCCTTCCACATGTCCATATAGACCATTTGTGCCCAGCCTGTGGTAGAGCATTCTGAGCTCATATTGGTCTGATCAGATACATTGGACCTTGATTCCAACATAATGTTGTCACTTTGGTCCTCTTCAAGAATGAAAGACGAGGGGCGGCTAGGTGTCGAAGTGAATAGAGCACTAGCCCTGACGTCAGGAGGATCTAGGTTCGGATCCGGCCTCAGACAATTAACACAAAAAAAATAGCCATGTGACCTTGGGCAAGTCACTTAACCCCAATTGCCCTCCACAAAGCAAAAAAAAAAAAAAGAATGAAGGCAATCAGCTTCTTAGATCATATGTGGCTATGCACCATGGAATACTGCGACAGTCTCTAAAGACTTGAAGTTGAGAATTCCTCAAAGAGCAGTGAAGAGGAATCTGGCAGGTGGAAACAGAATGTAACACATCAAAAACAAAGAATTACAAGAGAAATGGCTTGAAGGAAGAGGCACAACACAGGTGGAAGACCATTGTCTCTGAAGGCAAGACACTGGTGGCAAGCTCACCTGTGCTAGTTACTCCCTGTGTGGCCTTGGAAAAATCTCAATGATGGACCTCAGTATCCCCATATGTAGAAGGAGGGACTGGCCTCAGAGATGGCTTCAGAGGTTCATTCTAAGATCTAGGATCTATGATAAATGTCTGAGCAAAAGAGACACTGGCAACGAGGTCAGAGTGAGAGAGAACCAGTAAACCATTCGTGTGCTCTAATGGGGTCTTTACAATGTCAAGAGGCTATGAGGGAAGCCCCTAGGTTTGGGGGAATGTAGGAGAGGAATTATTCAAGAGAGAAGATTGTTGCCTGCGCTGCTGGGGAAGTTGCTGAAATGATGGATGAGATCAACGTCTGTCAGAGTAACTGGGATGCTCCTCCCAAGACAAGTCATAGTCTTTAAGCTCTGAAGTTATGCGATCAACTCTGGCCAGAGCTGGCAGTAGCCAGAAGAAATGATCACATGATCACTGTTGGATTTGGGGTCTTTCAGAATTATTGGAATACCCAGACAAGGGGAAAATAGTCATGGTGAAAGGGGCTGTTCTAGATTTCCTCAAAAAGTTAGGTCAAAAACTCACTTGTGTCTCTTAGGATTTCAATCTTCTCTTTTGTTCAGAAATAGTTTAAGGGCAAAAGTTGACTTATTTTTAAATTCATGTGGAAACTGGAGAGAAGTTCTTTGAACCCATTAAGAAAACTAATTCCTTCTGCCCCCTTTCAACTTGATCCTTTATGTTTTTAAGTGTTTGTATTTTCTTTTTGTACAGGGTTGGGAAATCAGGTTTTCTTTTAACACAGTCTCTCCTCTCCTCCCTCCCCCTCTCCTCTCTCTCCTCTCTTCTCCTCTCTTGTCTTTCCTCCTCCTCCTCCCCCTTCTTCATCTTCTTTCTCTGCCCTCCCTCTCCCTTCCCTCTCCCCTCTCTATTTCCTGTCTACCCTCTATCTGTCTCTCCCCTCCCTCTCCTTCTGCCCTCTCCCCTCTCTGTTCCCCCCTTCTGTCTGGCTGTCTCTGTCTCTCTGAAAATTAATTTATATTTATTTTGTGTGTTCATATTTAATTTTTTGTGAACCTTGCCTCTCCCCTTCCCCAACCACCCACCCACAGAATCTAAGTTCCTTGAGGTCAAGACAGTTCTATTTTTATCTTGTCTCCCCAGTGGTAGCAAATAGTAGGTACTTGGTAAATGCTTGATGAATGAATAAATGAATCTGCCTACAGAAAATTGGAAGATCTTGTTAAAAAATGTTAAAGCCTGCTATGCACAGCCCCAGTGAACAGCTCATTCAAGTTAGCTGTTTGCTACATTTCAAACCTTTAATGACTTTGGATTTGAGAAAAATATATGATATTTCAAATCTCTACTCCCTCAAAGTTAAGAGCCATAATGTTATAATTAAATATATTCTATGCAAAAATAAATCCCAGTGCAATGAATTTATCTATTTTCATTATTGTTTAGTCATATCCAACTCTTTGGAATTTGGGGTTTTCTTGTGAAAGATACTGGAGTGGTTTACCATTTCCTTCTCCAACTCATTTTACAGATGAGGAAACTGAAACAAACAGGATTAAGTGACTTGCCCAGGGTCACATGGCTAGGAAGTGTCTGAGGTTGGATTTGAACTCATGAGGATGAATCTTCCTAATTCCAAGCCCAGTGCTCTATCCACTGCACCACCTAGCTGACTTTGGATTTGAGAAAAACGGTTATGAAAAATATTATAAAAAGAATTATGATCTTCCAAACCCCTACTCCCTCAACATTGAGAACTGTGATATTGTAATTAAATATATTCTATGAACAATAAATCGTGGTGTAGTTCATCAATCCATTTTTGTTCTTGTTTCAATCAAGTCCAACTCCTCATGACCCCATTTGGGGTTTTATTGGAAAGATACTGGAGTGGTTTGTCATTTTTTTTTCTCCAGCTCATTTTACAGATGAGGAAACACGTGATTGAGGTTGGATTTGAACTCAGGCCTTCCTGACTCCAGGCCTGGTGCCATCTAGCTGCCCATCAATAAGTATTTATTAAAACTGTGTATTATGTGCTGAGCAATTTGTACCCCTGGGAATGCAAAAACAAAAAATGAACAGTCTTTGCCCCCAAGAATGTGTATCCTATTAGGGGAGACTATCTTTATATAAATCTGTATTGCAGGATTTATATAAAGTAATTTAGTATCAGGAGAGTGAAGGGGGAGGAGCCCTCACTATATATTCAAAGGACCTGGGCTCAAATCCCAGCTCTGCCACTGCCTGCTCACCCATGAGGTAGTTGGATTCCTTGGTCTCCGAGGACCCTCCCAGCTCTAGACCTGTGTGACTGTGATTTCTTCCAACTCTTCAGTTCTAAGCCCTCATGTATTCTATACTTGGTATGATGGTTTTGTGTTTCACATGGTAAATACAGCAATATTAAAATGAAAAATGAGACATTTGTTACCTACTTGCTTCTCAGTCTGTGGCACATTGATCCCAAAGACACAAAAATTCAAAGAAACATATTGCAATTATTTGTTTCCTACATCTACCAACTACCATACACCTAAAATGCCATATTTAGAGAGTCTCTCTCTGTCTCTCCATCTGTCTGTCTCCCTCCCTGTCTGTCTGTCTGTCTCTCTCTCTCTGTCTCTCTCTGTCTCTATCTCTCTTTCTCTGTCTCTGTCTCTCTGTCTCTGTCTCTCTGTCTCTCTGTCTCT
>NW_027185759.1:19745832-19760923 GCF_028583685.1 Petaurus breviceps papuanus
CTCTGTCTCTCTGTCTCTCTCTGTCTCTCTCTCTGTCTCTCTCTCTGTCTCTCTCTCTCTGTCTCTCTCTCTCTCTCTGTCTCTCTCTCTCTCTCTCTCTCTCTCTCTCTCTCTCTCTCTCTCTCTCTCTCTCTCTCTCTCTCTCTCGCTCTCTCTCTCTCTCTCTCTCTCTCTCTCTCTCTCTCTCTCTCTCTCTCTCTCTCTCTCTCTCTCTCTCTCTCTCTCTCTCTCTCTCTCTCTCTCTCTCTCTCTCTCTCTCTCTCTCTGTCTCTCTCTCTCTCTGTCTCTCTCTGTCTCCCCCACCCCCGTCTTTCTCTCTGTCTCTTTCTGTCTCTCTCTTCCTCTGTCTCTTTTTCTCTTTCTCTGTCTTTTTGGCTTCATGCTGCTTTGTTTTTTTTTAACATCATTAGATATCCAGAGAACCATCTCCATGCTTTTTTTTTTGTATTAAAGCATGTTATCAAGAGATGGGATGTTTCCTTTCCTCTACATACCTGCACAGTGATTAAATATTGATCAGCAGCCAAGAGGTGACAGTCAGAGGCCTGGGCCATGGTAAATCTTGATGTGTTCGGCAGAATGTAAATACCGTAAGCCTTCCCTGCAGAGAAATGACTTTTTGTTTGGAGGCAGAGAGAGACAGTAAATATCTCAGATGTCAACTTTTGGAGCTGGATTAAATGAAAACAATCCACAACAACAAATGATTGCCGTCAACACCACCTATTTCAACTTAACCAAAGATATATTTTGTTGATTAATTTGGATAATAAAGAGAGTGTTTCTTAGAAATTGCAACAAACCCCCCAGTGTGTGCTCCCAGAGCTGCTGGCTCTTTGCAGACACAAAAGAGCCTTGTGTTGTATCACCGTGGAAGAGCTCAGGCTTTCTTTCACAAAAGAATGAATATTGTGTTTATAGAAAATTAATCAGTTGGAATTATCAGATTCATTTTTATGACACACTTTGGGAATTTTTATATCTTCCTCCTGATTTTTTTTTCTATAACAAACTGACGTTTTAGAAGTGGAAATTAGGCTTAGTTTTTTTTTTTATAAAACTTTTCCCCCTTTTTTTCCTGGTATGGTTTGGGTAATCCCTGAAAGGAAATCATGTTCTTTTCATTTTTCTCTATTACTAAAATACCTTCCAGATTGAAATATGAGGTTTATTTTCTTCTAGGAGAAACCCTAAGTAAATGTCTGGGAAACAGACTCAGATATGGATTATTGCTGTTATAGTCATTTAAAATCAATGATTACATACAAGCCAAAAAGGTCTAAGAGCAGATCATCATTTAATGCTGGTCAAAGGCTGCCCAGTTGTCCTCAAAGTACCAGCAGGTTCTCATAGAGTTACCAACATCTCCAGATGGTGCCATCTAGAATGAACTCATTATGTGTGTATACTTATAGAGGGGAGTGGGGTGGGGGGAGAGAAGAAAAGAATGGGGATTGGGAGAAGACAGAAATGGGAAAGGAGAAGAGAGGAGAGGGGAATAGATGGGAAGAGAGGAATAGGGGAGAAAAGGACAGGGGAAGGAGGGGAGAGAATAGGGGATGGAAGGGGAATAATAGGGGAAGAGAGGAGAGGTGAATAGGAGAGGAGATGATAGGAGGAGGGAAAGGGGGAGGGGAAGAATGGGGAGAGGGGAGAAAGGGAAGGAGAAGGAGGGAAGAGAATAAATAGGGGAAGAAAGGAAAGGGGAAGGAGAAGGAGGGGTGAGGATAGAGAACAAGAGGGGGAAGGAAGGGGAAAGGGGGAGAGGAGGAGAGAAATAGGGGTGCAGAGGAAATGGAGAGAGGTTAAGGGACTTGGCTAATGTCACATAGCCAGGGAGGATTCTCAACTAAGTCTTCTGTACTCTATACTGTGTTCCATACTTAGTGCATAAACACCACAGACTTCAAAGTCCTCAAAAGATCTAAGATGCTTTTTGAGTTCGTGGTGAATCTCAAGTAAGAACCACTTTGCTCCACATATTTAAATCATTTCAGACTTAATACAGACGTGGAGTCCAAATTAATTACTTTACATGGGATTTTAGCAGAATCTAAACCCAGCAACATGTTAATCCTTTGCCTCTGTAGTTCCCATCAGAGAAGCTCAGAGCTGCCAGTAACAACATTCACATTTTTCTTCCCCTTTCTTGGAAAGGGCTGAAGGGTATCTGTGCAGCTACTCTGACTAATGTCATTTCTATTTATTTTATTGATGCCTTTTATTTTTACACCAGAGGCACCTTCAAACAAATACACTCCCATACCCCACCCTGAACTTTCTCTTATGACAAAGACAATTAAGCACAGCCAGCTGACGCATCAGGGGTATGCCATGCTACACACCTGTGGGCCCCTACCTTTCTATAGCAATGTAGGGGTAGAGTTTCATCATGTGTTCTCTGGGCCGGAGGTCTTTCATTCCTTTCTATCAGAGTTTTCATTCTGTTTCAGCACACATCACTCTGGTCATCGCAGATTCTTTCCCTAGCTCAGCTTGCCTTTTTCTGGTCTCAGCTCATATCAATTTTTCCTCATATCCTCTCAGTTCCTCATCTCCATCCTTTTTTTGTGGCTCAGTAGGGTTTGAGTCCTCAGCAGTGTTGGGGAGTCAAGAGTTGGCCAGACCTATGTCCCCGGAGCTCTCATCTTCTCGGAGCTCCATGTGCTTCCTGCCCTGTCCCTGGTGAAGAACAGGGCTAGCCATGCCCCCTTCTGGCTAAATCCTGCCCCTTGGAGAGGGTCTATGGCAGTGCCAGCACCTGACATTTATATAGTTCTTTAAGGATTGCCAAGGGTTTGCCAAACAGTGTTCCCTTTTTTCTTCATGATAACCCTAGGAAGCAGAAATTCTGGGGTACTGTCATCCCCATTGTACAGGGGAAAAACGGAGGCTCAGAGAATGTGGTCATTGGTTCATTGTCGGTTGTTGTCTTTCATTCTCAAAGAGGACCAAAATGAGATCACTATGCTACAGCCACGTTTCAATGTGTCCAACTGTGGCTCCAATCTGAGCTTGGAATGCTCTACCACAGGTCGGGCACAAATAGTCCGTGTGAACATTTGGGGTGGACTCTCTAAATTGGTGCATCCCATGTTTCCTTGGAGCTGTTTCAATTCTGCTTTGCTCATGGAGCACAGTCCCTTCTCTGACAGGGCCATGCCATGCTGGGCATCCTTGTAGGAGCAAACACCCTCATGGAAGGCCAGAAAGCAGCTCTTCTGAATCTTTGAGTTTGAGAGCATTGCCAGGGGATACCAAAGTCACCCTGTAATCACACCTTCACGAAGGAAAAACAAGAGTTTTACTGTGTAATGTCAGAAATATAGAACTGACTCTGGATGAAACACAGGAATAAAAGTCAAAAGTTCAAGGGACTGGAAGCCAGCTGCCAAACCAAGGTCAAGATTATGGGAATGAATGGGGTGGGGGAGGGGGGAACCAGCAGGGAGAGGGAGTCCAGCAGTCCAGGCAAATAGGTGGGAGAAAGCAGTCGGGTCTCCTACCCAACATTTCAGTACCAGGAAAATCAGGAAGGAAAAACCAAGGAGGGACATGGACCACAGCAATAGCTGCTTTTGGCTGGCGGGAGAGGGGGGTGCTGCCTGCCTTAAGTCTCTCCCTACTCTGATCCATTCCCCATTCAGCCACTAAAATGATTTTCCTAAAACACAGGTCTGAGCATGTCTCCCCTACTCACTAAGTTCCAATGGCTCTCTATTGCCTCTGAGATAAAATACAGAGTTCTCTGTTTGGCATTTGAAGCCCTTCCTAACCTAGTCCACTCTTCACTTTCCATTCTCCTTAAACCTTGCTCCCTGACACACACTCCTTTGGATCCCATGACTGGCCTCCTGGCTGTTCCTCAAACAAGAGCCTCTATCTGGACATCTGGCTTTGGACATTTTCTCTGCCTGCCCCCCATTCCTGGAATTCTCTGACTGCTAACCTCCTGGCTTCCTTTAGGTTCCAACCAAAATCCTCACTCCTACAAGATACCTTCCCCAATCCATCTCTCTGTTAATTATTTCCTCTTTATCCCGTGTGTAGTCAACTTTGTATACATTTGTTGACTTGTCTCACCAGCCACATCCCTGACTGGTATGGCAAAGCATAAGAATCAGCAAAATTAAAACAACCCATCACTGGTTAATTTGGCTTTTAGCCCAACAACCTGAAAATTGATTCTGTTTCTCAAAAGTGAGTGTCATCAGGGGTGAGGTCCCAGCTCTATCTCCTTTCCTTTAAGCAGACCCGTCAAACGCCCCACTCTCCCAGAATAACAGGGCTCATCTTAGTGCCGAGGCCGAGGCTCCGCTGAGAATTGAATGCTTTTAGTGAGTTATTAAAAATTCAGTTTTTACAGCAACTTTTCATTCAATGGAATGATGCCCTGAATTTATGAAAGAGGGAGCTGGGGAGCTTTAGAATTCCATTTGTTAATGTGGACCCAGCCTGCCTTTTCCTTCCTCTCTCTTAGAGGTTATCATTTGCAAAATTCCCTCAAAGACTTGTCTCCATCTGCTTTAGTGCATTTAGGGAGCTTGGCCTTGGAGAAATGATTTACAAAGCTCTTACTTTCAGATAAGGTAATATTTTTGAATGATATCTGAACAAATTTTAGCTCCCTGCCCTATTTTTCTAAACCATGCTATTTATAAGGTAAAGTTAGAAAATGGGTTTCCCCATACCCAGTGGTGGACTCATCTCATGAGGAGAGAACATCAGCTAAGCTTTTGACAAGGAATTGCTTAGGGAAAGAGGAGGGGGGAAGGGAGGGGAAGGGAGGGGAAGGCAGGGGAGAAGATGATACATTTGGGGGAATATGTTTTCATGCTAAGTGTCTCCGTGAGTAAGAGTCATGGATGTAAAGTCAGGAAGACCTGAGCTCAAATCCAGTCTTAGACAGTAACTGTGTGATCCTGGGCAAGTCATTTAACCTCTGTTTGTATCAGTTTCCTCATCTATAAAATGGGAGTAATAATAACACCCACCTCCCAGGGTTGTTGTGAAAATCAAATGAGATAATATTTGTAAAGTGCTTAGGACAGTGCATAGCACAGAGTAAGCACATTATAAATATTAGTTGTTTTTAGTATATAAACATATTTTGTAAAAGCTAGTTGAGGCTACCTGCTGATAATCAAAGGGAAGCCCCCTGCTGGGGGTTTGTGAGCAACAGAACCTTAGTGTCCTTAGGTTATCTTATGGAACTTTGAGTAAGAGTAGTGAGTCGTTCTCTGGGGACCTTGAGGTCTTATCTCTAGAGACAGATAATGAGGAGAAGGAGGAGGACTGTAATTTATATGGTGTTTTAAGTTTTGCTGAGCACTGTACAAATATCTCATTTTATCGTCACAACAACCTTGGGAGGTCCATGTTATTATTTTCCCCATTTTACAAATGAGGAAACTGAGGTTGGGAGAGGTCAGGTGATGTGGCCACAGTCTTTGTCAGAAGCCAGACTTGAACTCAGGTCTTCCTGACTCCTGGATCACTTCTCTATCCACTGCACCACAGAGCTGCCTAGCTGTGATCTCATAAGATTTCATAGGATCATAAATGTCAAGAACTCCAAAGACCACCTAGTCCAGTCCCTCATTTTACAGATAAGAAACCAATGACTGGGAGATTAAATGATTTGCCCAACGTTACCCAGGTAGAAAGAGACAGATGCTGGATTTGCCCCAGGTCCTCTTGCTCTCTTAGGTGACAGATTTTCAAAGTAAAATTTTTAGAAGAGTTGGGGGATACATGTATTGTTTATGGCTTTCTTTCCTTGAGTGAACTGATGAGTATTCTGGTCTATCTGAACATGCCTATAACTCCTCTAGCTTTAAACATTTCCCAAATTGAACAGGTACATAAAATGCCAAGGAGGAAAATAGTGTGGGAGCAAATAGCATGTCCTCCATTCCAAGGATCCACACTAATGTAGCGTGAACCTATCCTGTGGCTTAAAACATTATCTGATAGTTCTTAGCAGAGCCTAGAAGTCTCTGGCAGATAGTGAACCAGACTGTTCTATCCCTAAGTTAACAGAAAGGAACTAGGTTGAAGGTTCAGCCCAAGTCTCCTGGACCAGAGGTATCTCAGTGCTGAATCATAGCCCTCAAGCTTGGTCATGAAATCAAAGACAAAAAAGAGTGGTTTTCCCCTTCCTTGTTTCCTCACTGATTGGGTCCTCTTTCTTTGAGCTTTATTTCATTTTATTCTTAAGACTTTACTTCTTCCCAGCACTTTTTAAACATTTGTTTTAAGTGGAGGCAGCAGGGTTTGCTTAACTGTTGGAATTATTCAACAAATTTTTCAGTAAAATGTGTTTCCCTTATATGCAGAATAGAATTCTGCTGATAAGAAATTACTAAAGCATAAAACTTCATCTTTACTTGTTTTTTGTTTGTTTCTAAGAACAGTACAAAGTAGTTGCATTCTATTTGCATTTCATCTTGGGGAATTCCCTAGTGTTTATATACATGGGTCTGTGTGAGTTTATCATTGTAACAATTGCTATTTCTGAATAAATGAGAGCTTAAGGCTAAGGCAATTTACAAAGGACTGTGGCCCCTCTGCCCCCAAAGAATGTAAGCTTTAACAGTTTCTCTCACCTTTCCTCCACACAGCTGTCCAAATAATTTTCCTAAGGCATAAATCTCACCAAGAAGATTCCATAGGTGCCTTTTGCCCCAGGATAAAATGTAAAGTCCTTAGTTTACCATTTAAAAACCTCTTCCATCTGGCAGCCACCTCCCTTTCCTGCCTGTCATATTACTCCTATTACGATTTATGTTCTGGCTAAACTGGCCTACTTTCTGTTACTCACATTGGGCTGCCTCCTTATCTTTGCAGAGATTGTACCTCTAGACATCTAGGCATTGCGTTCTACTCTCCCGATGTACCCTAAGAACCTCCTGGACTTTCCTGTTCACCCTGCCTCTGAACACTAAGGACCTCAGACCTGCCTATTGTGGGCTCTCTCTCCTCCTCATCCCACCCCACCCAGATTAGAATATAAGGACTGTCTCACTCTCCTCTGTATTTCAAGTGCTTATTACAGTGCTGGTCACATAATAAGTATTTGGTTAATTGAATTGTTAGACCTGGGGGAGGGGGGAAGGCAGAGGATCATAGATTTGGAGCCAGAAGGAACCCTAGAGGTCATCTGTTTCAACTTCTATGTTCTACAGGTGAGGAAAGTGAGCCACAGAGAGGCACTGAGTGACCTGGCCATAATGGTGACAGGTGGGATTTGCACTCAGGGTCTTTGACTCCAAAGCTAGGGTATCTTTCTACTTTTTGTCTCATCATTTTACAGATATGGATCATTTTCCCTATCATGTGTCAGTGGTTATAGAAACCTAATAGAAACCAAGTAAGAGAACAATGCCAAGTACTGAGGAAAGAAATGGCTTCAAACTCTGGAAGACCTGTGTTCTGTCTCTGTCTCTGATACATACAGGCTGCATGACCCTCAGAGTACCTCAGAAAACTCCGTAAACAGACTACAGATTATAAAGCTGATGCCAAGCTACATTAGTAAAAGGAATTTTCTCATTAGGAGTACTTTGGCTTAAGTCAACTAAACCATATTTTTAGGCAATTTTGGTTTTGACACAACTTTGTGGGGTTCTTTAAAGGCTCCCAATTTGAAAAAAACATTCTGGACATTCACTACCTGCCCTTGTGTACTAAGTCACTTAATCTCCCACGACACCCATCTGTAAAATGAGGGGGTTAGACCAGAAGGTTTCCAGTGACTCCTCCATCTCCTCATCTATGATCTTGTGACATCTGGGAGACTTGTTTCTCTAATAAAGCAGGAGATCTAGCTTGGAGAAGATATGTTTACTAAGGGTATCAACTATTCTGCCCTCCTCTCTATTAACAAATATTATAAAGCTTGGCACACACTAAAGTTGGCATCCATTAAAGCCATGTCCTGAAGCTCCTGAGAGCTTACACTATATGAAGAGATAATGATGTTGGCCTGGTAATTACTATCAAAGATGCCAAAATGCATGCCACAGGAAAATTGAGAAAAATTCAAACTGAATGCTAAATAGAGAGATAAACAAGTCAGAAATCTTCTGGACAAGAGGCCCAGTTGCTTTCTCCCAAGTGAGGTCGTTTAGAATGAACAAAGGCTTATGAACAGCTCCTATATAATTCCCTCTTTCCATGACTAAGGCTGGATTTTCCTGTTGTTTTTGGCTCTCAGCATTCCGTTGCCCAGTAGGCCCACACCCACTGGGCTCAATCTCAAGCCTTTCTTCAGGGAGGTTTCTTGTAGGCCCTGAAAGAGCTGCTTCTGAATCTTGGGAGGAGGGTCTGGGTCCATCCCTCATTTCAGAATCTCATATGAAAGAGCATCTCAGATGCTAGAAGGGGCTTCAGAATCTACCTAGTCTAATCACTTCATTTCACAGTTGGGAAACTGAGGCCCCGGATCAGACCCAAAGTCCCCAGGAGGCAAGTGCCAGAAGGAGGACTCAATCCAAATTTGGTCACTTCCATGGCACCAGACTGATGAAGTTCAGCTTCAGAATCTCCTAGGACGGTCCTCAAAGGCTTAGGAATGTCAGTAATTCTCTTTCCTGTTGGTAACCATCTCCATCATCCCCGGACAAGGCCTGATTTATCATGTTACCTCTCTAAGACTTGTTATTCCTGATCCTGATCCCCATCCTTTCTGAGGCCTCTCTGCCTTCTGTCTTCTCCAGCTTTCCTAGCTGTTTCTTGCTGTCTCATGAAACTTTTCCAATGTAAGGGAAAATCATTACTTAGATGTTGGCATTCATTCATAGGATGTTTATCAGGCCTTTAATAACAAGTTACTGTGTGCCAGAAACCATTCTAGGCCCTGGGAATACCAAGGGAAGTAATAGAACAAACATTTGTTAAGCACCTACTATGTTCCAGACACTGTGCTAAGGGCTTTACTCCTTTTATATCATTTGCTTTTTTTTTGGAGGGGGGAAGGCTGGGCAATTGAGGTTAAGTGACTTGCCCAAGGTCACACAGCTAGTAAGGTGGAATTTGAACTCAGGTCCTCCTGACTCCCAGGCTGGTTCTCTATTCACTGCACCACCTAACTGTCCCCTCTTATATCATTTGATCCTCACAACAGCCCTGTGAGGAAGGGGCTATTATTTTCCCCATTTTATTGGTGAGCAAATTAAGGCAAAGTGGAACTTGGCCAGGATCACACAGCTAGTAGGTGTCTGAGGCTGGATTTGAACTCAGCTCTTCCGGACTCTAAGCTCAGTGTGCTACCACCTAGATGTCCTCTGTACAAAGACAAAGAAAAGACAAATCCTGACTTCAAAGGGCTTTCATTCTGTGGAGCACTTTGGTTACATTATAGGCATTCGGTAAAGAGACCTGTGGTCTCATTGCTCCTTTGCAACCATCAATCCAACATTCGAACCAGTGACAGAGAATCCAAACCATCGGCCACCTGCACATGGAGTTCACCCTGAGACCTCATCTCCCTGACACCATTCCTATACGATCCGCCCTTGGGCTGGTGGTGTTAAGCACTTAGAGACTCTATTTGCTAATGAAAATCTAAGCCCCCTGAGGGCCGTGACTGTTTAATCCCTTATTAAATCTCCAGCATCCAATCTAACCTTGAGCTTCACTCAGAGAAGGCACTTAACTTATTAAAGGGATGAACTAAGTAAATGAAGCTCTAAGTTTTGTTTGTCCCCCTCCCCCAGCTTTCATTGCATTTTCAGAATAAACAGGTATTCAAAAGCAAAGTAAATGTTTGTTTCAAACAAAAACAATTCAAACAAAAAAAAATGTTTACCATTAGTAAACAGAGAAAGTGTCAAAGACGATTGTCTACAACCTAAAATAGGATTGTGGTGAATAGGAGGCTGAAAGTGATTTTGAAATCATTGCCTTCTGCTCTCTAATAGTGTTTTGTTTTTTAGTTGCTATTAGAGAGCCATTGGAATTTTCCATGTCATTGTCTTTTGCTAGTGAAGCCCAGCCTTGGCTGGAGCACCTTTGGGGTAATACAGACGGGCTGTTAGCCAGGACGATAGTTTGACCTACATACCTTTATCTCTGTCTTGGAGAGCCATTCTCTCCTTACCTTTGTACCCTGTGGAGTAACCACGAGAAGTTTTCCATTGCAGGTGAAAACTCCCAGGCTTTCCAGACCACAAGTATGTCTATTGTCCTGGTTGCTTGCCACATCTATGCTTGAGAAGGAAAGTTAAGTAGGGAATCATGGAACTGGGGAACACTGGGGCAAAGGATGTCATGATAAAATGTAGTAGCAATAAATGGACAAGCATTCTCACCTGAAATTCAATTCAGCAAATATTTATTAAATACTTGCATGTGTAGAGATCCAAAGGCAAAGTGAGAAAATCCTTGCCTTCAGTGAGCTTCAGTGGGGGTCACATTCTGTACAGAGAGGAGTAAATGCTAATACACAGTAATATAAAGTGTTTTAAGGAGAGAGGAAACACAAACAAACCAGAGTTGGATTGGGTGGGGCTGTGCTTTTGAAGGAAGCTCAAGGTAATAAATCATGGAGGGGAGAAGGTAGTGAATTCCAGGCAAGAAGGACAGACTGTAGAAGGTCCCAGAAGAAGGGGGTGGAATGTCACATACAGAGAACAGCTGGTAGGCTAGTTTGACGGGAACACAGGGTAATCGAGGGGGAAGCTGTAGGAGAAAACAAGACCAGGAAGGTAGGTGGGAACCAGATTGGAGAGGATTTAAAATATAAGGCCAAGGAGGCATTGGTCTTAAAAGCAAAATGGAGACACAGATCTTTTTAAGTAAGGGTGTGGTGTTTTCAGAGCTGTGTTTTGAGAATAGCCATTTGTCGACTAGGTGGAGATTGATCTGGAGACAGAGACCCAATTAGGAGTCTAAGGAATGAAATCATATAGTCAGGAGCTAGTGAAGGCCTGAATTAAGGTGGAGAGGTGATAGATGTGAGAAAGGTTATGGAAGTAGAATTAATAGTTCTTGCAAACAGTCAGATGGTGTAGCAGCAAGCACCCCAAGCACGTCCTCAGGGTTTGCTGCCCATACAGGTTCTTGGATCTGCTTTGTTAAAGGAAAGCAACTCAAAATGGGTTAACAAGCTTACTTTAATCAGTCAGACATATATCGTTTACCTTGTCCAGGGGAAAAAGGTCAGCACCCCGAACTTCAAAGCATACAGGCAGAATTATCAAGACAGAAACAGATCAAGTAGACAGATTTCCAAACTGTCCAACCATTACATCCATACCCAGTCAACATCTGGGTTTCCACATCTGGGTTTTTCAAAGCCGGGGGACTCTCAACAACCGGCTTCCCAGAATTCAGATCAAATCACAGAACACTTCTCAAAGTGAGTCCCAAAACAAAGCTACACATCAGGGCTTATATAGCCTTCTCCTGGCTCAGAGAATGTAACAACCTTATTGACTCACAGGCCAATCAAGAAGTATCTACTGAAAAACAAGCCTCCCTCCCCAGGCTTCAGGTGCATTTTAGCCTAGGGGCAGGGAAGATCTTCCAAATTTGCATTCCCATTACAGATGGGCAAGTCAGGGGCAAGTGAAGAGTCTAAGACTACTTTAAGACTGATTCAACTCTAAGAACGGTGACACACAAAGCTAAGTAGGAAGTGTGTGCAGGCATTTCTTGAGTTGATTGCCACTTTTTCTACTTTCAAAAGGTTCCTTCCTGCCTCCAACCCCAGCGTCAGAGGCTCATAAATTTAGATTTGGAAGGGAGAGTCTGATCCTTTCATTTTACAAATGAGGAAACTGAGACCCAGAAATGCTAAGTAATTTGACCAGAATCACCCCATTTATAAGTAGAAGCGCTGGGATTTGAACCTGTGTGCTGAGTCCAATCCAGCCTTTGGTCAACACCATCATACTCTCCTGAATCCGTGGCACCACCTAGTGGCCAGCTCTTAAAGAGCCCTGTCAGACAGCATTGCCCATCACTTAGCCTCAGAACTTTGGCTATCTAATCTGTAAAATGAAGGTACTATATTAGATCAGGGGCAGCTAGGAGGCATAGTGGGATAGAGTGCCAGAGCTGAAGTCATAGAATCCTTGATTTAGAGCTGAAGGAACTTTGAACATCTTTGAGTCCAACCCTCGCATCTTTACAGCTCTCTAAAGCAAGAGGAGTGATTTGCTGTGTCTGGGGCAATATTTGAACTCAGGTCTTCCTGATTCTAAGTTCAGTGTTCTATACCTAGTGCCTATCCAACTGTCTCCCTTTCAGCATCTTTTCATAATTTTATTCATTCAAACCTTCAGTTGGATGACAAATATTTATTGAGAGTACCTGTTATATGCAATGTTTTATAAACCTTATAAGCTCATCTTTGAGAGTTCAAATCTGACCTCAGATGCTTACTCGCTGTGTGACCCTGGGCAGGTCACTTAACACTGTTTGCCTCAGTTTCCTCATCTGTAAAATGAGTTGGAGAAGGAAATGGTAACCCACTGTAATATTTCTGCACAGAATACCCCAAATGGGGTCACAAAGAGTCGGACACACCTGAAACACAACAACAAGATTATCAGTGGTTTGGGTGGCTGGGTGGTGTAGGGAGTAAGAGTGCCGGCCCCAGCGTCGGGAGACCTGGGATTGGTTCCGGCCTCAGATACTCGGCACCCACACAAAAAAATAACTGGCCGCGTAACCTTGAGCAAGTTACTTAACCCCGATTTGCTTAAAAAAAAAAAACTATCAGTGGTTCCCAACCTTCTTGGGTATAAAGACTCATTTTAAAGAATCGGAACAGCTTCCTAGACCCCCATGTGATGGTAATCGTACCATTAGTATCGAATGATTGAGAAAAATATGTAAAGTCTAAAAGCTGCCATGAATTTAGTCATGATTATAAAAGAATTTATATTATTAATCACAATGGCATCTATCTACATTGGGAAAATTGTATTATATATGTACAAGCATGTTAAACAATCTTCAGAAAGTGTTTCCTTCTTTATGGCACCAAGTCACTGTGTATATTTTGAGTTAAATGAAGATCCAACTTACAATCCTTTGGGTTTTGTGGATCAGTAACTGGGGTTTCTCAGGAGTCATTAGCCCACAACTTGGAAATCATTGGACTGGTTTAATTTTCAATTCCTTTCTACATCTGCTTCCTTTCTTCTTAATAGGGGAATTGGAGGGGGGGTCTCCACTCCCTTTGCTTTGCCCCATCTGCGAATCAGTTCGTTTCACCTCACGCAATCTCTTTCTCATTTTACTAATGTGAAATCAACCCCTTATTCCTTAGCCTTGCTCTCTCCTTCCGTCTATGCATCCCCCAAATGATCCTGCAAAGAGCAGAAAAAATGGCACAGTTAGTGGTGGAGTTATATTAAAGAAAAGGAGAAAATTTGAAGTAGAATTAAATACAGTAAGGAGCTATGATCATAGAATCATTCATTTAGATCTGAAGGAAATTTGAGCATCTTTGAGTCCAACCCTCCCATTTTTACAGCTCTCTAAAGCTAAGAGGAGTGATTTGCTAAGTGTCTGGGGCAAGATTTGAACTCAGGTCTTCCTGATTCTAAGTTCAGTGTTCTATCCCTAATGCCTATCCAACTGTCCCCCTTTCAGCATCTTTTTGTAATTTTTATTCATTCAAACCTTCAATTGGATGACAAATATTTATTGATTTATTATATTCCTATGTTATATCATATCATGTTATATTCTATCATATTATATGATATCATATCACATCATATCATAACATATTATACCTGCCATATGCAATGCTTTATGATAAGTATCAGGGGAATCAAAGGTAAGACTGGGTTCTTGCTTTCAGGAAGTTTTCTAGTTTAATAGTTTCTGTGTTCTCCTTTCTCTAATTGTTACCACAAAAAGGAAACCAGAGCAGGTGAGCTGTGGGGGTGGAAAGGTAGTCAATTCAGCCATTAGCGTTAGGACTTCACCAGTCTCCAGTTCCATGCTAGGGCTGTTTGCTTGGAACGCATATGTGTTGTTGACAGTGGAGCTCTTGGCTGATCCTCGGAAGAGGAGAGATAAGCTGCCTGACATTTCTTCACATTGAGGCCATATGGCTGGAACCTATGGTGATCCTGGGCACCTTTGCCAGATCCCATCTGGTTGTGATCCCCTAGAAGGGGTCCCCAGGAAGTTTTCTGGTTTGTGCTGAGCAGTGGGAAGCTGTCCTAGGTACAAAGAAGCCAAGATGTTTCTGGATTGGGAGGTCAGGGACATCTATACCTCCTTGAAAACCCCTTATGAGTTGTCTGCTACTCTTTGAGGCATACCTGCTTCAGAGGGCAGAGGACCGTGGCACCCAGAGGGCAGAACGTCCTAATCACTGGCGTTTAAACTTGCTTTTTTTCATTTCTAAAGTGGTGGATTTAAATTTTTTATTATCTCTTTTGCATTCCATTTTCTTAGTTATGTGGCCTTTTTAATAACTCGTATTATAACAACATTGCTTTCTGCTACTTGTTTCGCATTGAAAATGTACAATATTTTAACTCTTATTTGTGGGCTGGCTTAGGAACTCAATCACTATTTATAACACTGTTTCTATGGGGAAATGCATTGCAAGTCCTAAACAACTTCCAAACTTTTGGAGACAACTCATTTTTAAGTTAGGAATGAGTATGTGTGTGTGTTCATCACACAAAAAGGGAAGACACTAAATTACTTAGATAGATTTGCATTTTCCATAGGTATTACTGAGTTCCACCAGACCAGGGGTGGAGATCCTGCATCCTCAAGGCCAAATGTAGCCCTGTAGGTCATCAAGTCAGTCCTTTGACTGAATTCAAGCTTCACAGAACAAGGTTCTCCACCCCTGCACCAGAGAGTTGCTATAGGACACTTCTGCTTCTGGAGGTACCCTAGATCTTCAGTAATAAATATCACAAACCTAATTTATTTCCTTCTCCCTTTCTTCATTCCCCTAATTTGCTCTTTTTTCAATGTCTCCTTCCTTCTTCATAATCCTTACCTCTCTTCTTTTCTCCCTCCCTCCCTTCCTTTCTTCCTTCCTCTTTCCTTTACTTCCTTCTTCCCTTCCTTTCCCTCCTTACTCCCTCCCTGCACTTCCTTC
>NW_027185759.1:19760933-19764494 GCF_028583685.1 Petaurus breviceps papuanus
CTTCTCCCTTCCTTCCATCCTCCCTTCTTTCCTTGCTTCCCTCCTCTCTTTTTTCCATTCTTCCCCTCCTCCCTCCCTTCTTTCCTTCCTTTTCAGCTCCTTCTCCAAGAATTGCTCCTCCACAAAGTGATCTCTGGAGAACAGGATGATGAGTGAGTCACTCACAACCCACCAGGAATTTCCTTTAAAAACTCTTATATGAAGGATGTGTGACTGGGCTTTGAATCTCCAAGATTGACTCAACCCTGGGCTATATAGATACACACATTGCAATGGGAACATTATCAGCCTTCCACAGAGGATCTTTTTTAATTGCATTAAAATGCCAGCTACTCTGCTGAGCAACCAAACAAACACCCAGGGACTCTTGCTATGGGTGGGAAGCAGTTGTTAGCATTGTGAACAAGAAGGGAGCTGACAGTTTTCACTGCTTTCTTCCTTCTTGTCCTCTTTCCTCCTAAGGAAAAAAAATGGAACCGAATGGAAAGGATCTTTTGAACAAATACTGAGGAAGTCTCTCTTCCATTCCAAAGTCTCCTCTTCTAGCTAATGTACTAAAGCAGAATGAGGGAGGTAATTTGCTGATCAGCCTTGGGATGGGATTTGAATCCTCCTCCTTACACTGTTTTTAGTGACTTGCTAGAAATAGCTGCTAATGATAATCTGTAAGGAATCATGGTGTATTTGATCTGGAAGGGACCTTAGCAGTCTTCTAGCCCAGCTCTCTCTTCTTCCAGATAAGAAAGCTTTGATCTAGAGAGGTTAAGGTCACAGAGGTAATGATAGCCTCCATCGTTCTTCCAACGACACATGGCACCATTTAGTTCCACTCTCTAAGGTTACCTGGTGTCTGTTTTGTATGGGTTTGCATATACTGACATGCATGAGACAGTGTAGTGAATAGGGAGCAGCCTCAGAACCAAGAAGATCTGGGTCCAAGTCATGCCTTTGACTCATCCTGATTGTGTGACCCTGGGCAAGTCCTTTAACCTCTAGGAAACTCTTTGAGACTCTAATTTGCAGTTCGGTGGTACAGTGCACAGAGTACTGGCCCTGAAGTCAGGAAGACTCATCTTCTTGAGTTCAAATCTAGCCTCAGACACTTACTAGCTGTGTGACCCTGGGCAAGTCACTTAGTCCTCTTTGCCTCAGTTTCCTCATCTGTAAAATGAGCTGGAGAGGAAAGGGCAAATTACTCCAGTATCTTTGCCAAGGAAACCCTAAATGGGGTGACTAAAAGTCAGATATGACTGAAAAACCCTGAACAGAGTTTGCAGAGAAGGCGCTGGCCTGCACTGGCTAGAGGGCTTTTCCTTACCCAGGAAATCAAAGCCCAGTTTTATACATATACATAGACACATACATTTTATACATATACACGCAGACACAAATACACATATATCGACATGTATACATACACATTAACATATACATGTGCACAGACATGGATGTATACATACATGTACTTGTATGTATATAAATGCATGCCCATGTACGGACACGCGTGTATAAATGTGCTTTTTTTTGCATTTATATTTTCTCTCCCATTGGAATGTAATCTTGTCGAAGGCCAGAATTACTTCACCTGGGTCTTTGTGTCTGCAGCGGTGCCTACGGCCCAGTAGGCACTTAGTTAATGCTTGTTTGATTGATCGGTTACATTGACTACATTGGGAGAAAACAAATTCTGGGTTTTCTGGACTGAAGAAAGAAACAGCTGACGCCAAGTCTTTTTGTACAGAACAAACAAATGGGGGAAAAAACCATAAGTTCTCTAAAACTAGTTAGGGAGGAGGAGGCTTCTGGGGTGCTGACACCCACCACTTTTTTTTACTTTCCGGGATTTTGCCATGGTGCGTGCCAGAACACAGGCATACTTTCTTTTCATCTAGTTTGCAATAACCAAGGAATTCATAGCCAAGAGGCCAGCGTCCTGGCAGTGAACCTGTTCCAGCTTAGCTGGGCTGGCCCTTCAAATACAGATTCAGTCTATTGCTGAAACCATACTCAAAGCCTTTGCCCTCCCGCAGAATTTGCCAGAGATGGTGTTCTGCTGTACCCCTGAGATCACCTTCATGTGTCATATAGGACGAGTAGGCATGAATGAATTCTGATCTATATCGTCAGAGGAAACATTCACACCCGTGAGCTCGTAGATCATTTTAAGTGTTTCAGAAAGACAGAAACACAGAAAAGGCACAGGGACAGGCATAAAAAGCGACAGGGAGACAGTGAGTTAGGTAACTGGAGATTTGCTGTTTAGTTTTGCTTTGTGTTTGTCTTGTTTTGTTTTGTTTTCTTTCTGGAGGGGGTACTTAGACCCTAGATCTAGATCTGGAAGACGCCTTAAAGGTCATTGAATCTGCCCCCCGCCAGTAAGAGGAGGACACTGAGGCCATAAAGGGGAAGTGACTTGCCCAAGATGACACAAGTAGTGAGGGGGTCAGAGACAGGATTTAAACCCAGGTCCTATGGGCCTGATCCCATCCCTTTACATTGATTGCAGACTAGCAAAATTGCCGAAGAGTAGCCTGACACCAAGTTCCTATCAAATTGTTTCCTTCCCAATAGCTTGGGAGAGCTGCCACTCACTGGCCAACCCACCTGCATCACATTTGCATAGCCCTTTTAATTATGATAATGATAAAATGAGATAATTGATGTGAAAGGGCTCAGAAAAATTAGCATGGAGATACAAATGTGAGCTGTTATTTTTCCAACAATGCACACAATGCATAATCAAGTATTTTTGTTCTCTAGAATAGCAACTATTAGGGACAGGCACCAGGGGAAGCATTTGTTGTACAGGATAATTGGTTGGGAATCATTTTGTGGAACCAGATCAACTAGCACCTTTTGGCCGTTTCCCGAAGTTAGGGAAATAGCTTTGTTCTAAAGAAGCTTCCTTAGAGTAATATTTTCTATAATCATGAAAATAATCTCTAGCATAGCATTAGAGCTTTATGGACTTAGTTGGAATCACCAGCCCCCACATGTTACAATAAAGAAGTTAAGACCCAGGGAGTTTAAGGGAGTTGTTTGATGGCATATGGACAGTGCTGGTCCAGGTATCAAACCCAGGAGAGAAGACCATCTGCACCTGATGCTCCCTGTTCCTTTCCTCTCACGCAGTCTGTCTTCTGGCCTCATCATTTAACTGAAGCTGCTCTTTCTGTTGTTACAATCTCTTAACTGCCTCCTCTAATGGCTTCTTCTCAATCCTCATCCTTCTTGACCTCTCTTCAGCCTTTGAGACTATCAATCACCCTCTTTGCCTTGACATTCTCTCCTCTCCTCTCCTCTTTTCTCTTCTTCTCTTCCACTTCTTTTCTCCCCTCCTCTCCCCTCTTCTCTTTTCTCCCCTCTCTTCCCCTCCCTTGCCCTGCCCTCTCCTCCCCTCCCCTCCTCTTCTTTCTTTTCTTCTCTTCTCTTCTCTTCCCTTCTCTTCTCCTCTCTTCTCTTCTCTTTTCTCCTCTCCCTTCCTCTCTCCTCTCCTTTCTCCTCTTCTCTCCCCTCCTCTCTCCTCTCCTCTTTCCTCCTCTCCCCTCCTCTCCTCCTCTC